>NW_005364745.1:5293546-5309727 GCF_000412655.1 Myotis brandtii
CTTTTTCCAGCCCAGTGAAGCACCCCAACTTCTCTTTCAGGTAATTGTCAGCAACACAGCAGTAAATGTCAACATGAAGCAGATTATTATTGTAGATCACGCAGGGAGAACAAAGGGTGAAATATTTAACTGCAGCAGTGTTTGACTATATTCTGCACAGTGAGAAAACCTGAAGTCATTTTCAAGGTCCACCATTTCTTACTTCTTTTCAGTTGGGTCAAGTTTCTAAATCTCCATTTTCTGGCTAATAAAAAGAAAATAGGATTCCACCAAGTCTGCTATCTACCTACTCCAGGACTTCTGTGAGGATCAAATGAGATGAGGCATGGAAAACACTTCACAGACATTTGGTTAAAGTGTAAACTGTTTCCACCTGGCTATAAAGCAAGTTGTGTACCTGGGCTGACGAAACTCCAGGGAGGAGAAGCGGGCGTTGCTACGTGACGTCATTACCCAGCGCCCACAGCCACCGTTTCCAGTCTTGGCTGGGCTGTGGGCCGCATTTTGCACCATGGGGTCAGATGCGATTTGGTGGGGTGTCGCTCCAGGGTGGTGGTGGGGCCTGTGTCCCACTTGAGGGAAGCCGAGTGTTGCTTTGTGGGTGCTAGGTCTGTGGTGCCGTTTCTCTGTACATGGCCAGTGCGCGTCACAGCAGCTCCTGCTTTGAGCGTCTGCCCCCTACTGGTCAGTGCGCGTCATAGTGACTGGTCAGATGAACACTTAGCATATTAGCCTTATATATATATAGATGACTTGACTTTGGGTGTTGGGCACACAATGCAGTATACATATCATGTATCATAGAAATATACACTTGAAACCTATGTAATCTGATTAACCAATGTCACCCCAATAGATTTAATAAAAACAAAAAATAAATAAATACATATGTTTCCTTGAAAACAACTATTCCAATTAAATAAAATTAAAGAAAAAAAGACTAAGGCTTGATTTTCTGAAACTTGCCTATAAAAATATTTCTGGCAAAGGATGACTTGCAGTTCCTCATGGTCATCCTCCACTCCGACCACGGCAAGGGGGTTCCAGAAACACCTGTCATAACCGTAATTTTAAGAAACTCTTAGGACAATAACCTGACCTGTACCTTCCCTTCACTACCCAACTCTTGCCTCACTTTTTACCTAATGTCCTTTTTTTGACCCATAGTCTCAGCTATAATATCATATCCCTTTTATTAATCCTCACAATGCAGTATACATATCATGTATCATAGAAATATACACTTGAAACCTATGTAATCTGATTAACCAATGTCACCCCAATAGATTTAATAAAAACAAAAAATAAATAAATACATATGTTTCCTTGAAAACAACTATTCCAATTAAATAAAATTAAAGAAAAAAAGACTAAGGCTTGATTTTCTGAAACTTGCCTATAAAAATATTTCTGGCAAAGGATGACTTGCAGTTCCTCATGGTCATCCTCCACTCCGACCACGGCAAGGGGGTTCCAGAAACACCTGTCATAACCGTAATTTTAAGAAACTCTTAGGACAATAACCTAACCTGTCCCTTCCCTTCACTACCCAACTCTTGCCTCACTTTTTATCTAATGTCCTTTTTTTGACCCATGGTCTCAGCTATAATATCATATCCCTTTTATTAATCCTCACTCGAGGATATTTTTCCATCTCCCCAGCTCCTCCACTCAAGAACCTGTTGTTTTCCTGTGCGGGTCGCGGGAAACAGAAACAGCCCACCACAAATATCAACATGAGAGAAACACACCGATTGGTTGCCTCCTGCACAAACCCCAACCAGGGCCTGGTCGGGGAGGAGTCTGCAACCAAAGTACATGCCCTTGACCGGAATCTAACCAAGGACACTTTGGTCCACAGGCCAGTGCTCTATCCACGGAGCCAAGCTGGCTAGGGCTAGAATACCACATTGCTTGTAGTCATGTCTCCCAAGTCTCCTCTAGACCGAGGCAGCCATTCAGACCCCTTGCTTTGGGTAGCCTTGACAGTGTTGAGGAGTACTGGTCAGCTACTCTATAGAATGCCTTCCGATTGTGATGGTCTGATATTTGTCTCATGATTAGACAGAAGTTACTGGGTTTTGCAGAGGAACACCGCAGAGGTAAAGGGTCATTCCTCATCGCGTCCTAATGATTACAGATTGTTAGCATGACGTCACTGTTGATCCCCTGGCTGAGGTAGTGCTTTGTTGAGTGGCTTCACTATAAAATTTTCCTTTTTTTTTCCTTTCCATGCTGTGCTCTTTGGAAGCAAGTCACTGTGTCAGCCCACATTTAAGGGGTAAGTGTTATACTCAGCCTCTCCGATAGGGAAGTATCTACATAAATTATTTAGATATTTATTTTTGGCACAGGAAATTTATCTATTTCCCCCATTTCTTTCTTTATTTATTCAATCACTTATTTATGTCAATATGGACTCATGAATATTTATTTTCTACTTTGGGTTTTAATCCATTATCTTGTTGCTCACACTGTCTCAGCTTAAGCCATTAGGAACTTATTTTAGTTGGTTCCCGTGTCCCTTTGACATATCCACATTCTTGGATTTTTAGTTCTTTTTTGTTTCTTTCTCCCCTCCTCCTCCTTAAGCCATTAGGAACTTATTTTAGTTGCTTCCTGTGTCCCTTTGACATACCCACATTCTTGGATTTTTAGTTCTTTTTTGCTTCTCTCTCTCTCTCTCTCTCTCTCTCTCTGACTTTCCAGCACTAAGAAGTTTGCAGTTCATTTTGTATATTCCCTACCACGTTTTAGATGCGGCTCCCATGGCACCCTGGCTCCTTTAACTGGAGAATGGTATTTGAAACCACAGCCTGGGTGCTGGGTGTGCTAGCTGTCCCTGGGGTACTGTTGCATATGGGTCCTCTCCGGTGAATTTTATTTCTGGGATGACGAACGACTGCTTCATCACATGTGCTGATTTGTCAGTCCAGATTATTAACATGGTCTGTTCAAACCTTTTGCTCATTTTTTAAATTGGATTGCTTTCTCATTAGAAATTTTGAGAGTCTACATATTTTGGATACAAGTTCTTTGTCAGAAATGCTTTTTTGTAGCTTAACTGTCCTATAATTTACTCATTCTAATTTAATGATTCTTAGTAAATTTCTAGAGTTGTGTGATTATCATCATTATTGTTGTTATAACTATTATTTTGGAGTTAAAAATGTCAAACTTATTTGTAATGTATATATAGATAGAAACATTGAGCTTTCTATTTATTGAAAGATAATGATTTTACATATTTTATACCCTCTTCTTCTCTTTACCACCAAAGACTTTTATATCTGAACCTAAATTATGAGTATTATGTCTTATCATTGAGACATTTTTAAATCTCTTCTTTAAGAAACTATTATTTATGTTGACCTTATGCTGTATGACATTAAGAATGATTACTTTAATTTAATGTGCCCTTTCACTTTTTTTTCAGTTGACAATGCTTTTGATATTTCCGACTCAGTGAATTTACAAACAACTCACTGTTATTAAACCCTGCAGGTAAAGATGGAATAAAGGGAGATTTAATAATGGGTACCAGTGTCGCTCTCTCCACCTATGATTGAAAATTCACTTCTGCCTCTACTGGGATGTCGTCATTGTGCTCATGGAAAGTGTCCATGGTTGGTTATTAGCAAGCCAATAGCTAAATCTCAGGCTCCCTTAACCAACTCGAGCTGCTGGGATACTGACGTGAGGATTCCCACTTCAGCGCAGGCTGACCCGAGGCGCGCTGGAGCCCTGCGTTCAGTCCTGTTTGCCGTTCTATATAGAGAGACATTGACAAATGGAACCTAATACATAGGGCAACCAAGATAGTAAAAGGGCTAGACATGGTGTCACATAAGGAATGTTTAGAAAAAACTGGAATGTTTAGTCTGCGAAAGGAAAGAGTGATGGGGCTGTGGATCGGTTGGAGGAACATGATAGCCATCTATCTTTAAACATTTACAGGACCAACAAAATAAAGAGGAGTTGTATTTTTTTTTTTTTTGGTCACAAACAGACTCACTAGAAATAGTAGATTAAGTTCAAAGGAGGCAGGGCATGCCTTATAAAAATGAGAACTTCTTCAAATTTAGAAATTCTAAAATAAAGACTCCAAGGTCATCGGCATTTAATAATCCTGTTTAAATCTCCTTGAAGTTTTGCTAATTAAAATTCTTCATAAATCTGTACTCCAATCAGTGTTTTCTATAGTAATTGATCAATATGTGATTCTAATAATAAGCTTTCTGCTGTCCTGGACATTAAATATAAAATATGCTGGAGAGAATGATTAATGGATAATAAAATAAAGATTTTAAAGATGAATAGCTTTTAAATAGGCAGAAAAATAACTATTTTAATTGGAGAATGTATGTCTAAGAGCACAGGAAAGAGGATAAATAAATATATCATTTTCCTAAGACACTGAGTAGCAAATCTGACTGAGGAACAACCGTATCTGTAAATGTTTATGAAATAATTGTCTGGAAGGAGAGATTTGGTTTATCATTAATGGCCTCCAATGACTCTCATCATCTAAATTAAATGATCGGTGTTAGTCATCTCACCTAACCCATCTCCAGCCATGGGTACAGCTGATCACTCCTCTGAAACAAATTCATCCTGTGGCTTTCAGGACACTATGCATGCCTGGTTGTTCTTCCTTTCTGGACACTCCTTTACTGATTCTTCTAGACTTACTCTAGAGGTAACATACTTTCAATCACATAGAGCTTTATATGCTACTAGAGGCCTGGTGCACGAAGATTCCTGCCAGTGTAGGCCTTCCTTCCCCCGGCTGCTGGCACCTGCTTCCCTCCAGCACCTGGGACCTGGACTGCTTCTCTCCTCTTGCCGCCGGCAGGCACCCGGGACCTGGGCTGGCTTTCCCCAGGCTGCCCACAGGCACCTGGGACCCAGGCTTCTCTCCGGCCACCCGCAGGCGCCCGGGACCCAGGCTGCTTCCCTCCTCCGGCCACTGGCAGGCACCTGGGACCCGGCTGGCTTCCCTCCGGCCCTGGGTTCATCAGGAAGAACGTCCGGAATGACATCCGGAAGATGTCCGGTCTCAGCATATTACCTTTTTATTATTATAGATATGTAAACGGATACCTCCCAAACTTATATCCTCTACATCTTGAATGTCAGAGTCAGTTATAACTGTTTACTCGATAGCACCTCTTGCGTATTTAAGAAAGTATGCCAAGCTGAGCACGTCCCACACCGAAACTCTGCTATTTACCCTACCTTCCATCAGCAACGCCTCCTTCCTTTGTAGAATTCCCCACCTCATTAGATTATAGCTCTGTTCTTACAGTTATTCAGCAGATTGGATTCGTTCTTTTATTTATTTTTTTAATTAATTAATTTTTTTTAATATATTTTTTTAATGATTTTTTACAGAGAGGAAGGGAGAGGGATAGAGAGTTAGAAACACTGATGAGAGAGAAACATTGATCAGCTGCCTCCTGCACACCCCCTACTGGGGATGTGCCCACAACCAAGGTACATGCCCTTGACCAGAATCGAACCTGGGACCCTTCAGTCAGCAGGCCGACGCTCTATCCACTGAGCCAAACTGGCTAGGGCTCTTTTATTTATTTTTGTTAACCCTCATCTGAGGATATTTTTCCCATTGATTTTTAGAGAGAATGGAAGGGAGGGGGAAAAAACAGAGAGAGAGAGAAACATCAATGAGAGAGACATATCGATTGGTTGCCTCCTGCACAATCCCAGACCAACCCTGGCCAAGGATTAAGCCTGTAACAAAGGTACATGCCCTTGACCAGACTTGAACCTGGGATCCTTCAGTCCATGGGCTGACACCCTAACTGTGAAGCCAAATGGGCTAGGGCTGGATTAATTCTTGACACAATTTCTCATTGTCACACTCAACCCATCAGTAGTCTTGCTGGATCTGCTTCACAATGTATTCCGAGGAGCCACTTTCCACTCCTCCACAGCTGCCCCCCCTCCCCGGGTCCCAGCCACCTCGCTCTCCGGGATGGCGCTCGCCTCCTCAACCCAGCCTCCCGCGCCCCCTTTCAGTGCGTTCTCAGCAAAGCAGCGTTTAAAGGAAAAGTCAGATCATGTCACGACTCGGCTCAACAATTTCCAATGATTCCCAAATAGATACGTCAGACATCTGGGAAACAATGAAGAAAATAAGTGTGCTAAAAAGTTGAGCACTAATAGCACTCATGTTTATGATAAATAAAGAGGTATATTACTTACATTCTTAAATTCAACTAAAGTCACTTCAGTTCCATAAGGGGTTATTGAACATCCAGTGTTTATGGAATGCCATACGATTTGGTATTTGAAGCATAAAAAGAGCAAGATGGTCCAGGCCTCTAAACCTCAAGATAAATACATGAAATTTATGAAAGAGCATTGATTCAGACCGAGCTGGACCCTCCCAGATTACAACCAGACTCACGATGAACAGCCTGCAATGCACATGGACGTGAACATGCAATGTGACTGTGAAGCTGTGACATGATACTAGTCTGTGTTTACAAGACACTCTTCCAAAGACACTCTATGCATCTGTAGACGATTTAATAGTTTAACTCCCTTCTTCGTTTCTGAAACAGGTGTGCATCTGTAGCTCTCAGGACACAAAAAGAATATAACTTGGCTTATAGCCATATGGTAATAGCCTTCTGATCTGGGATCAGGGCCTTATATGGATGGGCAGTGCTTAAGGATATTGTGAGAATGTTAGTTAATGGTTCAAAGGCAACGAGCTGCCAGAATTTTTAGGAAATATAATCTGTGTATTCTAATGCACTCCCATGATGATATTAACTTGTTCTCTAAAAAGCAGTTCCTTTCTTCCTAACCCACTTAGCAAAACCAGCACGGACGCCGCATCTGAACTTTCAACATTTCCACTCTCTCTCACATGGATGTTGCCAGGAACCTATGTCACTGTCTAGTTAGGAACTCTGTAAATCTGGATTGCAATAAATCATGAAGGAGGGGGTGGGGAGGGGGGGAGGCACTAGCTGCTCGGTTGAGAGGACCTACAGCACAGAGAGAAATCAGGGAAAATCATGGTAAAGTGGGGAGTGGCGTTCACAGGCAAAGATGTGAAAATACTCATCTCCCGTCCCCTCCATGCCCTCTCCCCCTCCTCCATCCCCCCATCCCTGAAATCACCACACTACCGTCCATGCCCACAGTTCTCTCTCTCTTTTTTGTTCAATCCCCCAACCCTCCACCCGAGATATTTTTAAATACTGTCCAGAAAGGAAATTCCAAGTTTCTTCCGAAACTCAGAATTTAATCATTTCCCCCATCAGTCTTAAACAATCCCTCTGTGACAGTTGAAGTCCTGTTCTTGTTTTTATATCTTTACTACTCTCAGTGATCCAGACAGCAGCCTCTAATAACTGTTCACCAATCCAACTGAGAAAGCACTGCATCAGCTGTGTTTTCTGTCACCTCACATTTGGTGTGAACGGCCTAATTTGATTTTTGTCATTTAAAATACCAACTCTTCTCATTTATACTGTTTTCCTAGTTCTTGTCCTGAAAAATCTTACATCAACATTGATATTATGAGCAGCACTGCTGCGTCACTGTGGAACAACAAGAGAAGTCATTTTCAAGCTGAAGGCATTTGTCTCTTAATGGCACAATGTGATTTTCATCCCTAACACATTTCTGAATGGCTTCCTACCTACTTCTGAACAAGAACTACGAAGGAAGCGCACAGTCTTCTGCCCAAACAAAGCATTCCAAACGACAGTGCTTGCTGTAGTCCTGACTTTTGGCCCAGTGCCACCGCTTTTGTTTTTAGCTGCTTTGTTCTCCATTGCTTGCGTCTGGAGGTGGAAGAGGCTCCTCTGTCCGGCTTGGTTTCCTAGGTCGGTGACATTTACAGTTTGAGGGAGTGGGTGGGCCGCAGTGATTGGATGGGGTTTTATTTACAGAGGCCGGCTCTGCTTGGGAGATCGGATCAGAGGGTTTCCTGGGTGAATAAGCTTAGAGGCTCCCTCCTGCCCACGCGCCCTCTGAGACGGCACAGTATCCTCATCAGCGGCCGCGAGGAGCTGGACACCGGAGAGTGATGGAGAGAGACCCTGCTCTTCCCCACGGATGTCCGTGGCCGTGACATTTAAGCAGACAGAGGCTTCCTGTGGAAGAGTGCTAAGAGCTGGGCTCGTCACGACGGGTGCAAATGTCCAGCTCCAGTGTCAACAGCTTTTCCTGTGAATTTCTAGAAGGACAACACGATTGTGCAGGCAAACATCTGATGGGTATCAAAACCTGGGATTAATCTAACTTACCTAGAACTCTGTGTAACCCCACTTTTACCAGAAACAATTAAAACATAGTCATGGCAACAACTGAATCCCAATGGCTACCTGACTAGCTGTCCATCTGTCCATCTGTTTGTTCGAATGCATTTGGCTGGAGATGCCACAGACTTCTTCCCAAGTCTGTCTGCATAGTTCAGGAAGTACAGGGGTGTAAATGGTAGCAGCGCTGCTCACTGCACATCAGCAAAGCCTGAAATCACAAACTACTTGCCAAACGCGTTCTGTATCCTTTAGAAATTGCATTATTCAAGCTGTATAATAGATGGACTGACGCACGTATAAAAAGATTGAAACTCTATTTTGTCTTACTGAAAACAAGGGTGCCTAATAGGTATAAAGAATCCTTTTATTAAATATATATGCACATTGTATTATACAGATAATATTAAAATATCTACATTGGCAGAATGCTCATAAAAGTATTGAGTGATTACTTTTGGAGAGAGAAATGAGATTACAGGTTAAAAGTGATATTACTATACTCTTCCTAATTCCTTATTGCTTTAATAGTTTTTTAATAGGTATAAACATTTTAACAAGTACAAAATTGTTTTCATAATTTAAAATTTATCTAATGATGAGGTAAATTATTTTGCTGCTCAGGAAATTATTCTTAGATTCTTCCATGTGGACATGTTAGCTAGGAGTCAAACTACCTGATTTTATCTTTTTTTTTTCCCTGAAACAAAAGAGATCAGTGTCAATAACAAGCAGTTCTGAAATTGCCATTTTTTTCCATCGAAAAGATTTTAGAAATTTTCCAAAAAGGAAATTAAAAATAGTCTAAAGCTATTAGAAAACTCATGTGGAAAATAAAATGTTGAATAAGATATAAACGTCCCATAAATTATATTCAAAGAACAACATCAACAACTTGTGAGTCAAAATGACTGAAGCACTGACAGCCACAGCCCACAACATGCTATGAATGTTTTACAGCCCCGGGTGTGAACATTATGAGCTGGGGAACAGCGTCATTTACAGTTAACAATGTGCCGTGAAATAAGCCAATGAAAATGTAATCTACTATCTCCTCTTTGCTGCTTTCACTTTTACTTTGAGCAGCATTTTCTTCTACATAAAAATTCCTTCCTCATTTCTATTTCCACACATAATTCATCCATCTTGATGGTAACACGTGATTAATAGGATCCTAGTGGCTGAACAATGACTTTCTACTGGCGAGCTCAGTTAGAGACATTCTGAAATTCGGTACCAAGTCTCCATGATTTCCAGGATCTCCAGGACCATTAGGAAGGACACAGTTGGCGTTCCTGGAGCTGATGATTATCCCACATTCCTGGATCTGCTGACCATTGTAGAAACATTTTTGCTTGTAACTTACTCCTAAAGTCTCTAAAGAGGACAAGTACTAAGTAGAAAGGCAGCATCTTGGCGATGATCGCATCTGGGTGCCTCTTCAAATCCCCAGCACAGGGGTCCTCGGATGTTTTCAGGGGGTTCACCACTTGAAAGACATTGGCATCTTGGCAAGAAGTCATAAAGAGAGAAATCTTACACCTGTAAGAAAAGCATTCAATGATATCCAAAAGTGTGCTGCATATATCCAGACTTTATTATAGATAAATGGAAATTTAAGAAAAACATTAGGACAACATTTACACTTGAGAAAATTCTTGTATTAACATTGATTTCATTTACTAAATAAAGACTACATTTATTTAATATGTGCAATCATAAGATCTTGGCGTTCTAACAAAGAATAGTTTGAGAACCGTCCATAAGGCATTCATTCATTCATTAATCATTCATTTGATTAATGCTGTATATCCAACTGCCTGCTTGAGAGCTTCATTTAGAAGTGTAAAAGGCAGCTAAACTTTAATGCAGCAAAACGTAACAAAACAAAGGGACCTCTTGGCTCCATACTCACGGCCCTAAACCCTTCTTCCTACTCATCCCTTCTCTGTAAATGATACCACAGTACAGTCAGTTGCTCAAGTCTAAAGCCCTAGCAGTGATCCGAGATTCCTGTCTTTCCCTTATCGTATATATTTAGTAAATTTCTTCCAAAACACGTGAATCCACCTTCTCTTCCTCCCCTCCACTGCTCCCTAATCTAACCTGCTGGTATCTCTTGGCTTCATTTCTTCAAGAACTTTCTAACGGACCTCCTAAGTTCATGCTCCACATGGCAGCCAGGATGATTTAAAAAGAATCAGATCACATCTCCCCCTTCTTAAACCTCCATGCCTTTTCATTTCACTTAGAATATGAAGTGCAAACTTCTGAATGCCTGCCACACCCAACGTGATGGGTTCCTGGCCGGTGTCATCTCCTACCACCTCGTCTCTTTTGTCTCCTCTGCAGCTACATTGGTCTTCCTTCTATTACTTAAACACACTGAAAAACATGCCTGGAACACATTTCCTAATGATTGTTTATGGAATGAATAGAAGACCTTTGGATCTGGCGGGCACATAGAAGACTCACACACAGATTCTCATCCCAGGGAACTTGTAGTTGAGTAGAGAGAGATGCACGGCAAGCAAAGAGGAGGGATAAATATTCTGTGTGGTGTGAAAAGCTATGAATAGAAGTCATAAGCCTACAAAGAGGAGTCATCCATTTTACTTGAGAGAAGTCTGTCGAGTTAGGTTTCCAAAGATAACTAGGAGGCACTGGCCAGGAAGGCCCAGATGGAGGAGAACGTTGGAGGCAGGCAGAGTACGCTCCTGAGATTCACTGAGGACCAGAGCACACCAGGAGCGTCAGGGGACACACAGATCACTCGGCCAGGCCTGACCAAAGCATCAGACCCCAGAAAGGGCCTATCATTCCCTGTTACTATGAACAATATGGAAAAGTAGAAAAAAACATGCTGTGGTCCAAGCAGTATCATCAGTTCAGAAATGTATTTCTTAGGCCAGTCTGGACTCATGGAGTCCATTGGAACAAACTGTTCTTTTGTTTACTGAACAGCTATTTATAGCATCTATACTTGGCACTGCCCTAACTGCCAGGAAGTGAGGATTGAGGACAAGCTGAGTCCCTGCTCTCATTGATGTTACAGTCTAGTTTGGGAGCCAGATCAAAACCAGGCAAATGAATACTTCTTTACTATTTCAGGCTGTGACGAGTGTTAAAGGAATAGAGAGTGGGGTGAGGGGAAGGAGAACTGCTATCTCATTTGGAATGATCATGGGGAGCTTTCTGAGAAGGTGGAACTGTGGTTGGAAACCTGAATAAGCTGAGGGAGGAAGAACATCTTTGACTGCAGAAGTGGCCATGACGGAGCCCTGAAGCAGGTGCATTATGGGGAGGAGCGGGTGACAGGGGCTCCTGGAGCAGGTGAATCTGTGGGAGGAGGTCAAATCTGAGTCAGAGAGAGAGCCGGTGGGTGGCCCATCACAGGAGGCACTGCAGGACTTTCACTTTTTTTGAGTGACATGGGAGCTACCAGAAGTTTCTGAATGGAGGAAAGGCCCCATGCAACATGGTATAGATGCATCAGTGCTTAGAGCATGTGGAGTGAAGGACAAGGAAAAAACTTGGAGCCTAACCGGTTGGCTGTAGAAGGAGCTCAGGCAATGGATGACGGTGGCTTGAACTATGGAGACACCAATGGAGACGCTAAGTGGATGGACAGGGCTATGTATTTTCAGGGTGAATCACTCAGGACTGCTTGACTGTATATTGAGAGTGAGAAAAAGAGAGAAATCAAGGACGGTTTCTTGTGCGTGTTTGTTTTTGTTAGAAAAATGGACTGGATGCCGTGCCATTTTCTTATATAAAGAGATAGACTTGGAATTAAAAGTCAAATTTTATATTTTTGCCATATTAGCTTGTGATATGTATTAGTTAAACAAATAGATACATTTAGACTAGAAGCAAGGGGACATTTTGACAGTTAAAATGTCTGCAAGTGCAGAACTTTGATTTTAGACTTCAACCTGAGGTGATAAGACTAAGTGTTTTGGTAGATAGTAACCGAATTCATAAACATGGATTGAAAACTAAAGCTGAAACTAGAGGTGGGTGTCCGCAGGGGACTGCTTTTTCGGTAGGAACAGTTTTGAATTAGCAAATAGACGACTACACACTGAACCTGAAATTTGAAAAAAGGGAATCTCATGTGTTGTTTTTGTTTCACATGCTTTTACTAATTTTAGAGAAAGTGGGAGGGAGGAAGAAAGGAAGCTGTTGGGGGGGGGGAAGAGAGAGAGAGAGAGAGAGATCAGTTGTCTCCCTTCAGTGCCCCAACCGCAGCTAGAACCCGAAACCTTTTGGTGTATGGATGATGCTCCAAACAACTGACCCACACCAGCTAAGGCGAAATCTCATGTTTTTATGAGTTTTTCTTTTTTTTTTTGGAAAGCATGAATCACAGCCCTGCTTCAAACAGTCTAAACCAGTGGTTCTCAACCTTCTGGCCCTTTAAATACAGTTCCTCATGTTGTGGCCCAACCATAAAATTATTTTCGTGGCTACTTCATAACTGTAATGTTGCTAGTGTTATGAATTGTAATGTAAATATCTGATATACAGGATGGTCTTAGGCGACCCCTGTGAAAGGGTCGTTCGACCACCAAAGGGGCTGCGACCCACAGGTTGAGAACCGCTGGTCCTAGTGCTAAACATGCTAAGTTTATAATATATATCTCTTTGAGTTGTGCCAACACTGATGATCTCCAGTCAAAAGAACCACAATTCACATCTTTCTCTGTAAAAATCACATTTCAATCCCATCATTAAGGGTTAACTTGCCCTAATTAAACTCTGGTAAATCCTTCCGGATCAGTAATTACAACAATAAAAAGAGTAACTTTACTTCATGGATGTCTAAGGATATTTATTCTGTTTAAATTTTACTCATCATTAATTTCCAAACTCATGTTCTAGCTAGACTTCTCAATGTAGAATTTAGTACACTTTTCTCAATATTTTTACTTTTCTGCTCAGTTATTCAGGATAATAAAATGAAAAACTGGAAAAAAACTCAAACTTGACTAATATTTTATTGTTCACATATA
Organism: Myotis brandtii; assembly: GCF_000412655.1. NCBI lineage: Eukaryota > Metazoa > Chordata > Mammalia > Chiroptera > Vespertilionidae > Myotis > Myotis brandtii. The sequence goes on from NW_005364745.1 coordinate 5,306,862, forward strand.
ACGCAATTTTAAACTCACATCAATGTAAAAAGAAACAGTGTAAGCATATAACTAGAAATTGATTTTTGGAGAATTTAAGTGGAATTTTCACTTAAAAAATAACATTTTAATGTAATCATTTTACTAGCTAACCACTTAATTCTGTCTACATTATTGTCTTCTGAATTAAGAAGAAATTGAAGATGATTTCTAAAAATAAAACCATGAATAGATATGACCTTCGAATGAGATCCCTTCCTGTTTAATGAATACAATTAATGTTCCATCAGGGTGATTTCTCTGAAACTACTGTACTCATTATGCTAAATTGTCTCTAATTATTATTTTCAGGCAATCTGGCACAAATAGACCAAGTTCAACATTACAATCCTCATGGAATCTATGGTGTTTGATAAACAGAAAGTTGTAACTTCCCGTGCATAAGCATGATGTCCAATCGGCCGCCAATGGAGTGGACCTGGATGGAGCTGGCGCCCCGAGAAGGGAGTGATGCCGCCTGACTCATGTAGGGACTAAGGTTGGGTTCAGCGTTGAGCGCATCAGCTGAAAGGCTTCTGGTGTAGAATAACACATTGTGTTCAGAACCGTGGAAAGAAAACAGCCAATGGTACAGCCATGTTTTGGGAATCATCGGTCCCATTAGTATCTCAAGCCCGCCCTGAGCTTTCAGAGGAGGAAATAAATAGTCTCATTGCCTATAGGAGCTCTGGTCTGTAGCTTTGGTTCACACTTGATTTCATTCTCTACCCCTTCCCCCTCCCCCCAGAAGTTGTGAGCCACTCACGGGGGACAGTGGGAACAAGGATTCCTGATAAAATGGCCTTCTTCACGCTGAGGAGGAGCCCAGCCCTCAGGAAATCTTTTTGTGTGGAGAGCCAGCCCAGCAGTGCTTGCCGGGGGCCTGCCTTAGAAATGGCGATTCACAGGAAGCCCCAGGGACCCACTGATGGGCAGGGGCAGGGGAAGGAATGTGGTTGGGTTAAGGGAGGTTATGTTTAGTTAAAAAAAAAGAAAAGAATGCCGGTTTAAGAATGTCCTAAAATGCTCTAGAATCTCAAAACGCCGTAATCAGAAGCAATTGTAAAATTTACTTTGACATTTGTTTTTCCTTGTGTAATCTTGTGAAAATCACATCTCAACCTTTCATATTTTTTTTTTGATTTGAAGACACTTAAAAGAAATCTTTGGGGGAATGAATACATTAGAGACCTATTGCTAGCAAGACAGGAAGTCAGAGGTATATACATATTTTGCTCACATTAGTAGAAAGCCTATTGTTTTGACTCACTCTGGAACTAGAAAATATGCATTGTTTGTGATTTCCTACAAAGAATCTACAGAGATACAGGCCACCAGGTAAGTCTCTATGGCTGAATTCTAGCAGTGACACAGACACCAGGCCCAACAGGGTTCCATCCCCCAATATCCCACCTGACTCCCCGCTCCCGCTGCGGAGGTCGGCATCCCCAAGTCCCCATCGTGTCCAATGCCACGCAGTTCCGCAGTCACTCTGAGCCAGACGTGGTCTCCTAATTGCATTGAAATTGCGTTGGTGTCCGCGCAGAGCCCGGCTAGAGATCCTGCAGATGGGCCCTGGCCCTTGCCAAGCTCCATTGTGGGGCTGCCGGTCGCCTGCGCTCCCAGGCGGGTGTGTAATTTAACGCGTCTGGTGAAATCTGTTCCCCCAAGTGATTGTTCTATTACCCCCCCGCCCCCCATCCTGAGCCTGGCCCCGGCTCAGCTCAGGGTCCGCTGTGACTGCCACGTCGCCTGGCTCCCCTGCCTGAGGTTTCTCCTCCTCCCTTTCTCTGCCTTTTCTGCACCACCAGGCAATCCGCAGTGGGTGTCACTGAGGTGTCACCAGGTCTGTGACGCGTGAAAAGCGCTGCCAGTGAACAGAAAACAAAATCCCGAGTCCCGAGGTTCCAGGGCATCGCGTTTCCCGGGGCCACGAAAGCTGAGCCGGGCCGAGGTGCCTGGGATGGGGGTTTGAATGAGGACACTTTGTCCATGAATGGAAACTCTACATTCTTTGTTATTTTAACAGGCTGTGTCTGTTCTCCTTGAAAGAAATTGTATGAAGGGAGATTGGATTAAGTCGTTTTTATTTTATTTCAAAGCACTTGTACACTTTTCCAAAGATCAACTTACTTAGCCAAGTAATAAACTCTTGTTTTACAATAATACTAGTGTATATTATATCACTCTAGCTTACGACCAAATACAGAATTAGAGTTGTGGAACAAAACATTTGTTTCTTTGGTGAATGAGGCGTATATCATTACCTATTCACTCTGCCAGATATAACGTGAACCTTTTAAGCTACTCAAAGAAATGCCAGCTAGTTAATCTGCTTTAGGAGGAAAAAAAAAACACAACAAAACAAAACAGCTTTGCACCTACTCAACCTCATTCTGGGTTTTCTTTCTTTTCTTTTCTTCTTCTTCTTTTTTTTAATTAGTCATTTGCAGCCCAAAGGAAGTCTAAGTTTATATCTCCTTTGCATGTGTATCTTTGGAAAAGTTAAAAAAAATGTGTCTGTGTGTCTCAGTTCCACCTTACACACAGGGGGTAGCAGTTTCACGGTGGTTGAGTGAGTTCATTTAACCACAGAGCATGCAGATTTTCAAATAAAAAATAACTTAAATTACAATATTGTTTGCTTCTCAGACCTCACACTACCCAAGCAGATGATTATTATTATTCAGTTTTAAAAACGTGTGAGTATCACTCCAGTTAGTTTCTTAGGGGTCCTCAAACTACGGCCCGCGGGCCACATGCGGCCCGCCAAAAACATTTATCCGGCCCGCCGGGTGTTTTTGCCGCCGCTGTGTGCATAGGAATTTGTTCATAGTTTTTTTTTAAA
>NW_005364745.1:5310875-5343369 GCF_000412655.1 Myotis brandtii
GCCCCACCACACAGCAGGGACAGTGGCGAAGGGCAAAGCTGACTGTCACGGGTGTCCTCGTCTCTGGAGGAGGGCCATCATGAAGCAAATGAGTTTAAATAACAAATAAATGATGGGATTTGGTGAAAATGACAATCCTTTTAAACCTAACAGGCAGATATAGGAGGTGGGGTGCAAGGGGTTAGGGACGGGTAAGTTTGAGTGCCCTCTCAAATTATGAATACTTTTTCCTTTGAATTGTTTAAATTCCAGATTACAAAAAACACAAAGATGTACGTTTTAAGAATGTTGTGTAAGTTATATTTAATTAACTCTGAATGGCCTCCCAACACCCAAAATAAAATTTAAAAGGAATCACAGGTATTTGACCTGATAATAACCCCTAACTAGAATAATAAGAATTTAAAAGTAAGAGAATTTGGAAAAATACCAGATGGATAAAGCCTTTTTATTATTATTATTATTCTGAGGATAACAACATGGACATGTTTGGGGGGCTTACGTCGGCTACTAAGAGCGCTTGTGTGTTTCAGTGTTACTCACTCATGCTCGCCTAGGGCTGCAGAAGGACAGCTCACCCAAAGGAGCTCAGGCCCCTGTGGCCCAAAGGCCCCAGTGCCTTCCACGGCCCACCTGTCCACTTCTCCCACGGACACTGCAAACGCGTAGATGAGAAAACGGAGGCACGGAGAGGTCCGGGAACCTGCGTGTGACCTCAGCACCAGGCCTCTAGCCAAGAGGTCACCGCTGCGCCTGGCGGCAAGAGTCCAGAGGCCCCGCGTCAACAAGCTGCTCTAGGGCCTCTTGACACGAGTGCGGCTCTTCTCAGGCTGTTGAGGTTCCTCTGGGAGAGCAGATTAGCAATCGCCTGAGTAAGAGGACTCTTTCACCGGGACCTCCAGGCTGAGGCCCTGGGTGAGGGGCCACCCGTCCCCAGGTGGCAACAGGTAGCGCTGTCCGCAGCCGTCGCCAGCTCTTCTCCAGGGCACCTCAGTCTGCAGAGGGGCCTGTGTCCCCGAGAGGCCACGCTCAGACCTGCCCTCCGGGTGTGGAAACCGGGCCCCAGCGCCAGCCAGCGGCACCTCCGCTGTGCATGTTCTGACTTTCCACACTCCAGCACTTGACCCCAGTTACTTTACTGAGAGAATCGTTTCAGAAGGTGGGGGGAGGGAGAGTTGGCTGCGAATAAGCCCTCCAGCTGCCCTCAGACCTTTTTGCAGAACCAGGTCATTTGTTTAAATAAACACACTGCTCTTTCGTAGGATCTTATTTCTCATTTTCCCCTCCATCCAAATCTACCGGCCTCAGCCTTTGCACACTGTACACAACACATTCTACAGACAACTGTGGCGACCCAGAGCAAGTCCGCGCTCCAGCTGGACGGGACTGGCCTCCCGGTCGGACTCTGAGCCTCCTGAACTCCTACCTCACTCCCACCGGCACATCCAGGCTCCTCCAGAGCCAGCAGCTGGCTCTCCCCTTGGCCCCGGGTCTCTCCCATTGTGTCCCTACCCTGAGACGTGAACTTGGAAGCCCCTGGCTGTGTGAGCTCTGGGAGAGGCCATGAAGCACATAGAATTACAAAGAGAAATCCTGTTGGCTAATATATCAACACGGAGAAATCCCGTTGGCTAAAGTATCACAATACTAACCTGCCACAGTGTTGGAACCTGCCACAGTGCTGGACCCACTTTTTGAAGGAAAGACAGATGCATGAAGGGATTGTGAAGGAAGAGGAGGTCTCTAACCCATAAGGGTCTTATCAGTGAAGACAAGATTTTCACATGACATATCCTTCGCTGGCAACTGAACAGCTGCCTGGCTGACTTCGGTTTGGCAATTCTTATGAGCCAGACAGATTCTTGCATCCAAATTTTCTCTTGAAATCATCTGGCAAGTCCATGTTCTCTATCTTTCCTGTTAAGCTGTACTTTTTTTGAAGGTAAAGGGACACTGCTGCCCAGCCAGTGCAGCTCAGTGGTTGAGTGTCTACCTATGAACCAGGAGGTCACGGTTCGATTCCTGGTCAGGGCACATGCCCAGGTTGTGGGCTCAATTACTAGTAGGGGGTGTGCGCGAGGCAGCCAATCCATGATTCTCTCTCATCATTGATGTTTCTATCTTCCTCTTCCTTCCTCTCTCTGAATTCAATACAAATGAAAAACTAAAAAAAAAAAAAACAGGACATTTGGAGGTGGGATTGTGTAAATCATCGAATCCCCCCAAAATGAACACTCAGCATAGAGAGAGCAATGGTTTTTATTTGGGGGGTGTCCTGGATCCCTCAAATCCTACTTTGGAGGTGACTGCCTGCCTCATATGTACACAAGGCTCAGGTTTGGGTCCTCCAATTGAGACAGACATTCGAGTAAACAGGAGACATAGGGTCATTTCCACCAAATAAATAATGCATTTTAACAGTTGGGGAAAAACAACAACTAATGAACTCAAGAGTAGTTTGAAAATGTATGGGTTTCGTGTTTGAAAAAGAAATCACCTCAGTTTCCCAGGAGGGTTGTAAAAGGCAAGAACTAGAAAATGTCCATGCAGGTTGTAAAAAATTAAGGAGCACTGGAAACTAGCCACGTAATCCTGGGCTGCAGGATTTCCATCGCAGGAAAAGCCCTGTTAAGGCGACTCCACCTGGGGTCACGGACATGGCGTCATCCTTCCAGAATGCGGTGCGGCCCTGACTGTCACCAGGACGCTCTGTGCCCGGCTCTCCCCCAGCAGCGCTGGTTGGAGCAGCTCAGCAGCTAAAGACAAGGACCATTGTCACCCTTATGGATGGGTGACAACCCATTTCTCATTTCTCTTTCCAACTAGGGGTTCCAAGTAAGCAAACCCAGCGCATGGGAAGGGGTTGCAGGAGGAAGTGCCCCTGCCACCTTCCCGGCATGCTTCTGTCCCGGGCCCGCCTCTTCTGGGACTGCTCATGGCCCCTCTGGGTGCCTCTTGGGTCAGAAGCCCACACACCTAATTCTAGGAAGGCTTTGGCAAGCGAAGTCACTGTGGGGATCCCCCACCCCCCAGTGCTGGCATTGCTGGGCTCCACCCTGCGTCATGCCCTGGAGACGTGCTTACTCTCAGCTTGCTTTCTCACCCTCCAGTTCAGACTCATCAAAGGCTTGTGGTTCTCACTGTGAGAGCCGCTCTGTGGACGTAGTTGGGTGCAGAAGTCTTTTAATGTGTAATCCTATCCAGTATGTTTCAAAACACCAGGCGATGCGTTTTCTCATGGAAAATGCAAATATTTGCCAATCCAGCTTCACGCAGGGAGGGAAGACTTCCTTCTCAGATTCATCCGCGCCCTGTTCTGCTTGCTGGGCTTCAGGTGCTGCTCCTGGCGCGGCTGGTGCTGAGCTTCTCAGGAGGCCCTGGCTCCCAGAACAACCGCATGGCCAGCAAGCAGCAGGTGCGCTTCGGCCATCTCAGCAGCCGTCCCTCTGGGGCTGGTGTCTTTGTTGTTCAGGTGCAAACATCTGGGCACAGCTGCCGGGTGCAGCCTTCCAAGGCTCATACAGAAAAGAAGAATATTTTCCTCTCCCGTTAGAGCAACAAAAGCAAAAAGCCAAAGGAGCAGGCGCCTCCTCTGCTCCCCAGCGGGTGAGTGGCGGCTCCGCACGGGCCCTCGGGCCTGGCCCACGCAGGAGGCTGCCTGCCAACCTGCTTGGTGTGGATGCAGCGTGGCAGGAGTTTGCTGTGGAGGACCTGCTCTTTCCAGCCCACGGCGAGGCCAGCTTCCTCCCGCGTCTGCTCTGTGCCACCTGCTGCCTGTCGTTCCGCCCTGACCACGGCCACCTCTTCATCTGCTCGGCGTGGGAGGGAAGAGGACAAGCCCTTCAGTGTCTTTATCTGATCACAGGGCGCTCTGCGACTCCTTTGCTGTCCTACAGGTTCCCTCTGAGGTACAGAGCTAGAAAACTATCAAAAAACTAGTCTTGCCCGGCTGGTGTGGCTCAGTGGTTGAGCGTCGACCTATGAACCAGGAGGTTGCGGTTCGATTCCTTGTCAGGGCACAGGCCTGGGTTGCCGGCTCCATTCCCAGTGGGGGGCATGCAGGAGGCAGTGATCAATGATTCTCTTTCATCACTGATGTTTCTATCTCTCTCCCTCTCCCTTCCTCTCTGAAATCAATAAAAACATATTTAAAAAAACTAGTCTTCTTACTCATCAGTATAGGTGCCCTGGTGAAGAGCCACTCTTAGTGCCTTCGCCTCTCCTCCATCTGTGTGGTCAGCTCACAAACACTTCAAGTGAACACGTATCTGAAAGTTAGTTCATTCTCGCCAGGGTATGTTGGCAACATACAAACAGCTTGTACGTTCTTATCTTGGTACTATTTTAATGAATATGTTTTATTTGAAAATCAAAACAATTATACTAATTGCATAGCTCATTGATTTCTTCCATTCATCAACAGTGTAATGGATACGTGTTTAGCCTCTGTTATCAAATAGAACTTTAACGCCTGCCCTTGTAAATTTCCAAGAAATTCTGGGCAAATAACCACTCCTCGTCTCAATTGTGTCATCTCTAAAGATAGAGATAAGAATAAAATTTGCAGCATTGGGTTATTATAAGGATTGAATTATCTGACATATTCCACGTGTAGTACTTCACATATGGCCTGCGATTTCAATGTCCATGAAGATGGTGATGAAGACTCATAGCTCATTGAGATCTTCTTACATTCATCAACAGGGTAATGGATACGTGTTTAGCCTCTGTCATCAAATAGAACTTTAACGCCTGCCCTTGTAAATTTCCAAGAAATTCTGGGCAAATAACCACTCCTCGTCTCAACTGTGTCATCTCTAAAGATAGAGATAAGAATAAAATTTGCAGCATTGGGTTATTATAGGGATTGAATTATCTGACATATTCCACGTGTAGTACTTCACATATGGCCTGCGATTTCAATGTCCATGAAGATGGTGATGAAGATGAAGATGAGGGTTGATGACATGACTTCAGTGAGTCATAAGTCAGCTTCCCTTGAGATTAATTACTCTTTGGCTATTGCTATTATGTGACGTCATTAAAATAACAGAATGTAGCCCCAGATGCAATCCTTTGCCGGGCCTCATTTACAGATGCAGAAACTAAGATTCAAATAAGTTAAACAGGAGTCACAGATTTCATAATTAGCACAAGGTCTAGGAACAAAACTGCGTTCTTCACCCAGGGCCTCCGAAGTTCTTGTGTTTTCCTCTACATTGTGCCGTTTGCCTATCTGACAGCTTCCTTTGTCCTTCCCTCCAACAATAAAAAACAAATAAAGTTTGTGAATGGAATGCAGATACGAAGGCCAGATTTGGAGGAGGAGGAGATGGGGTGGGAGAGAGGATTCTAAACACCAAGCTCACTAAAATCTACCCTCGTTAGGCCTCCAAGAAAGGTGAGTCCGAATAAGGACTAAGAATATCTTGGGTGGGTTCCATGACTTGCTAGACCTGTGCTGGGAAATTGGGCTGGATGTGTAACAGCAAAGACTTCTTGTTTTATTCTAAAAGTACTCTTAAAAAATGTTTTTATTGATTGTAGAGACAGAGGAAGGGAGAGGAAGAGAGAGAGAGAGAGAAACGTCGATCAGCTGCCTCCCAAACTGGTGACCCATTGTTGCGAGGAACAGCACTCAACCAACTGAGCCACACCGGCCAGGGCTAAAAGTACTCTTGAGTGGACGTCTGCAGCCTTATCCCAAGACTCAACTTGGTTTCTGCTTCGTTTTGTGGGCAAACTGTTGGCTCACTCACAGAAAGCCATGCCCACCTAATCTCTTCCTCCTTGAACAACTCAAGTAGAGACCGGAACGCCAGGGGATGTTTCCCTCTCCTCCTTGAGAGCAGTGGGTAACCAAGTGTGACCAATAAGATGCCTACCGAGGAGCTTCTAAGAAGGCTTTTGTTACCCTATAAAGAGGAATAATGTGAGAGGAATAATGAGATGATTCAAAAACAAAAGAGACTTACTGTCTCAGCATAGGGCAATCCTGCCATTGGAAGCTTTACCTCTCAGCACAGTAGATCAATTATTTGCCTTTGATTGACCGTCTTGGACCTTATTGCAAACCACCTAAAACCAGTATGTTCAGAGTTGCAAGAGCTTCACAGATAAAGGAGAAACCCTGTTTACCTTAAAGATGTTTCCTTATTTTCTGATACTTCACATCAGTAGTCGTATTTCATTTGCTGAGTTGCATGCATGATTCGCATCACTCACTGACTCTCTATGAACAACTCAGGGAGAACACAGTGTCTCGCTGGGCCACTCAGAGGCAGTTCACTTACCGATGTACATGTCTACCTTGAAAGTGCACACGAAAATTTCTTTAAAACGGGTTTAGTGTAAACTTTTTGGAGAGGGATTTAAAATACACGTACCCTTTGGCCATGCATTACACTTCAGGGACCTAGATCGATTTCCTCACTGTGTTAAGTTAAAGATGGCGGCAGTCATTTCCTTCTGTTGAGAGGAGAGTCCAATGCCCTTAACTTCAGGATGGCTCGAGTGGACTCCTTGGCCAGTAGAAAATGGCAAAAGGAATGTGCTGGAACGTCAAAGGTTAGTTCCTAGAACACCCGGCAGCTCCCATCTGGGCCTCTTGGAACACTTTCTTGAACTCCGAGTTGCTATGTGAGGTGCCCAGCTCCATGGAGACTTCCATGCTGAAGAGCCACATGGAGGCACTCCTGTCCACAGTCCCCCCTGAGCCCAGTTTCCCCATCTCCTCGTCAAGGTGCCATTCATCAGAGGGACTCTGCCTTGCATACCAGACAAGCACACCTGACACCCAAATACCAAGGAGTGATTTCCATGAATTCCACGGGAAACGGAAGAATCACCTAGAAATGCCCGACACACAAACCCTTGAGATAAAGTAAATGATGACTTTAAGCTGCTAAATTCAGTGGCAGTTTGTTAAACAGCAATAGATTACTGTAATGTTTCCATAAGTGCAAAGAGACATAAGGAAGAATGCCCACTGAGGCATTATCTGTAAAAATTAAAACCTGGGGACAGCTTAAATTCCATTAACAAGGCACTGGTTAAGAAAATTTTAGCAAACTCATACAAGGAACTACTATACATCAGGCTGCTGAAATGATTTGGATAAATATATCTATTTATAAAAAATGATGCCCATGTTGGAAGCATGGAACAGATTGATGGACCTCAGAGGGAAGGGGGATGGCGGGAAGAGTTTAACCAAATAACTTATATGCATATGCTCATAACCCATGGACACAGACAGTAGCGCGGTTAAGGCCAGGGGAGGGTGGAGCAGGGTGCGGGGGTCAGTGGGGGGAAGAAGGGGACATCTGTAATACTTTCAATAATGAAGATAAATTAAAAAAATAAAATGATGCCCATGTTGTCTGAAGTCTGTAGCATTCCAAGCTGAGAAACATCATTATATAGGTTTGAATTCACACACACAGATATGTCTGGATAGAAGTCTATACACAAGGCCACTGATGGTTTCCGCATCATGGGACTGATGTTCCTCCTTTTGCCAGCATTTTTAGCAGCATTGTTTACAGATAATGTTGTGACTGTTACTTTTGTTTACATTGCTTAGGCAGGACAGATGCATTAAGAAGTTTTGAAAATCAGCAAAAAGTGGCAAAAAAAGTAGATAGCACAATTCCTAGCTTTTCTATGCATGTTTTATTTTACGCGAGGTTCACCTGGCTTTACATCTTTATACATTGGGGTTTTCCAGATATAACATCATATCATCTGCAAATAATTATTTTGCGTTCTCCATTCCCAGTTTCCCTCGCTGGACTCAGGACAGTGTTCCACAGGAATGGTGTATTCCTAGCGCTTTGGATTGAGTCTCGCTTGTCTATGGACCGAACTTGATAGTCTTCGTCATGTTGAGGAAGCGCTTTTATTTCTATGTACCAAAAACTCAGACTACTTAATGGTTCTTGGATTTTGCTATAGCTTTTTGGCCATCCAATTGGAAAGACTATATTATTTTTGTATTCAACTTGTCTATGTGATAAATTTTATTAATAGATTTCATAATAATGGATAGGTTTATTGTTGGACCAAAGACCATTTTGTTGTAGTCTCTTAGGATTTTGCCTGTCTACAGTCATAAAGCATTGGATGCACATATATCTTTTCTGTTTATCTTGGTCAGCTTTTAGTTTCAGAATAGTTCCTGCTTTTTAAAGTGAATTTGGCAACTTTCCTTTTTTATCTATGTTTGCAGAAATTTTTGTAGCACAGACATTATCTGTGTCTTGAAAACTGACAATAAGTCAAGTGTAACACCATCTGTCTCTGCAGATGCTTTTTTGTTTGTGCTAAGTTTTTGACAGTTTTCAATAATTTTGCTTTATTAAAATGTTTCTGTTTAAGTCCATGTTGAATTAGTTTCAGCTGTTGCTGTAACTTTCTTTAGAAAATGGTCCATTTTCTTGAAATTATTAAATATATTAGTATCAATTACTTTTAGAAGAATATTATTTTTAAATCTATCCTATAACTCTTAAAATATCCCATTTCTCATTTTGGAAACAATTTGATTAATCAGAGTTTTTCTATATTGTTTATAAAAGTCTCATATTTACCATTTCCATTATTTTGCTACGTAATTATTTCTGCTTGAAGCTACATTATATACTTTCTTCTGAATTATTTAGATTTTGCTTATTGTCTTCCTATCTCATAAGCAAATCCTTGAGATAATGTTTCATTTATTTAAAAAATAATGAAAATAATACTATGAATATAGTTTTGGTTATATCTCATAAGTCTAATGTATGCTATCTTCTACTCATTTAGTTAATGGTAACTCAATTTTCTCCTGTTATTTACAACAATGCATGTAAAATTTTTCAAGTGTTTGGATGTTATTGATATTATTTTCATTTTTCTGTCTTAAAACATAATCTTGGAATATGGTCATTTAGGTAAAATGTATATGCAGTGATATAGAAGTTACACATTTTCTTAAACCACGGTGTCAAAGTTAGGACTAGCACTCTGCACGTTTACCACTTTTGTGGACTGTAACTTTCTTCAACTCCCACCCTGCACCCCCTTGTGTAATGTTAGCCTCATAAATTCAACTTGGAGATCAGTCCCAATAATTTTTTTTTGCTATTGCTACCTTTTTGAAAGAAAAAGTTTCTAGAGAACATTCTGGAGGGGAATTTTTTTGCACCTGAATGAAGTATATTCTGGGTTTAAACAGATCTGAGAATATCTTTGCCTTGCTTTTCACAGGAGTTATAATGTGGGTGGGTGTAGAACACAAATCATACTATTGTTAAAGTTGTATTGGTATTACTCCACTTTCTTATTGTATTAAATATGGACCCAAAATTGGAAGCCAACCTGATATTTTCTATATCTTGGGAGTAACCATTCACTGTGGTTTAGGTTAATTTAATCTAAGGTCTCTTCGGTGTCTAAAATTCTTTGGTTCTAGAAAGAGTACAGACATATATTATGGTTATGATTTATCCAGCAATTTTATTTATCTATAGATATAAAAGCCTAAGCGACTGTTCGACTGTCCGACCAGTAGCTATGACGCACAATGACCACCAGGGGGCAGATGCTCAACGCAGGAGCTGCCGAGCTGCCGTGACTTGGCAGCTGTGGTTTTTGGGTGACACACTGGGAACCAGAGAGGAGGGAGCCCTATTCCAGGGTGCATAACCCGAGAATCGCCCTCTCGCAATCCAGGACCCCTCAGGGGATGTCGGAGAGCTGGTTTTGGCCCTATCCCTGCCGGCCAGGCCGAGGGACCCCACTGGTGCATGAATCTGTGCACTGGGCCGCTAGTATTGAATAAAGTTAAGAAAAATATTAATTTAGTACGGCAGCTAAAATTAACCCCAAAATGAATCCTCTCAGTTGTATATATTTTATTGGAAATAGAATAAAGACAAGAGAAGTTAGGGAGACTGACTTTCTTTTACACTTTGTATAATATTGCCAGAAATTTCTCTGACAGAAGAATTAGATAATTTAGATGCCAAAAATATGTTTTCTAGTCCCAAGAAAGTTCTCAAGAAAAGAACAATTAAATTAATAAACTTCAAGAATCATTTTAGACTCCAATAACTGCACTTTAATATGTGTATAAAGTCTCTCTCTCTCTCTCTCTCTCTAAGCCTCAATATATCAGTTATTTGATGTTTTTGGAAGTGTTTTTGCTGACAGGCACAAGTTTATCAAGACAATTTTAACTCTCTGATCACTTTGTTGAGGAGGGAATGGTTATATAACTAGCAGAAGCAAAATCTGAGAAGCATGGCAATTTTTAAAATTGACACTATTTAAACAGTGTGGTTCCTTCCTTGTATTTCTAAACATCTCAATAGAAGTTTAGTTCATAACCATTGATTTGGTTATGAACACTGATTTGGTTGATATTTTATCTGGAAAGATACTGAAAATGTTTCCCATAAGAATCCATTATGCATATATTTTTCTCTATGGCGTGTTCATCCTTAGCCATTCACACTCAGTGGTGTCATCAGCACTTCTTTCCTGATGATGGAAGTTTGTTTGTCAAGAGCTAATTTGTCCTGTTCTTAGACATAAAATCTATATTTCTACAACTAAGTTAAACATCAAACTCACCGTGATTAAATAATGAAAATGAATTCCTAAACTTAAAAAATCCCTGTTAATTTGGTTTCACATGTAAGTTAGTTTGTTACAATATTTTTCCCTGCGAGGCAGGGCGACAACCAGCAAGTATCTGCTCTAGACTAATGTGGGATGCGATCGCTGCAGTAAGTCTAGTTCCCATGTATCACTGTACACGACTACAACATTGTTCTTGTGATGATAAGTTTTAAGATCAACTCAGCCACTTTGAAGGAGGCAACGCAGTATTAGCTGCAGTCTTCCTTCTGCACTTCACATCCCCATGACTTATTGATTTTTATAGCTGTGAGCTTATAAATAAGTATTTATTTTAGGTCAACAATCTATGACGTGATTCTCAGATGCTGGTCTCATGCCCACCTGAAAGCAGAAATGGGTAGGAGTGGGTGGCAAGTTAAGGAAGACTTTATGGGGCACTGATTTCCTGGGAGGGAACGGGAGGGGATGGCCATTCTCAAGTGAAGGTGGGGTCATGCGGCATGAGGAAAGCTCCGAGGCCAGTATTCAACACACTATTATGCCTACATTTCTGGTTCTCAAGCTCTTTTATTTGCCTGTATAATTAGGTTATATAGGATACTGGTATGTGGCAAAGTAATGAAAGAATTATCTCTGCTATTTATAAGATTTTCCCTGGAGTTGTAACTAACCAAAAATCACTGATATAATTAAAATAGATGCTAAATATCATCACTTGAAAGTAGCCTTCTCTAATTATGAAATTCTTTTAGCAATTTCTGCCAAGTTATCCATTTCCTGTTTTGAAGATATCTAATTAAGTCCCCATTGTCTCTTAATTATCATTCATTGCAATGCATTATAATTTGTATTCATAAATTAACCAGAAGAGAGACTTAAGCACTCCAATTTCTCAACACCTAACGTTGTCTGTTATCCTTCTATAACATCGACACACTCATGGGTTTCCACTGCCACCACCTAACTTAGTCCGCAGTCACACTCTGCTTTCGGATGCAGCATCTCTTGTTTTACTAACCACCTTCTTTGGGATTTATCAGACCACTTTGTCCTTCCCATCGGTCGTCACACCTCCTCGTCCTGCTTCAGACCTTAGATAAGATGGTCTCGCATAAAAAGTGGTTCCTGAATGTGCCAATCCTTCCCGCTTGGTCCCTGTGCCAGGCGCTCTGCACCCCGCTCTGAGTCCTCACTCGTGAAGGCGATGGCCTCCCGGTTGGGCTCAACCAAGAAAGTAGATTGCAAAGCTGCCAGGAGTTCATGGTACTTTTCCCTGCTCCTCCCCTGCCAAGCACTGCGTTCCTGAGCGCAGGAAGTTCAAGGGCGCCTTCCTCCTCGGCTCACGCTCTCTCTGCACTCCTGGCAAACGACATGCCCGCCTAGTCGTCAGCTGGCTGTGGGAAGGACACCCTTTCTACGCTAGCGTTTGCCTCTTGTTTCATTCTGTTCTTAACCTTGTTCTCCATTAAATGTCTGGATTTAAACCAGTTAGGGGAAATTCTGCTTCCAACAAAGCTGGGGCTGTTGAAAGGAGAATATCAACACCCTGAAAGTTATAACAATGTCATTATGATATTATGGATCTTGAGACTATGTGGTCCACGTGCATGTTTTTAAAGTAAATGTATGTTTTATGCAAATATTCACAAACAGGTTGTTACGTCGGTAACGCGTACCCCCTCGGCGGCAGTGCGCCTAACGAGAAAGTCACGGCAACGTCAGAGGAGCCACAAGTGGCCGCACAGGCTCCTGTGTGTCCACCCCCCTCACGGTTCCCTTGAGACCTTCCCCAGAAAGCAAAGAGCTGCTGGTCTGAGGAGCCACTGTTATGTCTCAAACTTTCAGCTCACAATTGCTGCATCCAATTTTAAAAGAGAAATATTAATATATAAGAACCTTGTTATACAATATTTTAAAGTATGAAAGTAATTTTTTTGAGAATTGATAACATTATTTGCAATTTATTAAACATTTAAAGCTCCCTAAGTAACAAACAAACTTAGAGATTAAAGAGGATTACAGAAAAGGAATCCATGTAACAACCCTACAAGCCACTACAGTCTAACAGATGTAAATTAAGCCACGAGTAAAAGCCATCCAGGTGAATTTAAAATGTCTGGTGGTCGCATAAAGAAAGCAACAGCTGAGATGAATTTTAATAACACTCTATGCAACCCATGTACCTAAAATGCTATTTCAACATGTCATCACTATAAAGATTATGAATATGTCACATTCTTCCCTCAGACTCGGGCATCAGAACCTTAGTATTTACCCTGAAAGTGCATCTCCACCCGGACAAGCCAAGTCCAAATCTTCAAGAGCCACCCGTGGGCAAAGCTCGGGTGCTGGCGGCACAGCTATTCCTACACACGGTGCCCAGAGCCCCAGGGCCGGGCACGGAGACTGGCCCTCTGAGGTCATCTCCCCTCTGGCCTCCTCTCCTGGCCTATTTCTCCCAGCCCTGAGAATCTGCTTCTTCAACACCCGGATACTCAAGCTCTTCTGCGGTTCAATAAGAATCAACAGCACAGACCCCTTTGTAAGGGCCACAGAAAGTGCTGCTCAGACACTCCCGCGGGAGCGAGTTGGTCATCAGAGCCTGGAAGCGCACTGTCACCGACGGGCCGGGCCAGCTGGCCGGTGCGCCTTAGAAACATTGATGCCAGAGAAACATCGACCAGCTGCCTCATGCACACCTCCCACTGGGGATGTGCCCACAACCAAGGTACATGCCCTTGGCCAGAATCGAACCTGGGACCCTTCAGTCCGCAGGCTGACGCTCTATCCACTGAGCCACACCGGTTAGGGCTCGGTCTACCATTTTAATATCCCTTCACACTCACCTGAGTGCTGCTCAGGACCTTGCCATCCAGGGCCCACACTCGATGTCTCCCTTTCATCAGCCCAAAGATCCAGCAGTTCGTATGTTTAATCTTGAATTAACTTTCAGGAAATGAATTTATGCTTTGACGTTGTCACTGTGTGAACTGTTTTATTTTCCCCCGATGGCCCCGGGGCCAGGTTTATGAGAGCAGCTCCTCACTGTATAATGGCGAGTCTCAGTAACCGAGGAAACAAAGGCGGCATTGTTGCTGGAATAAAGCTGTGTGCCCACCACAGTGTAGTCAGTGTAGCAAGTTCTCAATGAATAATTGTTCGGTATTGCCACTGTCCCCTGAAAACATCAAGAAATTACTAGAAACAAAGCATTAAATTAAGACTGGATGCCACCTCTGAAATGACACTGACCGCCACCCAAATACCAGCTTCCAAATTTATTAGCTGCGTGATACTGGGAATTTGCCCTAACTCCCTCCACTTCCATTTCCTCAGGTAAGACATGGAGATGATAATAGTCCTCAATGCATCGTTTTGAGGGTAAATCAGATAGTACACTTACTGTGCTCCACACAGCGCTGGGAATGCAGTGAGTATTGGCTGTCATTACAATGGTCATTATACTTACTTTTCCTCACGGAGCCACTCAGCTTTCCAGCCTAAGCTAAAGCCTTCATTCACCCATCATTTACGCAGTATTCACTGAGCAGCTGCCCGTATGCTGGGTGCTGTGCCGAGCGCCGGGGGTGCGGGGTGAACAGCAAGGACACGGTCTCGGACACCATGGGTCTCCGCCTGTTAGAGGCGCAGACAGACTCCTGCCTGACCCCAGCAAGGCGCTTTGCGGAGGATGCACAGGGAGCTGTGATGAACCCAAACCTAGATTCTGAAGGTGGGAGGGGTCATCAAAAAGCTCTCTGGTGACAGTGAAACTTAAACATGTGACATCGATGACGGGTCAAAGGGCAAGAAGATGCCAGTATTCCAGACTCAGAAACAGCAAATGCCCAGGCAGGAACACACGACACGGTCTAGGAACAGAAAGGGGCTCAACGCCGAGAGGAGCACAGAGGCGGGACAGCCACGGTCTGACTCTAGCAATGGCGGCAGCTGTCCGTCCATGCCCAAGGCCAGGCCCCTGGCCCAGGAGGGACTTCCTCTCCCTTTGCGCCCAGGAGCTTCCATTCTGTTACTTCCCTTTCCCCCCAGGGCCGTGCCGGGTGTTCAATGATTCCAGGTTCTGCCTTTTGGGAGATCTCTCCACGCCCCTCCTGCTCCCGTCTACTGCCTGGCATTTGGGTTCGAAGGCACTTGGTTGCTTCTGTCTCTCGTTATTTCCTTAACCCACAAGGCACCGCTCAGTCTCATCCGTCTGGGCTGATCCCAAAGAATGCCTTCTCTTCAGCCGCTTCGGGTCTGTGGTTCCGTGCCCCGACTTGAGTGCAAGGCGTCCTGTCCTGGCGGGAGTTTCTGGAAGGCGGCCACTGGAAACCAGTCTGATCAGACATGGGAAGGCTCAGGTCTTGTCATGGTGAAGAGAGCCGTGGGGATTTATGGTTTAAGGGGACTTTCCAGTCCCCCAGGAGCACACGGAGAGGGACCTCTCCTGATGCAGGAGCCAACCCCTCAGCTTCGAGAGAGCCTGTGATGTGGGGTCAGGAGCGCCGGGATGTGAGCGTGCTGGCTGTTGCACCACTAATGCTCGCTGCGTCAGCATTGTTCGGTTTATTCATCAACGTCTTGCGGTATCTGGACATTAAAGTTTCCTAAAACCATTTTGCCTGAAGATAACAAGCATTAACATACGATATCTGCCTTTCTTTTTCGTGTTTTCGTGTTAGAAGAAGTATTCCTCGGTAAGCTGTATATAAAAGCACCGCCAAAGCTCTTCAGGACTGAGAGTGACTAATAGAATCAAAGTGTGGCCATCCAGGGGAACGTGCATCGTGCGTATGGTGACTAGCAGTGAGTTTTATGAGAATGGAAATAGAATGTAGAAAGTCAGAAAGTAACCCGTCTTCGCTATGCAGCTAATTTTCTCTCATGTTGTACCCTGTTCGGCATCATGTGTATGATGAATAGTAGTGAGCTTTATAAGATTGGAAATAGAATAAATAGAATGTAAAACGTCAGGAATTACCCAGCCAATGTGGCTCAGTTTGTTGGGTGCCCTCCCGTGCACCCAAAGGTTGCTGGTTCGATTCCCGGTTATGGCACACGCCCAGGTTGCAGGCTCAATCCCGGGTGTGTGCAGGAGGCAACCAATCAATGTTTTGGTCTCATATCAATGTTTCTCTCTCTCTCTCCCCCTCTCCCTTCTACTCTCTAAAACTCAATAAAATGTTTTTTTTTTAAATCAGGAATTAACCCTTCTTTGTCATGTGACTGATTTCATCTCATTTTGTACCATTTTCAACTTTTTGGAATATTTGCTTAATTTCCTTGGTCTAGGAAACTTCAATATTCTCTTGCCTACAACCATATCCTCCTTCTTTGGATCCTGAGAAGTCCTTCGAAATCATCCTCTCCAAAGAGTCTTTCCTTATTCTCTTACTTTAGGCTAACAACTCCAAATGCATTTCTAACATATACATGTACTTTCTGTTCTCTTGTTTTGCCCATGTGTGTATGTGTATGTGCATGGGTATATGTGTGTGTACCTGTATGTGTGTGTGTTTCTCTTTGTTGTTCATTGAGAGAAGGGAGTACGTTCTATTTCTTTTTATTCACGTCTTTAGTACACAGAACAGTTCATAAAATCTTGTTGAAGACATATACAAACTTGAATATTATTCCTGAACATGCTAGATGTTTGCTTTGTGAAGTAGGGGATACTAGTTAATGTTTCCCTATTTCTATTTTTCTCATCCCTAAAATAATATTTTTGATCATCATTCAGCTAAAACTTTTGATAATTATTATAATATATTTCCTTGCGGGGTGAGTGGGAAAGCGGGGGGTTAGGGAAGGAAACGGCACAGACTCTCCCATTGTAACAATTGCTTTGAAATGGAGGTAAGCTCTCGGGAGAAAAAATTACATTTTATAATCCACATTGGTTCTATTAGTATACTCCAGTAACAATGCACTAACTACTTTTTAAGACTCTTAAGGTTAATTACTAGACTTGCAAAGGAGTTTAATTTACACGAGGAAATAACTTGTTCATGTCCACACACGGGACAGGTGTTTGCCCTGCTCCCAGTAAGTGCCGCGGAGTTGAGGTCAGTGTGCAACCCCATGAGGGACAGGGGCCTTTTCCTAGACACAGCCAGGCGGGTACCTGCTCTGCTGCACAGGTTTTGACCGCGCTATCGTGCTCTGCAGTTCCAGCCAACTCAGCTCTGCTGCCCTGAGTGCTGGGTGAGAGGGCGGTGTCTCTAGTCATGCGTACTTGTCTTTAAATCTTGACTCATCCTCCCAACGTGTTGTAGGGCAAGTTAGGAAATTTCCCTCAACCTGCACCTCCTCTCCTATGAATTGAACACAGTGAGAATACTGACTTCATAGGGCAGGTGTGAGGATGATACAATGCTAAGCACAGAGCCTGGGAAAGAGAAAATAGTCCATTGGAGGAAGCTATGACCTCGACCATTACTACTGCTGCTGCTGCGATGAGTAGTATTCCTAGTAGGTTTTTATGGAGGAACATGACCTCCCTATGTTGAAGAGCTCTTAGAGGTCATAATTCAACCCTTCTGCTTTCTACTCCATCAAATATTTAAATTTCTTCTACAAGGTCCCTGATACATGATTATCCAGTATAATCTTCTTCACTTGTCAGATTGTACTTGAAACCTGCCCTCACTGGGAACTCTCTAATTCCCATGAAAGTCCATGTTATCTTGGGACAGTTCCAATAGCTAACAAGTGTTTCCGTGTATGTGTGTGTGTGTGTGTGTGTGTGTTCTGCAGTATTCACTGTATGTGCCTGTGTGTTCTTCACCCATTGGGGTAAGTCTGGCCAAGTGGGGGTGTCACAGAACAATGACTGTCCTTCCTTAGAAAGTCCTCATGCATGGGAAGGCAACAGTCATTCTGCTTCTAGATCCAGGAAATAATTTTTAGATTTTTTTTTCAATTTTGAATCTCTCCTCATTCTGATCACTACCCCTAGCGATGCCCCCGTGTTTGAAAGCCTTAAAGAATGTGGTGCTAGGATGTGACCCCTAATTCAGGGTGAGTCTTGCAAACCAAACTTTCTTAGCTACGTTGGAAGTTCCCTTTCCATTGTTGACTCATATCAGGCTCATGCTACACTAACCCCCACAAGTGTTTCTACTTTCAGATTGTAGAGACACAGGCTGTCCTGTGTTCAGGGGACTCTGAGCACAAGATAGGCTGGAGAGCAGGGTGTTTGTCTGACTTTGCAGGGTGGGTGCGGAGGGCAGTTGTGAGAGAGAGCTGGGATCTGCGGCCGACGATGAAGTAACTTCTCTACCATGTTCCATCTTTATGTGATTTTAAGAAAGGGAATGACACGATCGGAAACAACGAATTCGCACGGCATTCAGGACGTCTGGAGTGTGTCTGAGGAAGCTGAAGACACACGCCCGTGTCACCCACGCAGGTCAGCTTCCTTGACTCAGGAGGGCCTGAGACAACTTCCTTGGTGACTGCCAAGTCCCAGGTCAAGTGGGTTTCTAAGCAGCAGATGCAAATGCTAAAGACTCAGGCCAATATTGTGTAATCTACGGGAGCTTCATAGACATTGTTTTCAAAGTTTATCCTTTGTTCTACTCTACGTGGACAGTCAACTGACCTCTTGTGAAGAATCCCATAAGTCTGGGTGATCGCCACATGCTATTAATTTTTGCCAATTTCTCCCCCCCCCAAAAAAAACCCCAACACTTTGAAAAACATATCTATAAGCTGATGTGTAAAAATGTTTACGAAACTATCGAGCCTTCTCTACAAATATAACAGGAAAAACTGAGTTAACAAGCAATGTTGTATTTTTCAGATGAGCAATTATTTTTATTAAACCAAAGCAAACAGATGTTATAATTCACTTGCTGGGGCCATGCATCGGATATTCCTGCCTGTGGAACACAACTAAGAATCTACAGGTAAGAAAAGCACGTCTTTCCGAGAAGACAGATTCCTCTCCTAACTCTCCATAGCGAAGATCGTATAGTTTCCTAAAAGATGTCTTCACATCCCTAGTCATCCAATCCTGTGGACTTGTATTTTATTAAAAATCTAGACCAGTTTGAAGGCTATCATGAATCCATGTATGTCAGGGGGATGCATGTGTGCTTGGGAAATTTTTGGAAGTGCATTTTGGAGGCATAGACTAAACAGCAGCAAGGATTAGAGACAAGGAAAGAGAATCCTGAAATTAGACCCAAAAAAATCTTCCAAGTGGCAGTAACCTACAGCATTTACAGTATCGCCGTGTCTGTCCAAAACAGACATCCAATTCATTACACTGACTTTCTTCTTAGAATATGTAGAAGAGTAAAATTCTGTAAGGATTTTTCACACCAAATGACCAAAATGTATTAAGAATATGAAAATATGACCTTCAATTTGCTAAATCACTCACATTGACTCCCTACTCCCAGCGACTGAAGGGATAAAGGAAGTTCTGCACTTTCTGCTTAAATAACAATTTGTACTGTACATGTTCATCACTACTTCATTCACATTCATTCAACAATAATTTAATAAACATCAGGGGACCCAGAGCTAAATCACACATCAACACTGTTTTCTTGGTACTTATTATGTCTGAGCCTTCGGCTTCGCACTATTCACATGTGGAATCATTTAATGTTTATAATCAACATAGGAGGGAGATATATTCTTTCTAATTTTCAGAGGGGAAATTGAGGCTTGAGTTTGGGCCCAAAGTCACAAAGCTGGTAGAGTAGCTGAGGCTACTTCCAAACCCCGGGTGGCCCTGCTGCGCGTAACGCTGCCTTCCCTGCACCGTCTGTGTCTCCGGGGCTTCCGACTCCCACGGGGCGAGGCCTGCCGGCAGGGGCCACACTGCCGCCCTCCAGGGAATGTCCATCAGGCTGCAATTGGCTGCCTCTTCCCAGCCTCCACTTATCTGCTCAAGTGCCAAGCCGCTCTATCTTTTATCTTTTTAACACTTTCCATTGTCAGGGTGTCTGCAATTTGCTGCCTGGCACGGGCTGGAATAGGAAACAGTTGCTGCTATCGCTGCACCAGCCCCATGTAAATCACTTCCACTGTGGCCAGGGCTGCCGCCGCTGTTTCTCTTCTCCATCGCTCCCCGCGCCAACTGGTCACTTTTCTCCCTCTTGACACCCCGTCTACTGGGAGGCTTTTGTATGAGTTGCGAGCATCACCACCCAATGCAGGGTTCTACATTATTTCATGAGAATAAGGGTTAGAGTTCATTAGATATAGCCTTTCTTTTTCCTCTATTTTGTGAAACCATATTTGTAAGTATTGGATATATTAGGGCCATTCCCACCATCAAAACTCTTCTTAGATTGTTTTCATGTCAGACTAAGCCTGGAATCCAGAGAGTTTCAGAAGACAGAAGGCTAAATAGCAGGGTGTGTATGCGTGTGTGTGCATGTGAGAGAGAATGTGTGTGTGTGTGTGTGTGTGTGTGTTTAGTAAATAATAGGCATAGCAAAAGAGGAATGAGAAAACTTAGGGGTTTAAGCCCAAGATTACTCAGGTCTTAATTAATTAAATTGATTAAACCCCAAGAAACTATTTACCACCTTAATTTATGTGCTTCTGTTAAACAGTTTAATTTCTGGCAGTGAACAAAGCAATGCCGTGATTATAAAACAATATATGGTTAAATGTGGACTAGTTCATCCAACAGAATTCAAGCAACCAATGGCTGGGTGGAGTGGGGTGAGTGGCATTTGAAAGTGTGGCGCGGTAAACAGACTCACCGGGAACATTCTTTCAGGAGGGTCGGTGCAGGTAGTCACTCCTAAGAGCCCAGGTGCTCTACACCGGTAAACCCCTCCTCACAGGCATCCTTCACCATAATTTTGCATAATTCAGGGAACAGAAAGAGGCAGAGCAATAAAAACCATAGTTGGAGTCCAAGCACAGGCATTTGCAGACTTAGAGATAAGAATAGTTCTCGCTGGACGTCTTGTTCCTGACTCAAGTTAAGGGTCAGAGTAACAGAAAACTATGACGATCTTTCACGGAGGAAAACACGAAGGAGAATCACGCTCAGTGAGGAAGAGGACAGCCAGGGGACCGGCATCAGGGAGACAGTCCCCGCCTCCATATGCAGCCCAGATGTGCATCATCGTTTCAGTGAGCGAACACTGAAAGTCAACACTGAAAACCACACTGCGGTCACACTGCCACCTCAGTTTAGTCTGTATACGCAGGGTCTTAGGCAACTTTTCCTCATGCACGGTCTTGACCATGACCTCCTTTCATTCACTCTCACGTTGGTGCCTTAGCTTCACTCAAGTGCCACTTTCCCCAAGGACTTCTGCTGAGCCTTCTGGGCCACAGTGGTTTCTGCCTCCCTTACAGCTCTTATGATCTTCACCACTTTTTAAATCCTTGGTCCACATTGTCTTAAACCATGTGGGATCATTAGAAGTTTGATACGATGTCAGGCAGGGTGGCTTTTGATGAGGGAGTAATTGGAAGCAAAAAGACTATTTTAAAACATATGGTGCCGAGTGCCTGATGTAGCAAAATGGAAGAAGGGAGGGTACCGGTACTTCAATGACTTCTCGATATTCATGAAATACAGAGCTTAAACCATGCCGATCTTTCAGAACCGACTTCTAGAGCGTGTTCCATAGCGAGGCCAAGTGCTTGGAAAACTGTTTTGCTTTGCATTTTCTCTAGAGTTTAGCATCTGCATCATGACCTAATGCTCTGGTCGCCCCCCACCCCCCGCTCCGTGCTGCTTTATGGATGACGTGTCTCTCACGAGATCTAGACCTTGTCATCTACTCCTCTAACAGGAGATCATTTTCCAACATGTGTTCTACTGAAATATCATTGTCCCACCAGACATTTTCTGAATAAAATCTCTAAGTCACATGACTTTGGGAAGTACTGTGTAACCTAAGTTTTGTTGATTAGCTTTAAAAATACTTGCCATTCTCTGATGTGGTAATATACCGAGTATAAATCTATCGCCTGTCTCTCTTTAAGAAGAGGCGGATCTTCACGGGGAAAGTTAACTCTATAAGGCATTCTTGACATCGCACACTATTTGTCAGCCTTAACGTCTGTGAGACACATCACGAAGAGCAATGCATTTTTAAGGGAAGAGTTTAGTGTCATCACAGCTTTAAATATAACCCATGCAGATAGCCTGTTATCGCCGCTGCAGCCTGTCCCCTCTTCTATCTCTCCATTTCTTTAATCGCTTGGGAAAGCCAACCCCGATGGTAGCATGCCATTACCAGGGCGACGATAACAGGGCGGCGGGCAGAGAATGCTCCGGGTTCAAGCTGCTCTCAACCTCCGCCCCCCCCCCCCCCCCCCCGACTGCCTAACTGTCCCTAAAATGGACTGAGTCGAGGGGAAGGAGTCCCTCACGTTCCTTAAAATTAAACAAACAAACACAAAGCGAGTGTTGGAGCTCAGCATCACCAGCGTGAGAGAGACACTCAGTACGCCTCGAGCTGGCGAAGGCCTCACCCCTCCTCATAAGATACATTTCCATGAGAAGACGTTACACCTCCCACGTCACATTGAAGGCAGAGGCCCCCCCTGGGCAGGTGCGCCTCTGTCTGGGCCTCCGCTGGTCTGTGGGGACGCTGCTGGGTCAGCTACGTGCACACGTGCGCACATCCCGTGTGGCCACGGGACTTGGCATTCCCAGATCGCACAGTGAGAAATATAGAGAGTGGGGGAAAGTGTTTTATAAAAAGCGTCTGTAACTCCAACCTATTCCAACCTCGATGTCCTGTTCTTGGCACCGTTTTTAGTTAAACATACTTTCACCTCTCACACCATCTACTTTTACCATGTTTTGGAATATGATTATAATGCTTTCTGGCGGTTAATGTTTTTTACTTCAAGTACAGGCAACAGGACAAAGGGGCAACCCGTCTCTCCTTAGAGGGACTCCGAGAAGAGTTTCAAGACTGGAGATGGGCGATACTGAAATGGGCGGGTGTGGGAGAGAGTGTGCCAGGAAAATATTTGGGGGCTTTATGAACTTAAATACACAAACCAGATTTCCCGGGCACTTCAAGGTGTAGTGAAATATAGGAATGTAAAAGAGTAGGCATCTCACCATTTTCTGAGGTTAAGAAGAAAATAATTCCAACTCTTAGACACACTGTAGGGTTCCTCAAGCTCTTTAACATATAGGTCCCGGCTGTGCTGCCCCTCGGGGCAGTCTGAGCTGCACTGGGGGGGCCCCTGCTAGCAAGGCTGACTGCTCCCACCCCCCCTCACTCGGCCACTGGCAAGCACGCCTCTGAGAAGGTCCATGTGTCTCCCGTTCCCAACACTCTCCCGAGAGGAGTAAGTAGGGGGACTGTATCTGTTGCTCATCTCTCCATCAACCCTGCTCAGAGAAGTGTTTTATGCCCCACATTTAAAATATATATAAATATGTAAAATAATAATAAATCATTCGTATATTCAACTTCAGTGCAATTCAATGACCGACCGTGATATAATATACCCTTCATATAACCAAATAGACAGAACTAGCCAATTAGAAGCCCAGTATAAGAAAAATAACTAATTTGCCACAGTTTTACTTCGCCGGTATTTTAAAAGCCAGAGGATCTAAGAATATACACATTTACTTATCTCTCCAAGACATAATCACACTGTCACCCATTTTTGAACCACAAAAGATGGATAGCATAGCATGTGCTCAAAATGGATTCATTAATTATCCAAATAGATAAGTGTTTCATCAGGTATATACAGCAGATAAGTCTTATCTGTTCTCATAGAAGAAAAAAGATTAAAGTAATTCTTCTATACATATTGGGAAGAAACAGCCTGCTCCGCGGAGACGTTCATAAAGTGACATTAGATGATAGACTTGCCCGCAGATGGTGAAGTTACACAAATACAGCTACAGACGACCGAGTTCATAGTCCACCCGGGCCGCTGGCTGCCGGAGGAAGGACGTGCCTTCCCACCATAAATATCGCACAACATTTATTCTGTTTCTTTCCAAACACGGAGTCACCGTAAAAATCTCACAGTAAATGCTCGGGGCTTTACTTTTCCTGGCAGGCGGAGAGAAGCTGCAGGAATCCTCTCCAATGCAGTGCAGTGGGCTGTCAGGAACAAGGGTCAGGACTGGCACGCTCCCCTCCGCGGTGACCATTGTCATAAAGGGACGGCATTTACAAGGAGCGACTCATCAACTGGTAGTGATTGATTCTTTCTAAATAGTAAGGATACTAGATAAAAAGTAAATTGTATGTTTTCCCGAAAATTTCAATATGCCGATTAAAATAATTCTGTTTTCATTTTTCTCAATTAAAATTTCTTCCCCCCCCACCCCATAATGTGTTTACAACTAAAGAATTCCAGCCACTTGAGTATGTTTGAGTACAATTGAAAAGAGAAAAATAATGCTTTTTCATCGCTGACAATTTTTGTCAGAAATAATTTTGGGTAAAATGAGCCTAGAGGTAAAATGAAAGTAAACTCTATTTTCCTAAGGAAAAAGCGCCTGATGTTATTTAACAGAACGCACCATCATGACATGTTTCTTATGGATCCCTAAGGCCACTGCTGAAGTAGATTTCACAGGCTCATTGCCTTGCCTTCTCACATGCAGCCTTACATTGTACTGTTGTGGATGAATAAATGCCTCCTGATTCTGTCCGTTGCATATTTCACTCTGTGGAGTTAAGGAGCACTGAGATCACATGACCAAACATAGCTCTACCCCTTTTCAAGTGCCTGGACTCTGCCTAGGACCGGGACTACCTTGCAATGTTTCCTAACAAGTTAAAAACAAGTTTTATGCGTGAGAATCATGAGTTTCTATTTATGCACGTTTGAATTCACTCATCCTTTGTAATATATTCTAACATATTATATTCACTTTATTTCTGCCATTTGCTAACTCTTAAGTGATCTCATTAGACGGGCACCTTATATAAATGCTCTCTGTGAAAGCTGCAAAAATAATTTCCTTTGCCTATTAGTTTTTAAATATTTGATAGATGCAACATCTGTGTGTTTGTGGCACGCTGTTTAACCGCATTATCTCCCTGTCAGATTTACGCTTATAAAATTCGGTGCAATCAAGTAAGCTCTTTGCAATCCAGTGTATACTGTGATACTGATCATGCCAAACACTTTGGATTGTAACGTGATTGGCTAAATAACACATAGTTCCCCACGTATGCAATTCACCAAGTGATGTATTTCTGCTGAGGACAGAGACACGTGAAATAATTCAGTTGTTAGCAAACTACTTAACTGCACGTTGCCAACCTGAGTGAAATGAATGCGCAGCGATATTGAAGGGAAAGTGCCCGGAATGGAAGCGGGCAGATTGGTGTGCTGTTTAATTTGAACTGCTTGCTGCTTGCAGAATCCGAGCTTGCCCTTTCGAATCATTATCAATTCATTTGAGGAGTCAAATAAACAGTGATAAAGGGCTGCAGAGAAGCGCCAATGGCAAGGATGCTGGAGCAGGAACCGGCACGGAGGCCGCTGTGCTGGGAAGACAGCTTTGCTGGCAAAGGTGATGCTGACAGTCCGTGTTTCTACAGACTCTGAAGTCTGTTTTTTAAAAACAATTCTTAATGGTATTACAGAACAAGATAAACTCAAGAAAGGAGAGTGAATCTCTTACTGTTTTTCTAAAGCCGAGGTAAATTTCTAAAAGTATTTTAAAGTGATTGGACTAAGTGTACAATTTTTCCTGGGAACTGAAAACACGATTATACAAAAGTTTAAAAATTTGAATCAGTCTATGAATAACTTGACCTATTTTGGCCAATGCCAGCCATCCCCCCCCAAATTGAGATTACCCGGACTCTCCCCACCCGTTAGCATTCTTCGTGTTGGCCCAAGTTTAAGTGGAAATATTCAAAAGCTATGGTTGTCCAAAGCGCTGGTGGAAGATACATTTTAACATACATTTATTTCCATTTAAAATGGTATAAGAAATCATACAGGTAAAATAATAAAATAAATTCACATTGGAAACAGTCATTCCCAAAAACATTGAAACTTTCTTCTTTTCTTTTTTCCTTTTATCACCTCCAGTCCCACTCAATATTTTTTATCACACAGCCGAAATATTTTATTCGGGAATCCAGGGTGAAAATCTATGCCGCACGGGGAGTGAGTTTATTGATTAAAATGCACATTCGCCACAGCAAGTACGTGCCTTCACCCCAAGCCTGGCGGTGCCAGCGAGCGCCAAGCTCCCCGGTGGGTCTGCTGGGCGCTTCGGGCCCCCTCCTCCAGCCGCTCTCCAGACCAGGCCAGAGCTGGCCCTTCCCCTGCAACTGATCCTGGGAGGGAGGCTCCCAGGCAGGAGGCCACCACCTCCTCACCAGCCATGTTACCTGCCCAGCCCTTCCTCTCCAGCCCCGGCCCACCAAGACCTTCGTTCCTCTCCTCTTCCTCGCCTCCGCAGGGAGCTGATCCCGCCTGGTCCCTGGAATCGTGTCCTTCCTGGGGAGCAGGGGCGGCTGCCCTCTCTCTCCTCTGGCCTCCAGTTAATGGAGCCGGGGGCACCAACTGCTCTCCCCTCTCCGTGGCTTCCATAGGATTTGACAGGCTTCCTTGCAGGTTACACGTCCACGCTTTCTGAAGTGGCTCTAAAGCTTGGTTTTTTGATTTTTCTAACTTTTTTTTTTGAAACCCTTGCTCATCTGTAATCTTTAAAAGCTCAGCTGACGCCATGCAGAGCGAGCCTCATTTCTTTGCAGAACTAATCTAGACACTGTCTCGTGTTGAGTACAGTTGTCTGATTCAAATCTCCTGTTACAAAGCAGATGACATGTAGCTGGATGTCAGGAGAAGAGCCGAACAATGACAATTCACTTATCCCTTAGAAAGGATCAATTCTCCCACAATGCATCTGTCAGAGAACTCTCACTCAGTAAAAGCAATTTTTCTAGCTGTCTGACACTGTAATTGCTCTTAAATTTTCAATGAACGTTTTACAAGGACTCCCCTGAACCATGATGAAAAACTTAACTTTTTTCTAAAAGTGAGAGGCTGACAGGATGAAAGAGGCCTTTCTCTTTAAAGCCGTGCTTGCTTGGGTCGGAATTCTTTCATATCATCAACAAGCTGTTGAATAGAGGATAGATTACTTTCCATTTATTTCATCAATCAGATTAAAGGCTCCCCTTCACAATGCCCTTTAAACAGAGCTGTTTATGATGTCCTCGCGGGGCTGACTTCAATGTAGTATTAAATCACGCTGGACAGGGGCAGTCGGTGAGGAAGGCATAGAAATATGACGGCTATCTGACAACATTTAAGGATTTCATAGATTTCGGTCATTATCTTCATTCTTGTCATAAAAGGGAGGTAAACAGAAGAAACACAGCCATAGCTTTGCCCATTCTTAAACCTGGGGAAAAAATTCAACGCAATTTCCTTTTATGGATCAGTAAGCAGAAATGCCAACCATAGCAGTGATTTTTTTTTCTCCTCTGAGACTGGTAATTTAAAAGGAAAACTAATTTAAAGAGAAAGAAGTAGAGATTTCTTTGTTTCTATTCTCTTCTAAATATGTATTGACAGGTTTAAAAATAGAACTCTGAGTTCAGGCATTCCCCGGGAATTCAGAGTAAAGACCATAGGTGGTATGGGTAATCCTCTATTTTTAGTTTTTCCAAACATAAAACAGAGCCAAAGAGCTGTTTATGATTTCATAGGCAATAGAATAGTCTTTTCTGCAAAAGAGACCTATGTGTCACATGGGTAAAATCATTGCCTTCATGTGTATGCATGCATTAAATGTGTGTATTTGGTGAGTAAATAATAAAAACATGTAAATGCATCAAAATTCCTTTAGTGTATAATGTACCTGTGATCAAGCCTTCTGTCTTAGGTACACAGTGATATTGCAATTAAAAAAATAAAATTTGATTTTTAATGTCTAATACAAATTTCCCCAAATGAGAGGAAAATTGTACAGACTAGGGCAAATGTAGGCTTATGGTTGTTCATAAAGAAAAGAGTACAATAATTAATAAATAATAATACAGAAATAAACTGTGTTTCACATACCACTGTAAACCTGCTTTTGCTCCACCCTGTATTGTAATTGTAGATTTAAAGAAAAAGGCAATTGAGGAGGGACTTTTATAGTCATTTTGTGCTGCCTTCACCCTATACCTGCAGCTCCTGAATAAAGCTCTGACATTTTCCCATCTTCTGCTGAAATATCTTCTGTACCTGGAATCTCACTCCCTCCCCTGGAAGTTTATATGTTTCTTACAATTCTGTCAGAATATATTTTTCTCACTCCAAACC
Organism: Myotis brandtii; assembly: GCF_000412655.1. Taxonomy (NCBI): domain Eukaryota; kingdom Metazoa; phylum Chordata; class Mammalia; order Chiroptera; family Vespertilionidae; genus Myotis; species Myotis brandtii. The sequence continues at coordinate 5,338,761 of NW_005364745.1, forward strand.
TTTATTCTGTGATATATTACCCATTTTGTATAGGCCATTTTTTTTGGTATTTAAATTAAATTTTAAGATATACCTGAAACAATAAGCCATCAAGTACTAAGACAATTGTGTTTTGAAGCCAATTCTCTTGTCCTCTCCACCTTTTCCTTCTGAAACTAATCAACTGTCAGTTCCTCCAGCAGTTTTTTATGCATTCATTGCAATCATCTAATGCAGTGGTTCTCAACCTTCTGGCCCTTTAAATACAGTTCCTCATGTTGTGACCCAACCATAAAATTATTTTCGTTGCTACTTCATAACTGTAATGTTGCTACTGTTATGAATCGTCATGTAAATATCTGATATGCAGGATGGTCTTAGGCGACCCCTGTGAAAGGGTCGTTTGACCGCCAAAGGGGTCGCGACCCACAGGTTGAGAACTGCTGATCTAATGGGAACAAAGCACATGGGCATTTTTCTACATAACCTCATTGAATCCTCAGTCGGGACACCTACAATAGACATGTGTTTCATTCAGAGGAGAAAAATGAGGCACACGAGGATTAAGTAAATTGACCAAGTCACACCGTTAGTAACTGAGTCAAAATGTAAACCCACAGGGATGAGGCTCCAAGAGCCATAGTCTTCACATAATTCTACATTGTCCCTGAACTTTGTTGTCTTACACCTGGCTGCCTGCTGCACGTCTCCTCTTGGATATCTTGAAGGGACCTTAACCTTCCTTAGCATGTCCAAAATAGACCTTTGAATTCCCATCGGAACCTGCTCAGGCCAGTTTCCTCTATCTCACATATACCAGCCCCCAACTGCTTAAGCCCCAAACCTGAGCTCATCTTTGATTCCTCCTTCTCATTATCCCCCAGGAGAACTTCAAGGCTATTTACCTGGCCCGGTCAACGTCGAGTTTCCTGTTTCTACTCCAGTAACATCTTTTCCTCCCACAATGATCTGTTAAAAGCATAAATCATGGCCTGGCATGTACCCGCCTCTGTCATTTAAACCTCTTTAATATCTTCCAGTTGCGCAAAGACAATTCCAAGCTCCTCTCCCTGGCCTGCCCTGTTATGACCTCTGTGACCTTACTTTGTATGACAGTCCCTTTAACTCACTGTCCTCCAGCTACACCTGCTCTTTATGTTCCTCAAACACGTAAAACTTCCTTCTACCTTAAGACCTTTTATTATTTTCTCCCTCCCAAATGCTCTGCCTATAGTCACAGGGCTTACTCTGCAGTGCCATTCGGACAGACCCCATTGATCTCCTCTTCAGGGAGATCCTCCTGGGTGTTATTTAGAGTAGTGCCTGCCTACTCTCCATGATATCCCCTTACTTTATCTTTATTAGAGAACTTATTCTGATAATGAAAAATTATAGTTCAGTGTTTGTTTTACATAGTTAGATTGTAAAGTTTACGAAATCAGAAGCCTTGTTTTTCTTGTTCACCACTGTATCTCCATAGCTTAGACTACTGGTATACCACAGGTACTCAACAGACGTTTTTAATAAATGCATGAAAGACTTTTTTTGTTGACCATCCTAGTATGTTAATAGCACTTTCATTTTTCCCTTCCAGGGTATTCTAAATGGACATTGCCATAATTTGGACTTCATTTCCACAGGTGTTATACCTCCTGTTTCAATTTCATAGATCGTTAAGGTTGTATTTTCCTTTTCAGTCTTCATTCTTTTTGTGCTTTCATTTGTATAATTTCTATAGATCTGTATTACAAGGTCACTGATTCTTCATGTGTGGATATACAATCTGCTGTAGAGCCCATCTAATAAAATTTCAATAGCAAAATCTGTTTTAGGATTTCAGTTTGCTTCATTTTTACAGCTTCCACATCTACACTGGAATTTACTATCTCTTCACTCATTATATCCATCTATTCCTATAAATTATTTAATATATTCATCTTAGTTATTATAAAATATTTTTTCTAAGCTCAATATCCTGAGTCTGCTCCTATCTCCACTCCTCACCCCACTCCTCTTTGGTTTAAGTTTTCCTGTTTCTTGCCTATGTGTAACCATATTTCATTATATGCTAAACATTATAAATGATGTATTAGAGAAACTGTGAATTCTATTATCTTACTTTGAAAAAAGTGAATTTTATTCTAGTAAATCATTAAATTACTGACAGATTACCTTGACATTGTAAAGGCATGATTTAGGTTTTATTAGAGGAGGTCTGTTTCAATTGTGCCTTTATGCTTAGGCGAGATTCCTTAGTCTTGGGATTTGGTCTTTATTCCATATTCATGTCTTTCCCGGAGTTTACTGTAAGGCCAAGTTTATCATGCTCCTTGGACTCAGTGAAATTTTAAATCCAAACTCGTCTTCTGAGCAGAGCAGACAATTTTTAAAATCTATTTCCAGCCGTCCAGCTGTTGTTTTTCTGTTTTTGTTTGTTCTGTTTTGTTTTTATGCTCGACGTCTCACTCCATGCACAGACCAGTCAGGTATCAGCTGTTTGCCAATCCTCTTCCTCCTTGTGGCTGCCTCTTTTCTGGCATCACCCTCTTTATTTTCCAGCCATTCTACTACTCCAGATTCCCCAGATCCTTTCTTTACGCACATATGAATTGGCAAGTGTCCTTATGGGACCAAAAAACGTATAATTGCGCATCTTACATAGTTGGTTCTTTTTTTCAAGAATCATATTACCTCCAGTTTCTGTTTACTCCTGGTTGATTTCAGTGCCTTTATAGAATTTTATAGAAAACATATTTTGTCCAGAGTTTTTAACTATTATCAGTGGAATAGTTACTATAATATAAACTACACTCTTATTATTCTATTACTAATTTATTAAATTTGTAATTCCCATAACCACAATTTATTATCAGGAATCATTTACGTTCATTCTTTTTATATTATTGATCCACAATACTTTATTTACAATTCTAAAATCTACAATATTCTGTAAAATAAACATTGTTAATTAAGTTATTTGGTGACGTAGTTATTTAATATTATTTATTTATTCTAGTTACTGTGAATATATATTTATGCTAAAGATACATTAATGCTTTTAATTACAATATCTTGCCACACACCCTACTGAGGGTAATATGTATTCTATATATGGGTCACATTTTATTTCTAAAATAGAAAAAATCCCAACATCATAAACATATGTGGCCTCAAAGTTTTCAGATAAGTGATTGCCAAACTATATCAAATTTGGGCAAAAAAAAAAAAATCCTGCATTTGCTCTAGATTAGAGACATGGTAAAAAGTGCCTTTGGAAAGATGTGTTTTGGGTTTTGTCTAAAAATCAGTAGTAATTGACCTGGAAAGGGGCAGTGAAGTGCTGATAAAAAGCGTGTGCTAACATACCCACCCATCAGAACAGTCTTTACTGGTAGATGTTAGTCGTGTGGTTCCCATTTGAGGCAAATAATTTGTCCAAACCTTATTTTTCTAATACTGTGGCTGAGGTTTGCATAGACAAGATATGTGAAACTAAGTCCAGCATAATCAGCTGACATTTCTGAAGTCATCAATTTGCCCCTTGGTGAGCTACTGTCTGTTCTCTCATGATTAATGCCTGCGGCTGTTTTTAGGAATATTATTTTCCCTTTTCTTGGGCAACATATAATCTAACCGAGCGGGTCCAGTCTGTTAAAAAAATGTTAATTATAGATTTTAGAGCATCTCTAGAATATACATTTCCAATTGGGAGCACTCATAATAAATATTTTGGAATCACAGATGGAATCCAATTATGGTCTTTTATTTATTCTGGGGTGAGGGACATTTCTGAGGTGTCCTTTCCAAATTACAGACATGTTTTCCTGTTTTTTAAATTTCCAAGGAAGATTCGTGGTGCGCTTAGGTTAGGGCAATTTCAAAAGTCAACCAGGAGCATTCTAGAGATGAAAAATGTTTAAGTTCAAATCCCCTTATATTACTGTTAAAAAAAAAGTGCAGACCAAGCAATTAGAATGCTGCAGTCCTTAAAATATGAGGCCATATTTCTACTACCACTAATTGATTTTACATCTGGCATGGTCAAAGAATTTATGGAACTTGAATAGTGTCTTTGTTTATACCCTAAAGGCTCAAAATGAATTCTCTATATCATCATGCTTAAGGAGAAATCATCTGCTTTAAACCTGTAATGTGATTAGTAAATCTAACTAAAACTTTTAAGATCCTAAATAGGAATGATTTCTTTTAAATACATGGAGGCTTAAGATATCTTTTATGTATAGAAAAAGATCGATGATTTAAGTTGTGCTTAAGAAAAATACCAGTGGAAAGTATCCAAGGGAAAATGGCATTTAAGCATGTTAAAAAGTATTTTAAAAAAACACAAGAATTTACATTTCTATTTGATAAAATGACTCCTCTTGGTGCTGGGACGAAGCTAGCAGCTACAAGCACATGTACATGCCAAATAATAACAGCTACTACCTATTGGACTCTTATTTGGGGACAGGTGCTGCTCTGAACGCCTAACATGTATTTACTATTTTAATCCACAAAACCGCCCTAGGAAGGAGCCTGATTAATAGTCGCGGTTCACAGATGAAAGAAGGAACAACAGCAGCACAGAAACCCACCAAGCGGGGCGTCCTTGCCAGCGACCCGCGGGCGG
>NW_005364745.1:5343404-5383757 GCF_000412655.1 Myotis brandtii
GCGGGCCCCCCACGCAGGCAGCCTGGCTCCAGCGCCTGGGCCCCGGCCCGGTGATATATGGCCTCTTCCAGCACCGAGAGCTGCCTCCGCCAGGCGCGGTTTAAGGGATTGACATGCATTCTATCTTCTCAATTCAGAAGGGACGCGGTGAAGCCGGGATCACGGCTGTCCTGCACCGACGCATCAGGTAGCTGCCATGTCCATGTCTGTCAGCACGGCCTCGGCCTCACCCCCAGGCTGGGCCGGAGTCAGTCGTCTGTAGAAAGAGCAGCGTCTGGCATTCCCTTCTCAGGAACTTCTCCTGAACGCGTCTCCTGAGTACTTTTGGCCAGAACATACACACTATCTCGGGGGCCCCTCCACTACAGACTACCTGGACCATTGCCGTAGAGCTCAGCACATTGGATCTGGAAGAAAATGCCTTTGACTCACTCCCAGAAACAGCCTTCTGTGCGGTTTCTTCTTTTTCTTGGCATCCTTTTCAAATGTGCCTAAAGACGGGCCTGCGGATTCACTAGATATTCCTTACATGAGGGTGCAAATTCTTTGTATAGCAAGTAGGACATTCTTGATCCACTAGTATTTCCCCCCTGAATCTTTTAACTTGGCTTGCATGTTCACTGGCACCATCTATCATTAAGATAACTATGAGTATGCAATGAAACGTGTCCGTAGGTTATATAAACTTTTTCACAGACGAACTAAGTTGACAGCATATTTTGGGTCTTCTGCCTTTGATATTCCAGATATGAATAATATATGACAGCTAATGGAATTTCATGATCTTTGCAATAAATTAGTCATCCTGAATAGTTTATGGGTTTTTATTCCAATTTTGTAAAATTACTTTTTAGCTTTTTGTTAATGATTCCATAAAAGTGTCCTTCAAACAAAAGGAATTTAGATAACATCTCTCAGAATAAATTTCCAAATACAGTTTTAAAAATGACATCCCTGCAGGCAGCCAATCAGTATAGCTATTATCTTGCTGGGAGTAAGGTAACTTCTGAAAAGGACAAAATAGGAATTTTCAACTATGTTTTATGAAATCGACTGAACTCTGAGTTAGCTCTCGAAACTGAACACAGCTGCATGGTGTGGAGAAGGAGTGATATATGTCAACTAGTGACCCGGTGCACGAAATTCATGCACATTAAAAGGTAATTAATTAGAGGAAATATTTTAATATTACTATTTGCCCTTTCTCTATAATAGAAGTGTCAGAGATGAAAGAAAATTAGTAAAATATATACAAAAATCTTCCTCCTGTCAGAGTCTGGGGTGCGCCACAGGAACCAGAGTCAAGTCCCCACCCACCCACATGCGCCTTGAAATCGCGAGAGACCCAGACCTGGCCGGCCCCACACCCATTGGGCTAGATCCATACATGGTCGGCTCCACCCCTGTAAAGCCCCGCTGGGTGGAGGGTGTGGCCTCAGGTCGCCTGGCCCGGTGCCAGGGTGGGAGGCGCAGCCTGAGGTCCCCTGGACCAGGCCAGGGGGTGCGCCTTGAGGTCCCCGTCAAGCCCTGCCAGGCGGGGGCACAGCCTCAGGTCCCCTGGGGTGGGGTGCACGTCCTGAGGTCCCCCGGCCCAGCACTGGGGCAGGGGGCACGGCCTGAGGTCTCCCATCAAGCCCTGCTGGGTGGGGGGCATGGCCTGAGGTTCCCCAGTCTGGTGCCGGGGTGAGGGGTGTGGCCTGAGGTGCCCTGTCAAGCCCCACCAGGCAGGGGAGGCAGCCTCAGGTCCCCTGCCCTGGCCCAGTGCCACACAGCCTAAGGTCCCTGCTGATTGCTCATTAAGGCTCATTATGGGAACTCAGCCTCCACTGATGCAGCCATCTTACTGTTATGGTGTGATGGTCAATTTGCATATTCCCTCTTTATTAGATAAGATGCTCTCGCCAAAATCTGGGGCTTTTCAACCTTCTAGCTTAATTTAGGCCAAGTCGGTTGAGATGGTAATATGTATAAAGGCGAACCTACCCACTTGGAGACAGTTCTAGAGCCTCAATGTCACTGAACCACATATCTTAAATTGGCGATTTTAAAATTTTGTTAGAATGCTATACTAATTAGAAATAAACTTGCTGCTGTGACAAACAGGCCCTCTCCATTTTTGTGTCGTAACAAGCACCTGTGTGTGGTTGCTGCTCACGGGAACATACAATGGGGTCGGCAGGTGCTTTCCTCTATGTGGGGGTTCGAACACCTGGGCTCTCTCCTGCACACAGCTCCGCCATGACCCAGGGCCTGCGGCTAATGGCAAGAAGGAGAAAAAGAGCTCAAAGAGGTCTCACCCACTTCTCAAAAAGCCTCAGCCCATGGGAAAACCCTTTGCATTTCTAAATATACGTGAAAGGAAAGCTGGGAAACATAGCATCTGTCTGGCCCACCGCTTCCCAGCAGCAACTTGACACACGAGTGGGGAATTGGGGTTTTGAGGGCAGGTAGCTCTGGCTACCCCAGAGGCTCCCTGAAATGTATAATCTGCTCTTTAATTCTTATTTAAATATTAAATAATATGCTTTCATTGCTCATTTTTCAAGGTTCTTTCTATACGTCAGGCACTGTGCTAGGGATTGGAGCTATAAAGACAAACAACATAAGAAGCTTACAATCTACTGGGGAGAAAAGCCTCTTAATGGTGTGGTTGTAAGACACTGTGACGATTCCTACGATAGACATAAGCATGTGGGATATGATTCCACAAAAGGGCCTCCATGTCAAACTTAGGATGATTTGGGAAGTGTATTAATTCAGGTTCAGTCAGAAAAATAGAACCCATGCTAAGGAAGGAGTCATGGCACTAATGTAGACAAAATGATGAAAGTCTAAGAGAAGTTACTGGCAAATTTGATTGAAGGACTGACAACAGATGAAAAAGAGACAATGGGGTCCTCATGTATGGTGACAGGAGATTTGACTTTGGGTGGTGGGTACAGATCTTGTAACATAGAAACCCACACCTGAAACCTATATGATCATGTCAACCAATGTCACCCCAATAAAGTTTATGTAAAAAAGAAGAACAAAGGAGAAATATTTGTCCAGATAGTGCATGAATGATTCAAGGAAAGGCAGGTGTCTGGTGTGGCAGCTGAGTAGGTACTGCCATTTATCAAGATTGGCCATAGGAGGAGAAACAGCCTGGGGAGGGTGTGGAGAGGAGCAATTTGGACATGAGCCTGCTTCCTTTGGGTCGTCTGTATAGAGAAGCACAACTTAGTTAAGTACCTAGTCATGAAACCAGGAGAGAGGAAAGGGCTGAGCTATAGATAATAGTCATTGCTACATGTGTCAGTTAGAGTTCTACAAAGAGAAACAGAACCAAGGGTGAATAAACTGTGTGTGTGTGTGTGTGTGTGTGTGTGCGCGTGTGTGTGTGTGTGATTTATTCTAAAGACCTGGCTCTCAGATTATGGGGGCTGGCAAATCTAAAATTTATAGGGCATTCTGGCAAGCTGACAATTCAAGCAAGAGTAGATGTTGTCATGAGACCAAATTTCTACTCCTCCAGAAAACCTCAGTTTCTGCTCTTTAAGTCTTTCAAAGGATTGGATGAGGCCGACCTCCATTTTTTTTAAATATATTTTTTATTGATTTATTTACAGAAAGGAAGGGAGAAGGATAGAGAGTTAGAAACATCACTGAGAGAGAAACATCGATCAGCTGCCTCCTGCACACCCCCCACCGGGGATGTGCCTGAAACCAAGGGTTAAAGTTGACTGATTATAGATGTTAATCATATCTACAAAATACCTTCATTGCAAGACTTAGATCAGTATCCGATAAAATAACTTGGTACCATAGCCTAGCCATGTTGACTCTAAAGCTAACCATTCCCCTTTGTCAGTGACAAATGAAATATAAAGGAGAGACAAGATAAGTAAATACCAAAGTGCTTCTATTTTACCGAGCCAACCCTACAGCTCTTCCCTCCTATGCCCTGATACCCGTTACCGACAGTCCTCACACAATGGCGGGCCTGGCGGTGAGAAGAAAGGCTGGTGAGATTGCCTCCAGCCTGACATGAATGAGGGTAAGTGGCTGAGAGGAACACAGATGAGTAAATGGAGAAACAAAAGAGGAGGTTTTAAATAAGGGAAGGAAAACACAGATGAGATGTCCATGCGAGAAGCAAGGGAGATCCTGTGGTAGGAGGGTTCTGCCTCCTGAATAGCCATGTCATGTCAATCATGTTGGAAGGCTCTGTCGGGTACACTACCTGTTACTAACAAGAAGATTATGTGTCAAGATGAATGGTCTACATAGACAATACAAAAAGTCTGCTGGTTCTACTTCTATGTAGACTCCTCCTTTGATTAACAGGTATGCTTGCTCTGTGGATAAGTGCTAATGGAGAATTTATACATATGTAGCTCTATGAAATTCTTCTTTTCATACCTTTAAATCATCGCCAAATATATAATACTTAAATCCATTTAGAATATTACGAAATGAATTTCCATTTGTTAAATAGCACCCTGTTGACCTGAAAGAAAATCAATGTAGCCCGAAAAAAAAATACTTAACTTACAACCAGGAAATAGCTAGAAGAATTTGCTAGCACATATGATCAACAACATATTCATTGGGAGAAATATAAAAGGAAAACTACATATTTTTCCAAAACTTGACAATCAACACATATGTCCATTTGCTCATCTTATTGCAAATAAGATAAAAAATACTTGTGGGTCTTAGAAAAGATGCATATTCCTGGATTGATCACTTTTGCTATTTATAATTTATTTATCTACCTATCATCTATCTTTCTGTCACCACTATTTAATAATTTATCACTTTAATACATGTCACTCACATTATCAAAGTAACAACTATCAGTTTGAATATAATAAATACTTGTGGGTGTTAGAAAAGATGCATATTCCTTGACTGATCACTTTTGCTATTTATAATTTATCTATCTACCTATCTATCATTTATCTTTCTGTCACCACCATTTAATTATTTGTCACTTTAATAGATGTCACTCACATTATCAAAGTAACAACTATCAGTTTGTGTGAAATCTAAGAGAATTCTTGTGGTTGAACTCACAGAACTGTGGATGTAGGCAAGATCAGAAAAGTCATAGTTCATTTCACACTGAGGAAACATGGTCCATCCATTCAGATATTCTGTCTCTGGAAGTAACACTTAGCTGATTTGTAGAAAGCTAGGAAGGATATTCAGGATGATATAAAAAGTTAAGAATCTATCACTAAAGTCCCCCTGCCTTCCGTTAGTAGCCATTCTCCTATCCGTACATATTCACCCATAATTTCATAGGATGAGGAGTTGCATCTGTTTGCCTTTGAAAACACAACTGTCACTTCGTTTTACTTTCCAACTGAGTATTTTGAGCCTCTCCAATGTCTCTCCATTTTCCTTTTCTCCAGGAAAGGGTGTTCGGGACGCCTTTCATACTGTTAGGAGTTCCAGTGATATTCTGTGTTCACCTTGGCCTTCTCCACACGTCCGAGTCCTAAGATAATACGCCCATCCTGCTGTGATGGCTCTCCACCTGGGGTCGTCTTTTTGTACTTTTCCTTGGGATGTGTGCAGAGACCTGATTGGAGGAGAACATTCAGTCTTTTACTTCTCTCGTCCCTCCTGGTGCTGCCTAAGCTAGTGCGGGTACTCTCATCCGGAGCAGCTGGTCTCCGCTGTTTCCTAGTTAGGAGCGATGGCCTGATTCTTAGCAAATTAGAATGAGGAGTGGGTTCTAGTCCCCACAGGTACCCCACCTTTGCCCAGCTTGGTTTTATTTCCTGCTCTCTGGTTGTTCACAGAGCCCTCTCAGCAATGGATGGAGTAAAGACGATTCCCACCAGCTGCCTTTTCTCAAGACTAAAGGAGAGAGCTGTGCTGAACGGAGGTCTGTGATGAGGACAGTGTTACGGGATGAAATATCGTAGCCTTGTTTCCCCCATTTAGTGGGGCAAGATGGCGCGGGAAGAGTTTACCCTCAAAGATGATCCCTCTCTACAATTCTATAACTGTTACTAAGCCTGTCACTCAGTAAAAAGAGAAAGAGGTGTTGGAGAATCTTTGCTGTCATTATGAAATGTTTCTCCTTAGTATTTATTATAATACACCAAGGGAGAAGAGGACATTGTTTCAGTGTGGACTCTGGAGCCAATTGCTAGCTGCCAATCCTGCTCCGGCCGCTGTGCATCCTTGGGTGGGAACCCACTGAATCTCTGCAACTCCATTCCCCCATTTGTGAGAGAGGAAATGGGAGACGTGTCTGAGGACGTTGTGAGGCTAAAATGAACTGGAAGATGGAAAGTACTTAACTTGTTGCCTGCAACATGGTTAGTATTCAGGGTGTGACTCTTACTAGTTCAATAGAATAATACAGCGTCATTCTAGATAAACATTTGCAATACTACACATAAAATTGTAATGACCTGTTGTCCTTCTTCTTCTTCTTTTTTTTAAAAATAAATATATTTTATTGATTTTTCACAGAGAGGAAGGGAGAGGGATAGAGAGTTAGAAACATCAATGAGAGAGAAACATCGATCAGCTGCCTCCTGCAAGGAAAACACAGATGAGATGTCCATGCGAGAAGCAAGGGAGATCCTGTGGTAGGAGGGTTCTGCCTCCTGAATAGCCATGTCATGTCAATCATGTTGGAAGGCTCTGTCGGGTACACTACCTGTTACTAACAAGAAGATTATGTGTCAAGATGAATGGTCTACATAGACAATACAAAAAGTCTGCTGGTTCTACTTCTATGTAGACTCCTCCTTTGATTAACAGGTATGCTTGCTCTGTGGATAAGTGCTAATGGAGAATTTATACGTATGTAGCTCTATGAAATTCTTCTTTTCATACCTTTAAATCATCGCCAAATATATAATACTTAAATCCATTTAGAATATTATGAAATGAATTTCCATTTGTTAAATAGCACCCTGTTGACCTGAAAGAAAATCAATGTAGCCCGAAAAAAAAAATACTTAACTTACAACCAGGAAATAGCGGGAAGAATTTGCTAGCACATGTGATCAACAACATATTCACTGGGAGAAATATAAAAGGAAAACTACCTACTTTTCCAAAACTTGACAGTCAATGAAAATCAACACATATGTCCATTTGCTCATCTTATTGCAAATAAGATAAAAAATACTTGTGGGTCTTAGAAAAGATGCATATTCCTGGATTGATCACTTTTGCTATTTATAATTTATTTATCTACCTATCATCTATCTTTCTGTCACCACTATTTAATAATTTATCACTTTAATACATGTCACTCACATTATCAAAGTAACAACTATCAGTTTGTGTGAAATCTAAGAGAATTCTTGTGGTTGAACTCACAGAACTGTGGATGTAGGCAAGATCAGAAAAGTCATAGTTCATTTCACACTGAGGAAACATGGTCCATCCATTCAGATATTCTGTCTCTGGAAGTAACACTTAGCTGATTTGTAGAAAGCTAGGAAGGATATTCAGGATGATATAAAAAGTTAAGAATCTATCACTAAAGTCCCCCTGCCTTCCGTTAGTAGCCATTCTCCTATCCGTACATATTCACCCATAATTTCATAGGATGAGGAGTTGCATCTGTTTGCCTTTGAAAACACAACTGTCACTTCGTTTTACTTTCCAACTGAGTATTTTGAGGCTCTCGAATGTCTCTTCATTTTCCTTTTCTCCAGGAAAGGGTGTCCGGGTCGCCTTTCATACTGTTAGGAGTTCCGGTGATATTCTGTGTTCATCTTTGCCTTCTCCACACTCCGGAGTCCTAAGATAATACGCCCATCCTACTGTGATGGCTCTCCACCTGGGGTCGTCTTTTTGTACTTTTGCTTGGGATGTGTGCAGAGACCTGATTGGAGGAGAACATTCAGTCTTTTACTTCTCTCGTCCCTCCTGGTGCTGCCTAAGCTAGTGCGGGTACTCTCATCCGGAGCAGCTGGTCTCCGCTGTTTCCTAGTTAGGAGCGATGGCCTGATTCTTAGCAAATTAGAATGAGGAGTGGGTTCTAGTCCCCACAGGTACCCCACCTTTGCCCAGCTTGGTTTTATTTCCTGCTCTCTGGTTGTTCACAGAGCCCTCTCAGCAATGGATGGAGTAAAGACGATTCCCACCAGCTGCCTTTTCTCAAGACTAAAGGAGAGAGCTGTGCTGAACGGAGGTCTGTGATGAGGACAGTGTTACGGGATGAAATATCGTAGCCTTGTTTCCCCCATTTAGTGGGGCAAGATGGCGCGGGAAGACTTTACCCTCAAAGATGATCCCTCTCTACAATTCTATAACTGTTACTAAGCCTGTCACTCAGTAAAAAGAGAAAGAGGTGTTGGAGAATCTTTGCTGTCATTATGAAATGTTTCTCCTTAGTATTTATTATAATACACCAAGGGAGAAGAGGACATTGTTTCAGTGTGGACTCGGGAGCCAATTGCTAGCTGCCAATCCTGCTCCAGCCGCTGTGCATCCTTGGGTGGGAACCCACTGAATCTCTGCAACTCCATTCCCCCATTTGTGAGAGAGGAAATGGGAGACGTGTCTGAGGACGTTGTGAGGCTAAAATGAACTGGAAGATGGAAAGTACTTAACTTGTTGCCTGCAACATGGTTAGTATTCAGGGTGTGACTCTTACTAGTTCAATAGAATAATACAGCGTCATTCTAGATAAACATTTGCAATACTACACATAAAATTGTAATGACCTGTTGTCCTTCTTCTTCTTCTTTTTTTTAAAAATAAATATATTTTATTGATTTTTCACAGAGAGGAAGGGAGAGGGATAGAGAGTTAGAAACATCAATGAGAAGAAAACATCGATCAGCTGCCTCCTGCATGCCCCCTACTGGGGATGTGCCCACAACCAAGGTACAATTGACCAGAATCGAACCTGGGACCCTTCAGTCCACAGACTGACGCTCTATCCACTGAGCGAAACCAGTTAGGGCCTTCTTCTTATTTTTTAATAGAAAAAAAGTATTTGCAAGATTTAAATTCCAAGAGTATTCAGGGTATTTTTATTGATAAGAGTATAAGAAATAAAAAATTATGTAGCCCACCTGGGAATAAAATAAAAATTATATGGTGATGGTTAAGAACCATGGGAACCCAGAATAAATTCTTTGTAAATTAACATAGACTTTCCTAAAATGATGCAATAAAAAATATATTGGTAGAATAATAAAGTAATTTTAGAGTTTTAGTTCTACTTATTATATAGTACATAAGAAATAGTGATCAAAGTGTTTAGGATGTAACTCCACTAGTAAAGACTTTCACTTAACAGACAATACAAAGTGCCTGGAAATGATACTTTAGGAGGAACTGAGACTTTAAGCAATTAGTACAGAAAACAGCCAAGCCGAAGTTCATATCGGCCTTAAGACAGCGTTAGACCTATTGGCCGTTAGGCATAAAGCAGTGCCACAGGACTTAAACCCTTTTATCAACGAGCAGGTCAGGCATTGACTTCTGTGTGGTCCCTTATAGCAGGAAGTCAAAAGGCAACTCTTGCCTCAAGGACATTGATAGGTTTTATTGGGCCCTTTAGAGTTTCCATATTTTCCTTCAGAAACTGAAAATATATGAAACACACACACACACACACACACACTGGCCTCGTTTCCTAAACTGTAAGGACACCTACAGGTGGCAAAGCCATTTAATTTGATCTGATTTGTGACAACCTCCCAACATCTAGCTACGTTTCTTAAATCCTGAAATCATATTTGTTATGTCCAACAACACGAACAGAAGGAAGTTTGTGGCTGCGGGATTGTGTTGGTGACCAGGCACCTGCCTTTCTCATGGCGACCGTGGAAGGCGATCATGGAGAAACTCGCTTTGGAGGGGACCCGTCTGACTCGGAGCAGCTACTCATCCAGGCGCCCAAGCTATCCGAGGGCACGGGAAGCACATGTGTGTGCTCCTGCGAGCCCTGAGACGGTACCTTGATGCTCCTACCATAACCGAAGATTTTGGTGGGAAGAAATTTGCAGAAGAAAGTTAGGAAAACAGGCATGTGCAGGAGCGGGTGTGAAGATCATTGCAGGGTAAAGGGCTAAAGCACACTTTGTAACGTGGCTTTGAAGCAGAGGAAATTCTGCACCACTCGGAGCAGCTCCCAGCCATCGGCACATTATTGGCACGGAACCGGAACTTGTTAAGACACCGCCGTACAATAGATTCATACAGCTCAGCTTCAATTAGCTGCCTCATTTATTACTCGCCCCGATGGGAGACTGCAAGGTGAGGGTCAAGGGTCACCGAGGGTGTCTTCATCACTTCAGTATCATTGCCTTAAAAGGCGCTGACCAGGAGGAGCAGATGACCTCATTTTCAGAATTATTACAGTGCAGAGAACTCAGTTCCAACATTATAATTCATTTTCTCAGGGAGTATTTCAAATTTATTATCGCTTTCCTGACACGGAATGGCTAATCGTTAAGGATAGCCACTTTAACATAATATGAATACGCATTTCTCCACAGGTAATACAGCAGTTCCTGCATTAGCATTATTGACTAAGGTGCATTTAACTTCTTCACTAATACTTAATGGAAGGTTAATGCAAAAGTCAGGAGATTAAATGGCTTTTACTTAAAACAACTATATTGATTAAAATAACTTAGTGAGACTTTTTTAGGGCTGATGATATAAAAACACTCACACGTTTTAATATTTTATTTAATATTAAGAGCAAATTGTAGGGCGTAACAGATCAAGATGAGTGGGAGTTATTGCGCTAATTACTCGTGGAACTAATTCTTGCTCGTCGTTAACAAATGGATATTGTGTATTGAGAGGCAACAAATCACCCGGTTCATTCTCGTGCTCAGGGAGTCCCTGTTGGAGAATTTCCATTGTGTCTGGCGATGTCCTTCAGGTGTGCCTCCTTGTATCTCACACCTGCACCCTTGAAAGACAAGACGGCCTTCCAGAAACAGAGCTACTATTCAATGTCCTTGAGATGTAGCTTTATTTCCTTTTTTGTATCCTATTATTATTTAAATTTGTGTTAAACCTAATACATCAAATGCTTGCAGTGAATGACCTAATACTACTTACCATTTCCTTTCTTTGCTCAAAACCTAATAGTCCACCAAATACAGGAGGCTGACAAGCTGGCCTTGTGAGGTAGGACATCTGATGCCAGAACCTGTTCACTTCTTTGATTGTGTTTCCACCCAGAAATGTGCAGCCCCCGCCTCTCCCCAGCTCTTCTGCCTAGGTTGCAGGAAGTGATGCCTGCAGGGGCTCCCTCAATTTTAACCTGCGCTTCTTTTATATTAGAGGGATTCCATCTCGAGAAAGTGACCAGGGCCCATGTAAACACCGAGTAGCTGCGGAGGGAAGAGCATACACCAGGTTCGAAGTGTATTCAGGACTAAAGCCGAGTGTAACTTAGGCGATCAGTATTTTAAGTGCTAAATACATAGTAAAACATGAATGCGATCTATAGTCATAAAAATGCCAGCACTACGTTGAGCCAGGCTTGGTTCTAAGTGCTTTGTGTACCGTAAATCATTTACAGCTCAACACAATCGCATGAATAGGAAATTCTTACCATCTCTAATTTACAGTGTGAGCTAAGACACAGGGACATTAAGGTGTGAAGCTTAGAGTTATTCTGTATGTATTTCCAAGGCCATACAGCTGAGAAGAGGCAGGGCTGGGAGTGTAGCCAGGGCTCTAGGCAAGGCATGGCAGGCTCTTAGCCATCATACTAACCATAGGGACTCTCAGGCTCTGAGAACAGGAAAGCTTCAGCTCAAATCCCAGCACTGACCTTTACTAACTTCTTCAAGCCATGGTACCATTATCCATAAAATATCCTATATAATAAAGATGTAATATGCAAATGGTCGTTATGTAACGACCGACCGTGTAACGACCAGATCACGGATCAGCAGGAGGGTGGGGCAGCAAGCTACAAGTGGGTGGCAGAGAGCTACAGGAGCGGGCAGGGCAGCAAGCCAATGGGGGGTTGGGGAAGCTACAGGAGGGTGGGGCAGTGAGCTACTGATGCACATATTTGTGCTCAGGGCTACTATATAATCATAATATCTATATATTATTATTGTTGAGAGAAGAAAGCACAGTAATTCATATTACCAGGCTAGCATGCTATCTTGCATAT
Source organism: Myotis brandtii (assembly GCF_000412655.1). NCBI lineage: Eukaryota > Metazoa > Chordata > Mammalia > Chiroptera > Vespertilionidae > Myotis > Myotis brandtii. The sequence continues at coordinate 5,355,532 of NW_005364745.1, forward strand.
AGTAAGGTCTCAGTCAATTAAACTTGTTACTACTATAATTATTTTAATTAATGTATTCATTTATTCACTCAACAGACTTTTTATTTAGTTAATGCTAACTATTTGTTTGTGCTAACCTTTGGTAAGTAGGACTGCTTGGGCTCATGGTTCAGCAAGGGACAACACATGTAAACAATCAATTACAATGAGAATAATCGCTATTACAGATGTACTCAGACATAGCAGGGAAAGCAAAACACCTTGTAGCATCAAGGAAGGCTTCGTTGATGTGGTATGTGGCATATTTCTACTCTCTGTACATTTTCTCGGGTTGAAGAATGGCTAAACCAACTGGAGACATTATAGATTTATTCAGTTTGCCTCCTCAGTTGAGACATCATGGAATAAAGGAAAAATTAGAATACAGTTTTATGCTATCACATGGAGAAATTTGGTGGCTATATTCTGCTAAAGATTCTAGTGAGATCCATCTTCGCCACTCTACTTAAAATATGAGAATCTTTGATATAAAAGAAAATAGCCCAGCCCCCACAATGCCTTTTTCTTGGTTGTGATATAAATTACATTCTTCATTGTGAGGCATTTCCTTATTTTCAAATGAGCCCTGCTGTAGGGGAGTTATATATACAATTAAAAAATCATAGACATAGCATTGTACCAGAAAATGATATAAGATGGAATTTTAAGTTTTACATACACACAAACACAGCTTATGTCCAAGATAATACATATTGAAATTCAAATAAATCTCAATTAGAGGGTTGTAACGTCTTTTCCTTTCTCTGATTCTGAAGGATAAACAGTCATTTGGCTCTTAATGTGTCCGAGAAAGCAGCACCTGAATCCCGTGTTGCACAGAGAGCAGAGAACAGTCCACTAAAGAAGAGTTTTGTTGGGTAAACTGTGGCTTCACATGAGCATCTTTGAAAAAAGTTACTTTCATCATTAAGAGTGAATTCAGAGCATGCGCTAAGCATTCTAGATCGAACAACATTTAAAAACAGGATTCCAAGTTCATTTTCCTCCTCCCCCTTTTGGTCTACATTTGGAGTCACTGATGATTAAAAAAGAAGCTGAGAGAACAAACTCTTTTAGATGCTTAGCTATCTCACACACGTTTCTTACGTTTTTTCATACTAAGATTAAGTTGACTGAATGTGGGGATCTTGGCTTGACATCCAATACCTACATCTGAGAGGCTAAATGTCCTGAATAACTTAGCTTTTATCATACTGGCAAGATAAAAGCAGATTTAAGTTGTAATAGCTCGTATACATAATAGAAAAGCCACACTCCAATTCTTACTTTCTTTACTGCCCATATTTAATTCACTGCCTTCTCGGTCTTTTCCAATTCCCCTTCCCAGAGGTTATGGGTTAAATTACGGCCCTGGAAATTTCCTGTTGCCGTCCTGGCCCTCAGCACCTGGGAACATGACCGGGTTTGGAGACAGTCTTTACAGAGGCGACTAAGCTGAAACGAAGTTATCAGTGTGCACCCTAACCCAGTGAGGCTGGTGTCTTGTGGGAAGAGGACATTTGGACAGAGCCACGTACAGAGGGAGAAGAAAGTGAAGACACAGGGAGGAGACAGCTGCCTACACGCTGAGGACAGAGCCTGGGAGGGCTCCCTCCCTGGTGGCTCTCAGAAGGAACTGACCCTGCCTGCACCTTGATCTTGGATTTCCAGCCTCCCAAAATGCACAGTAACACATTTCTGTTGTTCCTTATTATGACGGCTCCAACGAACTAATGCGCCAACGGATGTTTCTGTGATTTTGCTTATGAATGCGTGTGTTCACGATCCCTCAGAGTTTGTCTACCCTGTCACATGCACTCAGAATCAGTGTCGCTTTAAAAGAACCTCGAATAATAGCTTCTGTATTCCAGGAACAACCAACAACCTCAACTCATAGATCTATCTGTCTATCTATCTATCTATCTATCTATCCACACACACAGACACATAGACACTTTCATATACATATTTATATGTACATATATACAAAAATGCATACATTCCTGGTAGGGCTGCCAGATAAAATGCTAAAATACAGAATACCTGGTTATCCTATATAATAAAAGGCCAGTGACCATAACGGCGTAATTACCAGAACAACCGATCGACCAGTCACTATGAGGTGCATTGCCCACCTCTCAGTCCCTCCCTCCACCCCTGCCCGCAGGCTCTGATCGCTGGATGGTGAACAGGGTACCATGAGGAATCAGGGTGGGTGTCAGCAGCGGGGCGGGGCTGGGGACTGGCAAGCGGGCAGAACTGCTGACCTCTTGGTCCCTCCCCCTGCCCACAGGCTCCGATAGATCACCAGATGGCGAACGGGGAACCGGGGTGGGTGTTGGCGGTGGGGTGGGACTGGGGACTGGCGAGCGGGTGGAAGATGGCCCTGATCGCAGGCTAGGCCTAGGGACCCTACCCGTGCACGATTTCGTGCACTGGGCCGCTAGTAGATGAATAAAGAGCAAACCCATTTTTGGTATAAGTATTATCCAAATATTCATGGAACATTCTTATACTACAATTTTTTTTCATCCAAAATTCAAATTTAACTGAGGCTCTAGCATTTTTTATTTTCTAAATCTTAAAAATATATTTAGTGGTTAGGCGTTTCCTTAATTGGTTGATTCTTTGTGGTTTTATTTCTTGATATTTATGACCTGTACCAAATAGAGGTAATTCATTTTCCCATCATCTTTCTGTAACTTCTGAGTCTCAGTCCCAACCTAATACCTTTGCTATTTGTAATATCATGCTACATTTAGAGAACCAGGAAATGCTTAACTATTTCTGTGTAATTTTTCAAAACTCCATTTTAATAGGTGAACATTTAAACAAACTAAAACATTTAAACAAAATTAACAATGTAGTTTCAAAGTGGAAAAAACATTTCTCCATAAGCTTTCCCAATACAATAAAAAATGTGAGCAGAATGCCTGAGTAAAACACTTCAGCTCAAATGATACATGGAAATATATGAGAGAGTGAAACTTGCATATTAGTGCAATCGTAGATCTTAAAATATAGTATCTTCGGATTTTAAAAAAGGAATTAAAGAAAAAAAAGAGCAATCCTTTATGGAAAGACTTCACATCTTATTTTATTAAAAGATTGAAAAACTATAAGATATCACTTCATATCCACTAGAATAACAATAATTAAAAAAATTGAAAACACTAAGTGTTGAGATGATGTGAGACAGCAATAACTCTCATTCATTCCTAGGAGAACTTTATGGTCCAACAACTTCGGAAAACTACTTGTTTCTTATACAGTAAAATATACAGCTACCTTGTGACACAGCAATTTCAATGATATTTAATTAAGAAAAATTAAAACATACGTCCACACTATCAATGCTCATTGTCCCTTTATTCATAATAGCCTAGCACTAGAAAAAGTTCAAATGGCCAGGAAAAGTAACTAACAAATTTTGTATGTTTATAAAATGGAATACTACTTACCAATAATAAAGAATAAAACTACTTATTAGTACTGTGGGTGAATTTAAAAATGGGTGAATGAAATAATTCAGACTTAAAACAGTGCAATTCATTGACTTCCATTCATAGAAAATTCTAGAATAGTTAATCTAGTACAATAAATATCAGAAAGTGGCTACCTGAGGCAGGTGGAGGGGAGGTGGGCATTGAGTCTTAGCAATGGGTCAGGAGTGTTGGAAACTGGGATTATTGGAAGGATAGTCACAGGGGTGTACGCACTTCTTACAACTTACCAAGCTTCACACTTAAAAGCCTGTGTATTTTACAGAATGTAAAACAAGATAAATCAAAACAATATAAATCAAAACAAAATATTTAAAGTTTTCCAAGTTTTTTAGTTTATTTACCCACATTTCCAATTAGCCAGGTTTGATTTAAAAGGCTCTTATAAACAGTTTGAAGAACCCAATTACGAAGCACACAGATGGGTCCTTTCTCTGCTGGTCTTTTCTCTGCTCAAATCCACGGGATCATAGGCCAAGGCTGCAATTCACGCTTTGGGAGATGTGCTCTCCATGTGTTTTAACGCACTATCAAACCTGCCACACCCGTGCGAAGGGTGTGGAAGCTCCGGAACACCGTTCTCTGGGCAGTTCGCCTCCTGAATGGAAGGAACCTGTCTGGTTACAGACACCCCCATCTGTGACTCTTTCTGCTGTTTGTTGTGCCAGGTCTACACACTCAATACTGTGAAATAGGTCTTACAGGCCGCATCGTGCTTCCTTGTGATACACAGCAAGACTAGATGTGAGCGCAGCAAGAAGAATTTCAACACTACATATTCATGAGTCTATTCACAGTTCTGTATAGAGCTGCGTCGGTAAATGCTCTGACCTCTAAGAGTTCATCATCTAAAATAAATACTAAATATTCAGAAGCACTTATCAACGTAGGCATGAACATAAAATTGAAAACGATGTCAAAACACAGCTTAACAGAATCATTCCGGACTTAATTCCTTGGGCTTCCCTGGCCCAGAAAAACAGAAAATCAAGCACTGCCTTTTCCTGTTTTTCACTCGTTTTGGGAAACAAAACAAAAACAAACCTAACTTTTATAAGCTCTTCAGATCCTGTGCATTGTTCTTGTGTCAGAGCCAAGTAACGTGCTTATGACTTACTTTACGGCAGGCACAGTTCTGAAAAGCTTACATGGACTTATTCATTGAATTCTCACACCAACCCCTCCTTGGAAGATTGTGTCTCTATTCTGAAGGTATGGAAAATGAGGGACAGAGAAGGAAATGAATGAAGATAATATTATCTTTTAGAGGACACGGAGGTGAATCTTAAAATATGTGTCAATTGCCTTAGCTCAGGCTCCTGTAACAAAATACCGGCCTGGGTGGCGTGGGCGCAGATGCTCACTTCTCACAGCCCCGGAGGCTGGAAGTCTGAGGCCAGGGCCCGGTGGTCGGGTGGTGGTGCGTGCACTGTTCGTGGGGGGCAGATGGCTGCCTTCTCTGTGTCCTCGCCGGGGGTAAGGGGAGGCAGGGAGCTCGGCCTGCCTCTGCTCACAAGGACACTAACCCATCATGCAACTCCACTCTCAGGATCTTATCTGGTTACCTCCCAAAGGCCCCGCTCCCAACACCAGCACCTTAGAGCTGCCACATCGGAATTTTAGGGACGCAAACATTCAGTCCATCGCCATCCGTGGGAGAGAAACGTCATTGTTGTATATGCATGTGTGACAGAAAACTTTTGACAAAAGCCATCACCGATCCCAAATTATTGCACTCCTACAGATTCCTAAATCCTGGAACGGTCTCCGGAAGTTTCCAGTGCTTCTGAGAAGCCAGCTAATCCTGGGGCCTCCCTCACACACCGCTGCAGGTGAGGGCAGCAGCCACGACAAGGGTGATGGGTGACACCCACTTCTATCCCGCTACCCCTCCAAGGAAATGGCCTTATTTCATCTCGTAGACTCAATGTTGGTGATAAAGGTGTCTGTATTTGGGTGCTACCTGAGTACAGATGGGTTTGGTTACTTTAAAACTACACTCTAAAAATCACTTCGTGCAAAAAGATAAGAGCCATAACTATTTTTAGTGGGATGCTGGGCGGTTTCTTATAGCTGGGCCTTTCTAAATCATGCTTCTCTAATTACATTTAAAGACAGATACCTAAACAATTCTTAAGAGCCATAACTATTTTTAGTAGGATGCTGGGTGGTTTCTTATAGCTGGGCCTTTCTAAATCATGCTTCTCATGCCATATTTGTCAGAGTAAATATTTAAGTAATTGTTTAAAAATCATTTCGGAACACACATTTTAAGTAAACACACAAGTAATACCGATATAGAAGACTCAAAAGCGACACCAGTAAATAAAAATACCAGTAGTCTTTAGCATGGCCTTGTCTGTCCATCTATATTTTAAGTTCCCAGAGCACAACACTGCACATGCAGCCCCCACAATTCTCAGCACAATGCCAAACTCACCAACTTTTTCATTGGACAATATTTTAATATGTTGCATTAGACGTATTTTGGCAGGTTAAGAGCCTTCTCTAACTAAGACTCAAGTAAAACCCCTCTTAGAAATTGTACCAAAGGTGAAAAACAGTTTTCTGATTCTTCCATAAAGAGAGCGAATGAAAATAATCTTAAGCTGTTAAAGAATAGCCAATAGCTCTTGGGAACTATGATGAGGATTTAAATACAAACGAATTAGAACCACATGAATTAAAGTCCCATTGAAATATATATGTGGGCTAATCCTTTCAGGCTTTGCCAGTCCTGAAATGCCCAGAACAGAGTTCAAGAGCCTTTGGCAACGTTCAAGCACCGCAGATTGCCAGTTTCTCGTGGAGAACTATTTGCAGCCTCATATTCCCCATGTGAGGTCCTCATCCACAGTCACTGGACTGAGTCCAATAAACCTGGCCAGGTGTCACGAAAAAGCCCATGAAGTCTGTGTGTTTATCTGCTCTTTCGCTTTTAAAAACCTGTTATTCGGGATTGCGAATAAGTGACCAGAAGCTTCGATAATCGAGAAACTGTAATGTAGTCCCTAAAGCTAGTGCTGTTTGCCAGGGTTTTATAACTGCTATAGACAACTTGTCTTTCTAGAAGACTCGGTGACTATGACAAAATGTAGAGCGTCAAGCAGACTGTTAGGCGGCATTTCCTGCTCCGGAACTAGCAGCAGGTGGCCCGGCCATAAGGGGCACATATGGCTGAGACGGTCCCACCAGGGACGCTGGGAGCAGAAACGCAGCCGGTGAGCCCTGGGGAATGGAGTCCCCGGCGCTGTGACCAGACTGCGCGCCTCCTCGGACACAGCAGATGCCGGGGCTCGCGAGCCGCCACGTCTTCACATGCAAGAGATTTCTATCCCAGTCCGTTCTCCTTCCCGGTAAAGAAATCGCTCCGACGACATTTTTATCAGATTATTTCAAATTAACTAATAGGAATGTCTTTTGTTCTCATCTGTTAAACTCAATTACATTTCTTTGCATAAGATGAACACTTTTAAGTCCTTTATGGTGCACAGAGGTTATTGATTAGTCGCATAATGCAATAAATTTTCCATACAACTGCACTGACGTGGATACCCATGTTCATTTGTTTTAGGAGGAGTGAATATATATACATATACACACATGTCTGTGTATGTGACCTAGAAGAAAGCAAAATATTATATTTTCCACTGCTTACTCTTAACTGGATCATCTTTCTCCGCTTGCATGTGTTGGCCACCCGTGTGCATGGCAGCAGCATCCTCCTCACTTCAAAGGCAGTGGCCATGTCGCCATATGTGCCTTTAAATCAACCGTCTTGATATAATTACTTGTGTTTTTTTTTTTCAGTTTGAACAATAAATTATATGGTCAGATAAATGCAAATAAGCATGATTTTATTTATTTGACTACTGTGGTCACCTATGTTCTATATTTACTTTTATATCATAATTAGAAGTAAGTATCAACATGCTCATTATAGACAGAGCTGACCTTTGTTTTAATGTTTTAAAGTAGCCATTTTAGACACTTCAAACTAATTTTTCTAGAAGTGTGTCAGTGCATGTTAGCAGAGAAAAGAGGGCGATGCAACTTCTTAGCAAATATTATAATCGAACTGCATTATGCTGGAATAATTATATTACATTTTAAACCTACTTATAATGAAGGACAGAAAATTGTTTTTTAAGAAAAAAAAATTAAGATGAACAAAAAAAAATCCCTAATAAAAGCTTAAGAAGAGCTATCAAGTGGGACGTCCGATTCTCCCTGGCACACTTGTCAAACATACTTGTCATTCCCGGTAACATGTGGAGATCAGATGCTGATCATTAACCCTTTCAAACCACTGAGGCTTATAGCCAAGTATGTTTCTTCTGCAGTTCTCCCTCAGAACTTGGGCCATCTCCAGAGAATTTACGGGACCTCAACTCTGGGTGATGAACTGTGTAAACTTAATTTGTCTGAAGGCAAGGGTTAGAGAAGACCATTTTCTTGAGGATCTTTCTGGTGTGTTACCATCTCAGACACCTAAGGCAAAACCAGCAAGTTATCTGCGTGCGCTCAGGGAGCGCTCGGCCTCCCTCTCGAAGCTGCCCCAACTACTGCTGATAAATGTCCCTGTGCTGGCTCCCTCCTTTCAGCATTCTTTTCTCCTTTGCTTTTGAAGATTCAGAATCACCTGCTTCGTTTCATTGTCCATTCTTCGTGTGGCTTCTTCCAACTCTGAATATTTGAAAAGAAAGGACTGACTAAATATAATGAGTCTCTTCAGAAGCTGAGAAAGGGCCTAACAATTCTCATATCATAATCTCCACCGTGAAATAAAAATCACCTCCTGAAAAGTACAAAAGCTGCAGGAAATCTGATGGCTCTCTCTTCTCAGAGTAAGAGAGAATGGTGCCCTGACATTACAGTTTTTCAGTTTCTATTGTATTCATTCATTTTATTCCAAGAAGAACCACTTATATCACAGGTCTGCAAACTACAGCGTTTGGTCAAATTCAGCCTACCCGTTTTGGTAAAAATGTTTTACTGTGACATAGCTCCGCCCATTCATTTACATATTGTCTTGGCTTCTGAGGGCAGAAATGAGTAGATGCCAAGTGACCTCATGACCTGCAAAACCAAAAAATGTACTATCTGGCCTTTTTCAGAAAATGTTTTCCAACCCCTGAAGTATATCATGCCTTATTTTAAGAAGACATTGTTGTGCCTTAAGGTAATATTTTCATCTATTCACAAAATTTAAAGATTTTTTCCCCTTAATTTTACCCATAATTTAATGTAATAATATTTCTTTCTAGTTTTCATAATCAATGCCACTTAGTAAAATATATCATAGAGAGGAGTTTTCTTTGAAGCAACTAATTTTGTTTTTTAAATTAGTTCATGCTGTTAAAGTTATAAGGATAGCTAAATTTTTTATCATATGCTTTTCTTGGCTTTCTCCTTTCATTCATTATTTAATTTTCATATTGGTTCAGTAATAAGTAATGTGGTCAGTAGTGATTGAAATGATTATCAGAATGTGACATTTGCATTAATTTATCATTAATGGATAAAACAAGGGACTCAAACATTTCTTCAATTTATAAAAATATATTCAGGTTATAGAACAATATAGCTGTTTATTTTCAGCCTGTGCTACTAAAGGCATTCTGAGATATATTGTAAATATAAATTATCAATGGACTAGTTTTGATATTACTTTGAAGAGTTTGTTCTCATTTTTGTATAGTTTAGGACTGTACATTCATGTGTGTTTAAAAAGGATTATAACATTACACTTCTTTAAATATAAATTAATACAAGACTAGAAATCTGGTGATAAGCAAGTCTTTGTCAATGTCATTGGATCCGTCTAAGAAAGACAATTTGCCTTATTTTCTTAAATGGCTTTCAAGTCTAGAATGTCATCTAAAGTAGAATGTCATCCAAGTTCAATTTATAGATTCATGAAATGATAGAACTGGAGAATACCCCTTGGAAAGTATTCAGATCAGGCTCTTTATTTTACAAATATGGTGATAGATTTCCCTTCATTTGCATTGAAGTTCTAAAGAAACTAACTTGTCTTTGGTTAGCAAATTAATTTCTAGTCCAGCTCAACTAACAGGCAGTTCTCATACCTCCCACTGTAGAATCATTTTCACTAAATAGCAAGTGTCTCTCACTGATATCTTCTTCCATATTATCTGCGGTATATAAACTGGAGTCTTAAATGTGACTTGTGTCTTGTCCCTATTTGTTGATAAATTGAGGGTGCATATGCTCTTGCCTCCAATAAATGATTACTGGAAATATAAACTTTTACTGCTATTTTGTTGTGCTTATATTATACCCTAATTTATCTAGATGTGGGCTCTTCTATCTATTCTTCTTGACACGGCATTATATCAATATTAGACATTCATCCTTTATTCTTTAAAGTGTTGTCATTATTTCTTCAAATATTCTATCTGATTTTTTTCTTATCTCTCTCTGTCTGACATTATTATGACATTGTTATTTCTACTCCTATCCCCCACACTTGTAACCATTTGTTTATATTTCCTATCTTGCCTTTCCTAATGGCCTCTATAATTGATCTTCCAGTTCTAAAATTCATTCTTTGCCTTTGTCTTGTTTCCATTTAACCCATATGTGTGTTCTTCATTTCAACTATTATTATCTTTTCTTTTTTACTATCAGTTTATTTTCTTTATCATATATCTAGATAGATAGATAGATAGATAGATAGATAGATGCATGTAGATATATGGGTGATGGGCACACAATGCAATATACAGATGATAGATCATAAAATTGTGTACTTGAAACCTGTATAACTTTATTAACCAATGTCACCCCAATAAATTTAATAAAAATTATATATATATGTATATATATACATATATATATAATGTACTTTTTTAATGACTACTCTTTTCTCAGTTTGTTAATAGCTCTATGGATATAATGTTTAAAAATTCTTGACTCACCAGCTCTATTAATTCAGGCTTACCAGCATAGTGTATTTAATGATTTACGGTTTCTCTTTTATTTTGGTTGTGCTATTTGTGTCTGGCTATTTTTGTCCGTGAGATTATTTCAGGAATCTTGACTAGTATCATAAAGGGTAGCAGGGCCCAGATCTGATCTAACTTGTGAATTTTCTCATGGGTTTGGAGGTGGAAGATGCCCCTGGAAAGAGACCCCGGAATATCGTAGGCCGGGATTGACCAACTCCAGTTGTTCTCTCCTCCTTAAGGGACTGTCCTCCAGGAAACTGAGATCTCTCTGCCTGACACTGCCCTGTGCTGAAAACCTTTTCTCACTGATGATGGTGGCCCAGCTGTAGTCCGCAATAGGGTCAAAGGAAACACCCGTCAGCAGCCAGCTGGTCTTCACGGCCTGCTTTCTACCTGGTGAAGGCTGTGGGTGGGCCCGGCTACTGTTCTGCCTGAAGTCATGAGCTGGCTGGAGCGGGCCACACAGGACCCAGCAGAGAAAAGGGCTCTCCAGTTCCTGCCTCTGCCTCTGCCTCGGGTCCCCCTTGCTCTTCCTCTGGGCCTGGCAGGCACTCTACCTGTCCATTTCCTCAAGAGGTTCTTCAAATGAACACACTTCCTGTGACTTCTGTAAGGTTTCTAGGTTGGACTGGGAGAGAGTCAACAGCCTGTGACACAATCTTATTAGTAACAGAAGATGCGTGTACACACATCTGAAATGGGCATTGTGGAATTGTTGTAAAATAGGGTAAGAAAGCTGGAAGCAATTTAAATGTCTAAATGTAGGGTTGTGGTTATATTAATTAAATTAGCGTCATTTACTGGAGTAAGTTAAAGATTTAGATATCTAAGTGTTACTATAGGCAACTTTCAAGAAACAATATCAAGGAAAGAGATGCAAGGTGCAGAACGTTAGAATAAATGTGGGAAATAAAGCATTAAATCTGGAAAGTCAAAGAATGCAGTCCAACCACATCAGACACGTACACAACACACACCCGAACACGAACTGTGGCCTTGACAACCGAAGATTGTACCTTTCACTCAAAGAAGAGACCTTTTCTTTCCCAGAACTCTCATCTATCCCTAAAGAGTGACTTTGGGGAAACCCGTTTGGGTCAAATACACGCCTGTGGACTAATGGTTTTATCTAAGGAATAAGGGCTCTCTGGCCATCCAGAATGATGTGCTGATGTATGTACTCAGACTCAGGGAACGCAGAACCATGGTTGACAAAAAACATGGAGAAGTCAGTGCTCAAATGAAAGGGATATGAGAGAGAACAATAAAACCTATGGGTAATCTCTCTCTCTCTCTCTCTCTCTCTCTCTCTCTCTCTGGCTCTGAATCGCATTCAGGGTTTTGATTGGTTGTATTTCTACATTTAAAAAATCAGTATGTGTTTATTAGATTTATTTACTTTTAAAATATTTCAACTATTATAAAGTTGGTGGGTTCTTGCTACTTAAACACTCAGGTCTTTCAGGGACATTTTCTATTATCTCCTTGCAAATGCCATAGCAACTGCTATGAAAATGGATCTTAATGCCACTGCCCCACTGCCCTTTAACTCCATATGAATTAGTCACTTATATCTCTCATCTCCTGCTCAAAATGTTTTCATGTGGGTTTTTTTTTCTGAGAAAATTCATTTATTGGGAAGCTCTGTCTGCTCCCACTGTAAGGGTACAAGTCCATAAGCTCTGTGGAGTGTCACCACTAGCCAGATGCCATTTGCATTGTATCTCCCAGAAATTCCTTAATATTTGGGCTTGCTTTTGTCTTTCCAGAAATATTTGGTCTTCTCATTTTTTTATATTTGTCCTGTCATCTTAAAAGGGTTTGAAAGAGGAAGGGACTAATTGTGCTCACTGGGTATTGCAAGGCAATACATTCTAGTTCATCTTTGAAATGCAATAGGAAAGTTTTTCCAAACGATTGTCTAGTAATAAATATATATATTCTTTAGGAACTTTCTGAAATTCAAGTGAAGATGCACTTTTAATTTCTGGCTGTTTTGGTCTATTGTACTTAATATTGACTGGCAAATAAATCAATAAAATGTTTTAGCTTCTCATTTCTTCTTCATGCACAGAGGGTCGTTCTCACCAGTGGAATCACAATCAATGAGTACAAACAGATATTATTTCATCACTAATGATGCCCATTATGTTTTCAAAGCACAGTTCAACAACCATCTATTTCTCCATTCATATCTATACAAAAGAGTAATTATAAAAAGCCCAGCTTCAATGACCTAGAATAAAAACTATAGATTTAATATGATGATAATGTATACAGAGCATCTTGTAAAACCACTAGGTAAAAACAAATCAAGTGTCTCTTTGAATCTGTCTTCCAACAGATCAATTTACATGTTGGTTGATATATTTTAAATAATAACATGTAAAAACATTTTTGGAATACACAGGGTGTCCCCTCCCCCCCAAAATACACACACACACACAGACACACACACACACACGCACACTTTAAGAGCTGATAACTGAATTTTGAAAATGTGTTTTAATAAACACTGCCTTTATAACTTTTTAAAGTGTGTGTATACATTTTGGGGGGACAGCCTATATTTAGGAGACAAAGTTATAGAAAAATGGAATGAAAATCTACAAAAGAAAATCTTGTATTTAATTGAAAAACAAAACTTTACACCTTTGTTGAATTCTGTTGACTGTCTTTCAGTATTTCAGCAAGAGAGTTATATAGGGTGTCCCAAAATTCATGCAAGATTTGCAAATCTTGTGTGAATTTTGGGACACCCTATATTTGAGAAGTTGACTTCTTGTGTGTTATATTTCCTGTGTTCTGGGAACTAGATTATAAAACTGAACAGAAAACAGAGGATTGTATTTTCTGCAGGAACACGTGTATTTTCAGGTTGTATTCTAGATCAAAATCATAAAACTAAACCTTAACAGAGAATAATTACTAGCAAATTCTCATCAATCTGGATATTAATATAACAAAAATGTTAGGATACATGTAATAGCATTGAAGAATCTCAAAAACATTTTGATAAGTGAATGAAGCCAGACACAAAAGACAACACACTGTATCATGTCATGTATATGAGATTCTAGAAATGGGATTACTATAAAGTGGAATTTGGGGAGATGAAAATGCTCTAAGACTAGTGGTGATTCCATGACTTTACACATTTATCAAAGCTCATTAAATCGCACACTTAAAATTTAATTGATAGTATTTACATTGTACCTCCATCTAAATAAAAAAATATTAACCTCCATTGATGACTTACAGTCATTATTACAATAAAGATCAATACCATGGACATACCCTATATGGATTTGCAGCATTCATTTCATGGCATCCTTGCAATTCATCTTATTCAATGTTCCCTTTGCTTTTTGTTCTATCTTTCTAAATGTCCATGCTCCAGCCTCCCTACCCCCGCCCCCATTATTGGTAGAAATATGCTATTCCCTCTGATTGCACAACCCTTCCCCGACTTTTATCTGTAGCACCCATCAATTAGTACTCTCTCTTTAAGAAGAGAGCAAACGTCATTTCCACAGGGATCCTCCCTGACGACCTACGTTAGAGTAGTCGCCTTAGAAAAGGCCCCCCAAGCCCCCTCTTTTACCCCGGGAATGCTTTTCACAGTTCCTGGTGTAAGTTACATAAATATTCCTTTCTCTTGATAGTGCTATACACCTTCCTGCAGCCTAACACTTACAATGGTAAGAGAAGAGGGTTTGTGAGGCAAGGCAAGCTAATCAAACCATACACATTTCTTTAATGCAAAACCACCCAAGAGATATGCCAACTGGAGGCTCATCTTGGCTCCGAAGGTTCACCTGAGGTTACATTACAGAGGAATCCTATCCCTTCTCTCCTACTTCTACCCCAAGGCCCCTACCTATTGGTGGAAGTGTTAAATAAGTGACAATTCACATAAGAAGCTGAGCTTGCAAGAAAGGATGGAGGTTAAGAAAGAGGGGTAGGAAAGAAAAGGAATAGAGAAGGACCACAGAGGAGAATTTTTTCTTCTGACAACAATGTGTTGATAATATGGGAGCATCCACAGAGTCAAGAATCAAGTTCTGCCCATCGAAGGAGCTGTAGGCATGTGGCACAGGCAAAAAGAGTAAAATGTGTGAATTTTTACCCACTTCTGACTGGTTATGTCTGGAATGGATAGAAGACTCATATCCAAGGGAAGGAATTTGGACATTACACAGTATTTTCGGCTTCTATTTGTCAAGCAACATTAATGTTATGATATCCATTATTCCTTCCTTTAATAATAAAGGAGATAGGGCAAAGTTTGAGTTATTAAATAATGGTTTCATAAAATGCGTACATTGTTACTTATCTCCCTGAGATAAGAACTCAATCTCTCTCCTTTGCTGTGGTGTCCCTTATGTCTAGCATCTTGACCTGCATGTGGAAGACACTATTCAATGAATATCACTAAATTAAATTATATTTTGGAGGAAGAGAAGGTCGTTTTTAACACTGCTCAAACTTTGATTGTCTTCGGTATATCTAAGTTAGACCATGAATGCTCAGATTTGTCTCACTACCGGATGTGTAGCATCAAAGCAAATTTTAATCCAATATGATTCAATTTTGGTTATGATTTGACTACTCAAAGCTTGTCAACATTAATTCTTATTTAAATATTCAGGAAATAAATTACTCAAATTAAACAAATTAAGTAAATAAATAGTATGCTGGAAAAATCAAGTAAAAAATACAACCTGAAAAGAGGAAGATGAATTACTGCTTTGTTTTTTTAACCATACAGTCTGTGTTATGTCTCATGGCTAATTAAGACGGATTTTTTAAAACTAATATGTAAGATCCCTTTTCCCTGATGATATTTTATAGAAATTAGAAAATAAAATATTGGAACTTTTATAAAGCTGGGATTGAAGAGATAGAGAATGACATTGAAAATTTATATGTGTAGATAAAAAATTGTGGAAGTAGTCAGCTTTATAAGATTCTACCTAACACACTTGCTCTTTCCCAGAAGACCACTAAAATGACAGAATATATTTTAAAGAGGCAAAACTAAATAAAACAAATTAACAACACAAACATATAAATAAACAAAAACAAAGCAGACAGAATAAGGTCAAGATTCCAGCAGAGGGCAAATGGCACGCATATTATCAGACTGAAGAAGACAGAATCTTAAATCTGCAGTGGGATCTGATGTAAGAGTATTTTAGTTTTGTAAGAAAGAGCCACACTCATGTCCTAAGTGGCTGCATCGTTCTGCACTCTCACCAGCAGTGAATGCGGGTTCCTGCTGCTCCCCTTCCTCACCAGCACGTGGTGTCCGTGTTCTGGATTTGGGCTGTTCCTATAGGCCCATCGCTTTAATTTGTGTCTCCCTATTGACATACAATGGTGCAATATTGACTCCAGAGAGGAAGGGAGAGGGAGAGAGAGATAAACATCAATGATGAGAGAGAATCATTGATCGGCTGCCTCCTGCACGCCCCCTACTGGGGATCGAGCCTGCAACCCAAGCATGTGCCCTTGACCGGAATTGAACCTGGGACTATTCAGTCCGCAGGCCAATGCTCTATCCACTGAGCAAAACCACCTAGGGCTTTTGCCTGTTTTGTTTTTTTTTTTAAATCAAGTCATTTATTTTCTTATTATTAAATTTAAACATTTTTTGTATTTATTTTTTTAGAACAGTCTTTTATCTGATATGTATTTTGTAAATATTTTCTCCCAGTCTATGACATATTTTTGTTCTCTTGAAAGTGTCTTTTGCAGCTAAGTTTTTAATTTAAATGAAGTTCAGAGAGAGAGAGATAGAGAGGTTTCAAAAGAATGGTGGATGTGATTAGCACATGGATTGGATGAAATAAAACATTTAAGAAGCTGAGTAAGAATTTAAGAGATATTGCCAAAGGAAAAAATCCATGCCAGAACAGTCTAAGAAAGATGTATGAGAACCAAGGAATTTCCCAATACCCAGTCCATAGGCAGACGAGGAAGATAATAAAGAAAAGGCTTATCCGCGGTCTAGCAGGTGAGGGCCACAAAGAACCATGGCTTGAGGACGACCCCCATTCTTGCAGTTTCTGCCTGAGAGATGCTTCAGTTCTTTCAGGTAAGTCACTGCTACGGTTCTCTCCTGCTTCCCATTCCTGAGAGGGAGTGTTTGTCTCCTGCTCCACAACTGTATCCTGGCTGTGTGTGTGCTTGTGGGATCGGGCGCGGATACATTTTCTTTATTATTGTTGTTCACAGATTTCTGGCCTAAGAGGAGTCGGATCTGTAACTCATGGAACTATCACAAGATTCTGGACTTTCTGCTCAGCGTTACGACTGGAATTACAGAGCCTTGTCCCTTGGAGGAAAGGGAGTGAGCGCTATCAGTGGCCGCAGTGAGCCTCGCATTTTCCTGCTACTAAGTGGCAATCCTTGAGCCTCCACCCGTCTCAACCTTGTAGGTTGAGTGCCTAGGGCAGGGGTGGGCAAACTTTTTGACTCAAGGGCCGGAACAAAAGCATGAATGGAGTGTTTGTGTGAACTAATATAAATTCAAAGTAAACATCATTACATAAAAGGGTACGGTCTTATTTTTTTTAAGTTTTATTCATTTCAAACGGGCCGGATCCGGCCCGCGGGCCGTAGTTTGCCCACGGCTGGCCTAGGGGGAGGTTCGATGACATGTCCTTTTGTTCATGCTTCTTCTGACCAAGATGAATGACACCCATAGAGCTGTAACCAAGGAACTGTGCCTAAGGAATCACATCTGTATCCAGACCAGATGACGATCCTGAAATCCTGGCTCTCAGGCCTCATCCCGATGCTGTAATACGATGAGAATTTGGGAGCACAGGCCTCCCTAAACACAGGGGCGAACTTAGTTGGCACATGTGGGGAATGTGAAGAATTTGTAACCACAGAGCGAACTGGAGAGCTTGACGTACTGGCTGAAGTTCCCTGTCACTCCTCCCTGAGCCCGGAGGGGCTTTGCCACCAACCTCTGGAGGAAGCGATGCTGTCTGGCCTGGGGGTTCCATCAGAAAGACCGCGTAGCTATGACTTGTCTTCCTCTTTGGGGACACTGATTCTGAGCAGATCCAGATGTTGTGTGAGAAGTGGAACGCATCGTCCTGGAAAGGCCACAGGAGCATTCCGGCTTTCAGCTCCCGCTGAGCGCCAGCCCACAGTCAGCGTCATCTCCCAGCGAGGGGGGAGGGAGGGGAGGAGAGAGCCATCTCTGATGTCTTGCTCAGCTAAGCCTTCCCGCCCCAGCCATTATATGCAAGTGAATTGCATGAGAAACCCAAGTGGATAGTGTCCAACAGAGACCTTCCTGAATTTCTGACCCACAGAGTCATGGCAACGTTAAAACGTCACGGCTGCTTTTAGCCAGGAGTTTTTGGAAGAGTCTGTTATAAAAGAGGAGTCTCCAGAAAAGCTGCCTATTGCTTATCCTCAACGGAGCAGCCAGATGATCTTTTCTATAAATTAAGTGAGACGGTGATACAGCTGCCCGGGAAGGCCCTGCCATGAAGGGACTTCCCTTTTCATCAGAGCACACAGCGAGCCCCTGGCCGGAATGGCCCGTTCTCCACCTCCTCAGCTTCTCCCACCCGAGGTCACTGACCCACAGCACTGCTCGTCTTCTTACTATTCACACACCTGCCCTAGGACATTCCCACCGAGGGCTTCCTACAGCTGCTCCCTCCGCTACGTCCCCATGTTCACCTGGACGCCGCCTTCACATCCTTTGTGCTATTAAATCTCACCTTTCATTGAGGCCTGCCCTGAGCCTCGCCCTCCCCCATCCACAGGGCTCCTGATCCTCCGGCTGGACCTTTTCAATAATTCTACTGACTTGCCCTAGCACTTGCCACCTTGTCCCACTTACATTTATGTGTCCTTCACTTTCAGTCTCTTCTTGCCAATAACACCACCAATGAAGGGAGAGGTATTTGTGTGTGTGTGTGTGTGTGTGTGTGTGTGTGTGTGTGTTTTCCCCCTTGCATCCCAAATGGCTATAACAGCGCATGCCTGGCACACGTACAAGGCCTAATGAATATTTGTTAAAGCATGAATGAGGGTTTAGGAATCATTTTTAATGGGAAAGCATATTTGAAGGCCAGCATTTCTTCAGCTTAACCCCAGTTTATATTTTCTCTAAATTTTCCTTGACAACTTTAAAATGTGAAGTTTACTTAATAAATTCTTTCCTTGCAAATTTGTCATAGCAAGAGCATATTGCTTTTTCAGTAACTATATAATTACTGTTGTTTTATTTTATTTTTTAAAAAGAAAAAGCGATACTTAAGACTCAAGACCAGAAATCATGGAAGGTTTTAACACCAACTGAAACGATGCTATTTTACCTTTGGACATTCTTCCGTTCAAGCCTGTATTCTCCTGTTATGATCAGTGAGGGAAACTTAACTGTCCACATTCAAACTTTGGACCTTGTCAAGGGTATTGTTAATCTGCCATAAATAAGAAAATTCCAACGTTCTACTGATTTACTCTCCTCATCTCATTCATTAAGTTACACCCATGATGTCATTTTAAGGGAAAATTCTTTTCAGTTATAGCAATGCTCCCTAAGGACTATCTTTACAGAGGATCCTTATTTCATGTTTATTCAAAATAATCAGTGACTGATATATATATTTTTTTGTCATTCACCCAGTTATATTCTAACGACTGTGTATGGAAATGTTTTTGATTGCATTTATTGGGGTGACATAGGTTTCACGTGTACATCTCTATGATACCTCATCTGCATATTGGCATGAGGTCCACCGCCTAAGCCTAGTCTCCTTTCATCACCATATATGCAATTCCCCTTCACTATTCACCACCCACCCTTCCCTCTACTAACCACCATACCGTTGTCTCTATCTATGAGCTTTTGTTTTTCTCGTTTATTCATTCGTTGCTTTCAGTTTTATATCCCACATATGACTATAATCATATGGTTCTTAACTTTTGACCAAGAGTGAAAAGCCTTTGCATTCTATACAATTTATTTGCCGACCTTACTAAAAATTGGGAATTTAACTTTCACACATTTCAGAAATGTGTTCAATGTTAAACTTATTTTGAAACATGGTGATGTGTGCAGGATTATTACTTCGTAAGCGATGGGTGCTGGGAGTATAAGTTGAAACTAATGCTTCACTCTATCAAATAGACACATCTGTCAAGAGCTAAGAGCTTCCAAAGAGACGAGTCACTGAATGTGCAGGAGTTCAAAGGATATCCATTCTTAGCTGAATGACATAGAAAAGAGTGTAGAAACATCTGCTCAAGCAGAACTGTTGTGCCGTCTAGCTTTTTCATTGTAGCGTAATGTTAATATTATTAATGTATCTGCAAAGACACACAGAGGTCGAGGATGCAGGGAGGGAGAGAAATTGAGAAAGGAAGAGAATCTGTGTGTTAATTATATTTTCTGGGAGTGAATGATGATGTGACTGCATCTAGTAAACTATATTTATAGGCTTACAATCTGATTTTAAAATAATTCCTTGAATATAAGTAATTCAAAAGACTGGCTGGAAAAGAGTATACCAAGGATAAGATAAAACAGACTTTGATTGGTAGTTTTGAAAATATAAGAGAAGTATAAGTTAAAACATTGACTTGACATATTGAGGCAGAGATTCCATCAGCAGTGTGCATGTTAGCATCAAGTGATGTTTCTGAGATGACTTGTTTAATCGAATCCTCTAACATTATAACAGTAATATATGTAATTGAGAATGAGTCTATTACCAAAGTGATTAGAGTTAACATTTGGTGTAGGCATATAATATACATCCACATATAGCTCTATGTCTAAGTCATCTCTATCCCTCAAAAATGTGTACACATGTGCAGACTGTGGTACACGCATAGTTACGTACAGACACATTTTAACCTCACTTTCCTGTTTGGCTTGCATTAAGGTAATTTGTTGATGATTTCAACCTACCTGAAATAACACTTCCCTTTTACTTAAAAATCTTTATGCTTAAAGGCATCAATTCTAAAATATGTCGATGAGTCTTTAAATATACAAACAGTGCCAGGGTTTTCCTTAAGCATCATAAAAAAGCTCTAATAGAAATTTTGTATTCATACCTCGTGCCATTTAATATGGAGAGTAACAAGCAACTCCCATTTCTATCCAATGCGTGATGTGGCCTCGAGGTAGCTTTGCTGCACATCGAACTTTCCATTGTGAAGAAGAGCCACCCCATTTTTCTCTTCTTTGATCAGAATTTCAAGCTCTATAATTTTCTAGCTGCTCACAGAAACAAAGCCAGCCGGGCTCATACAGCAAGTGTATTCTGAAGGCTACAAATATTTGCTATTCAGAAAACCTCAATGAGGGTTTAGTTATTTAAAACTAAAGATAGAAAATTGCTATTAATAATGGGTTTCCGCTAACGAAGTGTGTTTATGCAAATGGGTGAACCCTAAATATGACCTGGAAACAAAAGACTGCTTAACAGTTACTATTAAGCAATACATTAGTAGATCAATTAAACAGAACTTCTTTCTAATGAGTGTGCGGTACCCTCGTTGCCATAGAAACCTGGAAAGAGAAAGCTTCAGATGTTAACAGCCTGAGAAACACAACAAAATGTTTGTAAACATGCACCTTGAAAAGTGTGTGATCAGTTGAGTAATAAAAGGGTGAGGCATAGGATTTCCCAGCATAAGAGGAAGGACATAATTAAGAACTCAAGGTTTTATACATATGTTTTCATTATGCAGATCAGCTAAGAAGCTGCCAAACATTATCATGGGTCACAGCCGCATGCATTAGCTGGTATAAGGAAACAGGCTGCCTTCAGGATTGGGAAGAAGTGACATGAATTCCTCTCACATTAAGGGGGACTGAAAAATTCATGTAGAGTGTTTTCCAAAGTGAAGAGGAAGCCAAGATAGGGTTAAAAACACATTTGCAATTATTATGCCCATAGCATTTTCACCCAAAGATAGAATATGTCTAAGCATTTTTCTCCTTTATTTTTTTTCTTTCTCTAATTCTTGTTTGAACCCCCTTTTCCCTCTTTGTTGTGGTGCCTGCATTAATAATATTTGATTTGGCTTAAACAATTCCTAACAAACTGAAATGTCTGAAGCTCTATAGACAAATACTGTTATTAATCCAAGTACAATTACTGAATTGAACAAGAAAAATAATTTGGGCCACTTTAGGTTCCTGACTTCCAATGATAATTACTCCAATTTGGGTTATACTTTAAAGAGAAACAAAGCAGCTAAATAGCAATTCTATTCAGCAAAGAATTAATTTCTTTCCTATTCTCTAGTATGACAGAGTATTGGATTCTTTTAGAATCTAATAAACCAGAAATTCCACAGCCATTTTGTACGAAGTTTCATTCATAATTGCTGAGATAGCAGTTGGGACAAAGACAACATTCTCGTGTCAGTGAAAGGAAAGTAAGATAAAGAGCTTGGCACTGGCCAAGGCCCTGGGGTGGAGTCCCGTGCTCAGGAACCTGCCCACCTGACTGTGGGTTCTCCCTGGCCAGCGGGCCCGGCTGGAGAGGAATGAAAGCCCTTTCTCTAGCCTCCATCATGTTCTCTCAACCTGAGCTAATTACCCAGCGTGGCCGGGTCCCTGCCACTTGCATGAGGGTGGCTGATGTGTTTGCTGCTTCAGAGCATAGTGATCAGCGATGTGTGCTCCAGTGGTGCGTTCCTTTCCTTAAGGAAACTCATGATGCTGCCCCAGCATCTTGTCTTGGGACAGACAGTGGCATTAGATGGATTGTCGGTCCCTGTCTCCCACCTGCCCCCACAGTTCCTCAGGCGCCACCCTCTGAACACCTGATTGGAAGCCGGGCTAGTTTATAATCATCACAGAGCGCCTGATCCTCCCAGTGTCATAAATTTGGAATTAATCTTTCAAAGGTCAGAGGGTAATAATTATGTGACACGCTTCACAGGGAGCACATGTTTTGAACAAAAGCAATAGCACAAATCACTGCAAGTCTACTGCTCTCTAACATGGCCATCTACCGAATCACCAAACTTCTTAACAGGCAGTGCCCTGCGGTGTCAGGCAGCGCCTGGCCCCCTCTGGCAGTCGGGGGAGACCATGCCCTCTCCCTGAGGCTGCTCACACCCCTTTCCACGTGGCTCTCTCCATCTTCCACGCCAGGATCAGCCCGCCGCGTCCTCACGCTTCAGCTCTTTCTCTTTTCCCTTCCACCTCTCTCTTCCGAGTTCAAGGTCTCATGTAGCCAGGTCAGGCCCGCATAGAGAATCTCTCCTTGAGGCCCATAGAGTTAAATGACAGCCACAACCGCAGAAGGGATGTCCCGTTGTACTAACAGGCTCCAGGGGTTAGGCACGGATCTCTGGGGAAGAGGGGTTTGGAAATGTTGCCTACCACAGGCATGTTTAAGAAAAGCGATGTAGAAATTCACCAGGAAAAAGGTCATGCTTTTGACCCAACATCATCATATTAAAGTACAATGTTCAGGCAAATGTGGATGTAATTCTTTGCCCCAAAAGCACCAAGAATCAGTGTCTTGATTTGCTTTTCTGTTCTCTTTACCGAGCTGTCACTTTATTTATAGAGAAACCTCACTTCAGTCCCCGATGCACTGCTCTCCTCACAGGTGCTGGGACATGGCGCTTTCCCGGTGGGAGGTAAGGGTGCCACTGAGCAGTGGGGCGCTTCTGCCCACGCAGGGCTTGGGACGAGAGGAGGGAGACTGCTCGGTAGCTGAAGCTACGCGTGCTGCATCTCGTCAGTTTGCACTGGAGCCTCAGCAAAGGCAGGAATTGGAACAGTCGGGCCCCGTAAGCAGTATTGAACACGCGGGTTGCTTACAACGAAGAAGCGCCCCCTCTTTAAATCTTTGAACACAGAACTGTGAGGAGGGGAAAGGTGTGGGCAGAGCCAGCACTCGCAGTCCACAGCGGGCATTTACAGATGAGAAGATGTACAGAGTCATGCCATCCAAGCATTTCTTCCCTAAGCCAAGGTAAAGTGCTCTGATTTGAGCCAGAACAACTTCAAAAGCCCACAAAAATGTCAGCAAATTTAAATAGACCATTTTCTATTTTTACACAAAATTTTGAAATTTATCATACTTTGACCTGGTAAGTGACACCCCCCAAAGGAAAACCAACAATTAGCTTTATATTAGTAGATATCAGTTTTAAGTACTATCTCCATAGAAACCTCCCATATTGTTTAAGGTCTGTGATATCTAGAAGTTTCTCAGGCTCTTTCCCTTCTCACAGTTAGCTGTAGTGTGAAAAAAAAAACCCCACACAAACTTATTTTTAAAGCAATCTAAAAAGTGGTAAGTAACATAAAAATTATACAATTCGACTAAAAAGAATAAGGTCCACCTACATAAAGTAGTAAATTTATGGTAAATTAGAACTTAGGTATTGAAGGAAGTCTTCAAATAATTATCTAAGATATATCTTTATTGATGTTGCAATTAAACAATATACTTTTTTAAAGTTGCAATTAAGCAAATTATTTTTGTAGCAAATTTATTCAATGGATAGTTATTTAGTGCCAATTATATGGGGTATATTTTATTTTATTTTATTTTATTTTTGCTGTTGAGTGGGTAGATGTTTTCCTTCGGGCTCAAAAGGCATGTGTGTTAGACATTTTCACTGGAAGCAATTGATTTGTTTTGAGAATTTATTTCATTCATCACACATTTTTAATTTAGCTGCTGTTAAGCCTGATTTCTAATGTAGACGAAAAAGATATTCTTGGACTCAAAATATTTGAATTAAGATCTTCTCTTGTCCAAAGCAACTTTCAGATCGTTTCTTTCCTGGTCTTGTACAAAAATCCACATTCCTTTGTAACTCATGCTCCTTGGCTCAGCTACCACTTCCCTTTCTGCCTCAACCCACTTCAAAACATACCAGTTACATGATCTGGGACAAGCTAACATTTCTAAGCTTCATTTTATCAATCGCATCTACCACATATGGTTTTTGTTTTCTGGACTGTATGTCTTTTTTTTCAGGATCCAGAATGAAGATGAATACTAGGAATATATTTTTCAGTTTCATCATAGAGTACACTCCTGTGCTAGCCTGCATCTAGGAACTACTGTATTTATATCCTTTGTTTCTTTCTTGCTTATTTATTAATTAAATTGATTGGGGTGACATTGGCTAATAAAATGATCTGTTTCACGTGTACAATTCTGTAATACGTGACCTGTACATGGCATTGTGTGGCCACCACCCACAGCCTAGTCTCCTTCCACCACCAAAGACTTAACCCCGCCACCCCTCACTGCCCCTCACCCCTCTGCCTTCTAGTAACCACCATACTGTTGTTTTACAATAGTTTAATGAGTAAATAATTTCTATCCTGGATCTATATCTGCTTAAATACCAGCATCCTTGAAAGAAACTTTTATAAAATTAAGAAACTTCCATATTTATCAAAAACTCATTCCTTTAGCTTAAGGTTCTATGTGCACAGCAAGAAAATCAATTAGCTCCACAAAGAAACCACTCCCTGTCCTTATTAAAGAATAAGTGGTGTTTGCAAACGAAAAATATGAGCTGGGGTGTTTCTCTATTTAACACGAACAGGAAACCATGGAGGTAAAATGAAATGGTGGAAAAGGCAAGTCCGTGGGGAAAATAAGAACCTCACTCTCTAAAAAATTAATTAAGGTCCTGGTTGTTTTATTTTTTAAACAAATATATTTTATTGATTTTTTACAGAGAAGAAGGGAGAGGGATAGAGAATTAGAAACATCGATGAGAGAGAAACATCGATCAGCTGCCTCCTGCACACCCGCTACTGGGGATGTGCCCACGCCCTTGACCGGAATCGAACCTGGGACCTTACAGTCCGAAGGCCGACGCTCTGTCCTCTGAGCCAAACCGGTTAGGGCGGTCCTGTTTATTTTTTACCCTAACAGCTGACTCTCATTCTCATCATGATCAAGCTGCACAACTTTTACTGTATAACTTTCTGCTTCCTTTGGATTCCGAAGTTTCAAATTGATCTGAGTAGAGGATACTAGTTTCAGGCTTTCAAAGAATATATTCACCATTACGTATTTTATTCCACCTCTCAGAAAACAATAAATGCATGAATGGTTTTACGATTTCCCCCAAAACATATGTTAACTCTCTTGGCCTTTCAATAGCAAATCCTAGAGTGAGCCACTTTAATCCAGAGAAGATGTTAGAACATTTCGCCGAAACAGCGTTTTTCTAGAATGTAGCAATGAATATGCTCTCCTTTTCAATAATCACATATGAACAACTATAGAATATAGAAGAGGAATCCTGCTACCACACAGATAGCTGTGATATTGGATCAAAGACCTAAATATAAGACCTGAAACAATAAATTACATAGAATCAAACATAAGTGCTAAATGTATGAACCTTGATCTTAGGGAAGATTTTATGAATTTGACTCCAAAGGCAAGGGAAGTAAAGGCAAAAACAAATGAATGGAACTATATCAAACTAAAAAGCTTCTGCACAGCAAAAGACACTGCCAACAAAATGAAAAGTCAGCCAACAGAATGGGAGAAGGTATTTGCCAACAACAGTTCTAATAAGGAGTTACTATCCAAAATATACAAAGAATTCATATAACTCAACACCAATCAAACAAATAGCCCAATTAAAACTTAGGCAGAGGATGTGAGTAGATACTTCTCCCCAAAAGACATACAAATGGCCAATAGATATATGAAAAGATGCTTAACTTCAATAGCTATCAGGGAAATGCAAATCAAAACTACAATGAGATACCACCTCATGCCTGTTAGAATGGCTATTATCAATAAGACTAGAGGCCCAGTGCACGAAATTCGTGCACAGGTAGGGTCCCTAGCAGCTGCCAGCCAGGGGCACCTCCCTTCCCCCGGGTGCCTGCTGCTGGCCCTGCCCCCTGGTTATGCTTAACTTCAATAGCTATTAGGGAACTGCAAATCAAAACTACAATGAGATACCACCTCATGCCTGTTAGAATGGCTATTATCAATAAGCCTAGAGGCCCAGTGCACGAAATTCGTGCACAGGTAGGGTCCCTAGCAGCTGCCAGCCAGGGGCACCTCCCTTCCCCCGGGTGCCTGCTGCTGGCCCTGCCCCCTGGTCGAACTTCTGGTTGAACTCCCATCAAACTCCCTATCGAGGGGACAATTTGCATATTAGGCTTTTATTATATAGGACAAGTAAACTTGAATAAATTAAATGACAAGGGACACAACTAGAAATTTTGAAAGATAGAGGGACTTGTTCTGAAAGCTCCCCCCACCTAATACGTTTATTAAAATTATAAGATATGTGGGCATGAGAGGGTTTCCAGAGAAGCTGTGAACGTCCATGTAAATACCGCAAATGCACACAGAATGGCAGGAAGGCTTGTGGAAGAAAGCACTTCGCTTGTCACTTGTGTAGTCCATGAGCCAACATGTGGCTAACAGAGACCTTCACAAGTGCAATAGAGGGGCGGGGGGCGGGGGGGAGAGCCTATGATAAAGGGATTCAAGGAGTGTCATGTGAGTCACCAATTCTCAGAGCTACATTCCAGCCGTGAATACCATGTCTAATAGTCTTTGTGTTTTAGTGAGCAGTTCAGCAAGAAGCAACTCGAGTCTGTATTCCTTACCCTAAAGCCCTCTAGCCTTAACTCCATATTCCTGAAAGACTTAGCATTATCACCATCCTTCTCCGTCACCAAAGCCTAGAGATTCTGAGTTATCTTTGACACCCTTTTCTCTCTTGCTCCTTCAAGTTCATCATCCCCTAAATGCTAGTACTTTATCTGCCACTCTGTCTGCCTTCTTCGTGGGTCTTCCTTCTCTTTCCCACAGCACTTAATTATTCCTTAGTCTATATCTGTAGGCTTCTAGCCTCCGTTATCTCTGCTCCTTAATCCATTCTGCAGAGTGACACTCAGTTTGAATTCCTAAAACATTGTCCTAATACATTCTCTCCCTCTTAAGAAATTCTCTTGGGCTACATTAAAAACCAAAACAAAGCATGTAAGTTGCTATCAAAAGATCAAGCTTTTGAAACCTCTAGATCATCTACTCCAATCTGTTTAGTTCCTACAAAGAAAATTTTGTATGAGACATTTTCCTGGTTTTCTGTTTTTTTCTCTTGCTTAAGATCGATTTCTTTGTGAAATCCTCCCCACACTTTGGCATCCATGTAGTGTTTTTATTATTTAAGTTCCAATAGAAGGTTTTGTTTGATACTATTTATTCAACAGCGGTAATGAACTTCATTCTTTAAAAAACAAACAAACACCTTTATTGAGTCTAACATAATTGACATTATACAAAGAATTAATGTAAATAAAATACCACACCTATCCTTTGGAAAATTGCATTTTGAAATACATGTAGGAGTGTAACAGGCAAATAATACAGCCATTATAATTTAATGTGCCGGTAAAATATTAAATATGTTGTCACTAAGTATGTAGCTTTTATGTAAATCCTCTTCATCAGGTCAGAAGTCCCCTTTTCATCTGAGTATTCTCAGTAATTCAGTGGGTATTGAACTGTAGGAAATGCTTTTCTATGTTTATTGGGATTCTCAAAGTTATTTTCTTTTGCACGTGTGTATGTGTGTGTTTACCCTTCTAATTTTGTTATGTTTGTACTGGACTCAGAAGACAAAGTAGGAAGTGTTTTATCTCTTCCATGTTTTGGAAGATTTTGTCTAATAAAATCCTATATAATAAAAGGCTAATATGCAAATCAAC
>NW_005364745.1:5384712-5389667 GCF_000412655.1 Myotis brandtii
AGACCCGCCCCTGTGCCTACCGCAGCCTCGGGGCCCACAGTTCCTTTCAAGGTGCACGAATTCATGGACTGGGCCCCTAGTTTTATATAAACAATAATCATAACAAAAAATGTAATGTGTTCATATCTATTTATATTTGTATTTATATAAGTGTGTATCAAATTATAACAAGTCCATTCAAAGAGGAGCTACACATCATAGCATTTGTGGTGGATGATATTGACGATGATGACATTTTTGGACTAATTGAAACAGTGACGATCATTACGAAGTCTGGGCTTGGTGGCTTACCCGTGGAGGTGGAAGGACCTGGTGTCAGTGTGTGTGTGTGCTTTTGTTTTTGAGATGCTAATCTAAAGTTTCTATTTAGGATTTCCTTTTACTTTACTTTTAATCAAGTGCACAAAGATTGGGGTGATGAGAAACAAAAAGAGAGAGAATGAGAATAAACACTCTATTATGCAGACTGCAGACCAGGGCACGCGGTGGAGCCCCTGTAAGATGTTATCCGGGGTGATGGCTACGCCTGCCCCCCTCCATCCCTATCAAATGCACTCCCAGCCGCATCGTCACAGTGGCCGTGGCAGCCAGGAACTCCCCGGGAGCGAGTGGGAGCCAGGTGGGCTCCGAGGACAGCTCAGAGGGAAGGAAGCTGAGAGCGCTGGTCGCTGGTGGCGCCATCGGGCCGGCCACGCCCTTGGCCTCCCTGAAGGCGGTCCTGGCGCAGCTCTGCCCTATGCTGCTTTCTCCTCCTTCCCTGGCCCGTGCGATTCTTAGGTGATCGCTCTGCACCCAGAAAGCCGGGGAGACCCAGGCTGCCCCAGGGGTTCAAGGGCTCTAGTGCACATGGTGTTGGAGAAAGGACTACGTCACCAGAACGTTCTCAGGAGGAATGACAGGCTGTCAGGTAGCAGGGCGGAGCGACCCCCTGCGCCTCTCCCAGCGCCCCCTGTGCTGCGCTCTCATTCCTCCTGCGGGGAGACCCGCACAGGGCGGGCCTTCCAGCAGGTGACCTGCCCATCAAGGCCAAGCTCGGATGGCGGTCCCTCCAGGGACTCAAGAGCCCCCGGGTCAGAGTTCATGGAGCCCCTTCTCCTCACGCCCCGGCCAAGGGCCAGCTCAGCTCCACTCAGTCCTCGTGGGCTCAGAACCGACTGGCAAGGGGCACCTTTTAACCTGTAAACGCACTTCTCCTGCCTGCGCTATTGTAACTGTCGCATCTGCTTCCATTATGTGTCCAATAATGCTGTTTATACAGGCCAGTGTCTTGAGCAAGGGGTACCTGTTTCCATGTGCTGCCACTTTAATAGAGAGACTTGCTCTCCACACACACACACACACACACACACACACACACTCCATGAAAGACACACGCGAGTGATTCACTGAATGAAAACATCCATTTATGCTACATTCGCCCAGTGAAATGTGTTTTTGTTTCCTCTTTAGTGAGTTTTCCAGGCAATGGACAAGCAACTACAGGTCTACAGTGTCGCAGAAATGTTCTCTGTGAAGTGCAATGATTTTCCAAGCTGTTCATAGAATAAACAGGTGGATAGGTGATGGTGATGATAGATAGGTAGGTAGGTAGGGTGGGTAGGTAGGTAGGTAGATAGCTAGATAGATAGATAGATAGATAGATAGATAACTACAGGTCTACAGTGTTGCAGAAATGTTCTCCGTGAAGTGCAATGATTTTCCAAGCTGCTCACCAGAATAAACAGGTGGATAGGTGATGATGATGATAGATAGGTAGGTAGGTAGGTAGATAGATAGATAGATAGATAGATAGATAGATAATAGATGATAGATAGATATATGATAGATAGATTGATGATAGATAGATGAGCAGGGGCAGGAGAGAAGAGAACGTACACATTGTGAGGAAGAGTGACCCTTAGCAAGGAAGCACATAGGGCAGGACGTGAGGAACAGGAGAATCCGGGGAAAGGCTATGCTAGTGCAGTGTTCATCTTACTCTTTCCTTTTCCCTGTAGGTTTGAAATTTTCCAAATAAAAACTAGAAAAGAATATAAGACTCTGTTAAACGCAGCCTCGCCTGGACGGCCACGGGAGAGCTTCCTGGAAGTGGACGCACAGCAGCCGCCGCGGAGCTGGACCTGACGCAAAAATTAAGAAAAAAAGGTTTTGTTTTTTTAAAAAGTCTGGCAAACAACAAAACACAGGAGAAAGAAAATAAAATTCGTCTCTCATTCAAACTGGCATATTATTACACTATCCCTTCCCAAGTCTGCGCGTGGGAGGGAGGCATCCTGGGGGTGGGTGAAATGAAAGCTGTGAAATAATTAGTGGAATTTACAGGGTCCCTGGCAAGAAGAAAATAGAAGAGGGGGCATTGTGCTCTGACATCAGATCGACAATCACTCGGTGCTGTCACATCCAACCCAGGCACAGCGCTCCTCCCGCGGGAGAGTGGCAAGAAAATGAGCTCCTGTCACTCCTGGGTCTGAAAGCTGGGCTTTCCCTCCGCGTCCTGATGGGAGCTGCTCTCGGGAAGTGCAGGGGCTGGCACAGCGGCTCAGGGCCTTGCTGGGAGTCGCTCACTGGCTCCCCGGCAGGACCCAGGAGGCTGGGCCTGGGACCAGCAAGCCCGCCCTGGGCTGACGCTGTCAGGGAGATTCCACTGAACAAAGCTTCAACTTGAAGCTCTAAACACTGCAGCCCTCAGCACGCAGGGTAGAGGTCAGAATCAGGGGAGACGGAAAGCACTGCATCCGTTTCCAAAGCAACCCCTTCAGCATCTCTTGAGGGTCTAGCCCAGCCGTGGGCAAACTACGGCCCGCGGGCCGGATCCGGCCCGTTTGAAATGAATAAAACTAAAAAAAAAAAAAGACCGTACCCTTTTATGTAATGATGTTTACTTTGAATTTATATTAGTTCACACAAACACTCCATCCATGCTTTTGTTCCGGCCCTCCGGTCCAGTTTAAGAACCCATTGTGGCCCTCGAGTCAAAAAGTTTGCCCACCCCTGGTCTAGCTGTTTCAGGAGCCGTTCTAGATGCTGAGGACATCATGGTACCGAGGGCCGGGCCAGTGCGCAGAGCGGGTGATGAGTCAGGTACATGCACAGTTTCCGATTCCGCAGGAAGCTTGTGCTGGGTCAGGGTCTCTCCCCCGAGGTTCCCACAGACGTGCAAAGGGTTCTGCTGACACCTCAACGTCCAGCTGTGTTCTGTGTAGACCAGGGCTATTGATGAGAATATCTTTGAGAAATCCTGGAGAACCTACATGGAACCTGAACGCTCTAGGATCCCACCGGAATGGATTAGAACCTCCAGATAAGACCCAGCAACTTAGACAATGATCAAGACCGCTTTCACGAGTCATTTAGAAATTGGCGCAGGCTCGGAGTAGCCATTTATGTGAACATACACTCAAATTTTGAATTATTGAAAAACATATACACTTTATGACTAGTTTACTAACATATGCATCTGTCTCTGTGCTCCTGGACCCCCACTGAAACTCATCTTGTTTATTTCACCATGGAGTGCACATGGCTAAATCCAACCTCATCCATTTCACCATGGAGTGCACGTGGCTAAATGCAACCTCATCTATTTCACCATGGAGTGCACGTGGCTAAATGCAACCTCACCTATTTCACCATGGAGTGCACGTGGCTAAATGCAACCTCATCTATTTCACCATGGAGTGCACGTGGCTAAATGCAACCTCATCTATTTCACCATGGAGTGCACGTGGCTAAATGCAACCTCATCTATTTCACCATGGAGTGCACGTGGCTAAATGCAACCTCATCTATTTCACCATGGAGTGCACGTGGCTAAATGCAACCTCATCTATTTCACCATGGAGTGCACGTGGCTAAATGCAACCTCATCTATTTCACCATGGAGTGCACGTGGCTAAATGCAACCTCACCTATTTCACCATGGAGTGCACGTGGCTAAATGCAACCTCATCTATTTCACCATGGAGTGCACGTGGCTAAATGCAACCTCATCTATTTCACCATGGAGTGCACGTGGCTAAATGCAACCTCATCTATTTCACCATGGAGTGCACGTGGCTAAATGCAACCTCATCTATTTCACCATGGAGTGCACGTGGCTAAATGCAACCTCACCTATTTCACCATGGAGTGCACGTGGCTAAATGCAACCTCATCTATTTCACCATGGAGTGCACGTGGCTAAATGCAACCTCATCCATTTCACCATGGAGTGCATGTGGCTAAATGCAACCTTGTCCATTTCACCATGGAGTGCTCCTTGCTAAATCCAATAGTCAGCTCTGTCCCTGTAATCTCCCTCAGCCTCTCAGGAATCCTTGACACAGTGAAGCACCCTTTTTGCTGAAACATTTTCCATCTTTGTTTTTTTAATAATGCCTTTGATGTTTTCCACTCTTTCATTTTCTTCTCCAATTCCAGCTGTTATTCCTTCTCATTTTCTGTTGTTTTGTTGTTGGCTCCTTCTCTACTTGCTCTGTCCAAAAGTTAAATATTGAAGATGTGGGCTTAGTCCTGGATCCTGTTATCCACTATGTTTTTTTTTTTTCTCTCTCTCCAGAACCCAATCCTAATCTATGGATAAAAATAGCATTTATTCTATGGATAAAAATAGCATCTATTTGTTGGGGCTCTCAAATTTATAAACATGGATGGAAAATGTGTAACATAGCTCTAACTTCTTCCCCTAAACTACAGATTCATGTAGCAAACTATTTGTGTAATGTATTTGAAGGTTCTTTTAAAAAATATCCTTTTTATTATATCTACTAGAGGCCCGGTGCACAAAAATTTGTGCACTCAGGGGGAAGGGAGGGTCCCTCAGCCCCGCCTGTGCCCTCTCGCAGTCTGGGACCCCTCGGGAGATAACGACCTGCTGGCTTAGGCCTGCTCCCGGGTGGCAGAGGGCAGGCCCAATCCCTAGGTGCAGCCCCTGGTCAGGCTCAGAGCAGGGCTGA
>NW_005364745.1:5390025-5416586 GCF_000412655.1 Myotis brandtii
TGGCTAAATGCAACCTCATCCATTTCACCATGGAGTGCATGTGGCTAAATGCAACCTTGTCCATTTCACCATGGAGTGCTCCTTGCTAAATCCAGTCAGCTCTGTCCCTGTAATCTCCCTCAGCCTCTCAGGAATCCTTGATACAGTGAAGCACCCTTTTTGCTGAAACATTTTCCATCTTTGTTTTTTTAATAATGCCTTTGATGTTTTCCACTCTTTCATTTTCTTCTCCAATTCCAGCTGTTATTCCTTCTCATTTTCTGTTGTTTTGTTGTTGGCTCCTTCTCTACTTGCTCTGTCCAAGAGTTAAATATTGAAAATGTGGGCTTAGTCCTGGATCCTGCTATCCACTATGTTTTTTTTTCTCTCTCCCCAGAACCCAATCCTATTCTATGGATAAAAATAGCATTTATTCTATGGATAAAAATAGCATCTATTTGTTGGGGCTCTCAAATTTATAAACATGGATGGAAAATGTGTAACATAGCTCTAACTTCTTCCCCTAAACTACAGATTCATGTAGCAAACTATTTGTGTAATGTATTTGAAGGTTCTTTTTAAAAATATCCTTTTTATTATATCTATGTGTTTGGAATAGGGACTTTTCTGACTATGTTTCTCAATCTGTCTTCCTGACCTGGAAGTTAGGTGATTTAGTCAGAAAAGGACAACTCTACGAACTGATCTCCAAGAAAAGTTTTCTATCGGCTTGCTCAGGTCCTCGGTCAGACACTGTAATTGTCTTGGGGCATATTTGTCCAAGCTTTCCACATGGTCGCCTACAAGTTGTTACTTCACTTTTTCTAATTTTATATCTTGGAAGGGAAAATACAATATAAAATTGCCAATTTTAGGTCATGTTAGTAAAGAAATTACTAACGGATCAGTATAGCATGTATTCATTTAACACCAATTACTATTAGTGCATTATCTATAGATATGTTGGTTGATGCATTAAAAAAAGTAATGGATTATGTTTAGCTTGCTTCACTATTTTTCATGAGGTTTCAGTAAGTTGTTTTAGGAATCTGCAAAATTCTTTAAGCCCAACTCTGTTAAGAATGTATGAGATTGCATATGTCTGCAGACTTAATAATGTGATACATATTTCACTTTTAAAAGCGAGTTAAAAGCATGTGTTAAATTAGTGTGTACATTTTCACACAGAAGAATAAGCAAAAGGCTGATTGGCACTTGCAGAGGTACATGGATTGATCATGACAGACTGTACTCTCATGTTTTTATTTATTCGATCACTCTTACATGTAAATTGTACGTATTTTCATGGCTACCTTATATACAGTAATGCAGTAATAACTAGTGCTTATACCACTAAAACAAATTTAACTGACAGATGAAACAGCAGCAAAAAGCTCTTGAGGTTTCCAGATAAATAATTTACAGAATGACTATATATTTACTCCATGGGCTTTATTGGTATTTCTCCCATTTAAAATATACATAACACATACGTGCAGGTGGTTTATCCAAATATGTACATGAAACTGGAAACAATATTAAAAAAAAATAATCAGAAAATCACCCAATATATACTTATCCGATCTCAAGTAGTGTTTCTGTATATTTCTCCCTTTCACATTTCTTACAGAAATAATGTAGTGCTGAGCTCTCCAAATACCATTTTCATATGATAAAGAAATTGAGTAAACTTAATACAAAGATTGACATTATGCAAATAAAGTGTTAATATTACACAAGAACTACAAAAGATTAGAGATTTCATGGGTTTTGAAAAAATCTCCCTCTTACCTGCTTGTCCCCAGAGCACATTCTAAACTAAACCCCACTTCCCTCATTTCTGAGATATTGCAATTGATTGAAGTGTCTCTAGGTAACAGGATTATAAAAGGGGAAGGATTTGGGCAGATTATTTAATTTAGCACCTACATTTCAGCTAAAATGTTTATATTAATCACTTGTTGTCTTCTTACATTTCCCAAGGTATTGTCTCAGTATTTTGTTATTCTGATGATCAAGAAAGTCTCATTCATTTTCAACTAAATTCTCTCCTAAATTATTATCACTATTTTGGAAAAGCAATATTTGAAAATTTAAAATGAAGTAAGCACTTATAGTTAAGGTCATTTTTCTTTTTTTTCATATTTTTATTGATTTCAGAGAGGAAGAGAGAGATAGAAATATCAATGACGAGAGAGAATCATCGATTGGCTTCCTCCTGCCTCCTACTGGGGATCGAGCCTGCAACCCAGGCACGTGCCTTTGACCAGAATTGAACCCAGGACCCATGAGTCTGTGGGCCACTGCTCTCTCCACTGAGCCAGACCGCTAGGATATGGTCATTTTTCTACCCAGAAAGACATAGGAAAGGATATCAGGAAGACAGCTTTCCCAGGGGCTGAGGTTAGAGACGTGCAGGCCTACACTGCTCCCAGGTCCCCACCAGAGCAGGCAAGGGGCATTGGTGCGCCGCCCACGGGTCACTGGCCATGCCACGTGGGCTCCTACACGACTTGAAGGGAGGCCTTTGTTGTTTTTGTTTTTGGTCATGAAGCAACCATTTGCTAGTCAAACCAAGAGCCTGAAGACTATGTCTATTTAGAGGAGGTGACTATTTAAACCTCATTAAATAGAATCTCTACTAGCGGAGTGTTGAAAAGCAAAGGCCATGCCTTGACTTATCTGTTTGTACGCATTTAGGAAGGGAAGGGTGCAAGTAAAATCAAGCGGGAGCAAAAGATCTTATACACGGCACAGTCTAGTCCAGTGATGGCGAACCTATGACACGCGTGTCAGAGGTGACACGCAAACTCATTTTTTTGGTTGATTTTTCTTTGTTAAATGGCATTTAAATATATAAAATAAATATCAAAAATGTAAGTCTTTGTTTTACTATGGTTGCAAAGATCAAAAAATTTCTGTATGTGACACGGCACCAGAGTTAAGTTAGGGTTTTTCAAAATGCTGACACGCCGAGCTCAAAAGGTTCGCCATCACTCTAGTCTGAGCCCGATTTAGCCTGGATTTCACGGCTATTGCAACTTTTTAAAACCATATACTACTTACCTATCACTAATTGCTTGTTTACTATACAAAATTTAGTAAATACTCAAAATTCTACTACCCAGCAGTTACCATTACTCATATGCTAATATTTTACTATATACATGCACATAAAATACATTTATATATTTGGCACTTACTGTACAAAATATTTTGTAATCTAGTTATCTTTACTTAAGGCCTATATCATAAATATTTATCCAAATATTTGTTATTTAAATATGATTTTTATGAGTATGGAATCCTCTATATTTGTCTATATCATAGTTATCCAATCAACCCTTAACTGATGAGCATTTAGATTATTTCCCTGTTTTTATTATTACATAAGACTGTTGTGAATGATACTGTAGAAAATATTTTTAACATGGGTCTTATGGCTTCCTTATGAGAGATTTCTACCACAAAATTGCTTTCGATATAGATTTCCAAATTTTCTCTCTGAGGAGCTTGCATCAGCGGAGCTGTGAGGATGTTTGCCATCCTACTTTTTAACTAAATGCTGATTATTTTGAATTGCCATATTGACACAGAAATAATACTGCATTTGGTTGATTTTTGCTTTTCATTTCTTTACATACAAGGAATGGTAACTATTGATTTTTTTTAATTTTTTTTTTTTAAAACTAAGATTTCCACCCTGCGTGCTTGCGCTTGCGTGTCAATGCCTATGAGTATGTGTGTGTCAGTGGCTGCAACTGCTCTGGATGGAAGAAAGGCAACTTGTATACATACGATGCAAATTATGTTTTTATTGTGTTATATGCCTTTAACAATGTTTAATATTTTGATCTCTTTTTATCTTTTGACGTATTAGTTTTTATCTTTATAGTTATCTTATATTCTTTAAAGTACTGATATCTTTCATTCTCTGAGAAAATATCATGGGCCTCTATACTTTTTAAATATTTGTTTTTACTTTTTTTTACAGTTAGCTGCTTGTACTCACTGCGGCTTGTTTCATATATTGTGCGTTAGTTGTATCAGCTCATTGATTTCTCTTCCTGAGATGAAAATTCTTCCTTTGTCTTGATAGTTGCCAGTCAACACTGCCTGGCTTTTGCACACGTCTGAGTTCTATCTCTCCCTGCCCAAACGCCTACTTTCCCCGTCTCCTCCTTCTCCTGGTCAGCCCTGCCCCTCACTTTACACTTGAAACACATGCTTTTCCAGTTTGTCCACCATTTGGGATTGATAACCAGGTTGTTGAGCAAAATTTCTTGAAGTTATTCACATTATTGATGTTGGTCAATATATGACAATTTGGTTTGCAGTCTGGGGAATTCATGTGTATATTTCCAAAGGCTTTTATCACCTCGTACCTGACCTCTCACTTCAGTATAACCACTCACAACTCTTTTAAGCAACTCAACCTGTTTCAATTGATTGCAAAAAGAAAAAGAAAAAATCATTTTTAAGCTACTGTTTCTTCCTTTTATCCCCTAACCTTGATAGCCCAAACTTTTTACTGTCATACCAAATCATGTATTAAATTGTAGTAAGTTAACTCCAAATTTAGAGTTCTCAGTATTCTTTCTCTTCTTTTTTAATCCTTTGTTGAAAACTCTTGAAAAATGACTCCAAGGAGTAGAAATCTCAGTGACCCTTTTGATTACTGCTAATGGCATATATTATTGAAAAGGGAAAAAAAATTTAAAAATTCACAGACAGTACTGCAAATGGATTTATCATCCGACTAGTAAATAATAATAAATACCAGAAAGCAGAATATATTGAGCCTTTGGCTTAAGTGTTTTGTTAGTTCATTTCTTTTAAGACCCATCATTTAAAACTGTTTTCTCCTGCTTAGGGGTGTCTACATGCTTTTGCTATTAGAGTGTGTGTGTGTGTGTGTGTGAGTGTGTGTGTGTGAGTGTGTGAGTGTGTGTGTGTGTGTGTGTGTGTGGTGTGTGTGTGTGTGTGTGTGTGTGTGTGACTTCACTATGCTTTTCGTTATTAATCAACCTCAATGGGACTTCAGTCATATCATCCCAGTGCTATATAATTTTAATTTCCCTACATAGCATCAAAACTTTGGGATATGTAAATATTCATAGTTATCAAAGAAATATGAAAATTATCATTTCAAATTGGCACTTAGACAGGAACCCAGAAAAATGTGGCGATGTGCATCCGACTTCTCACACGTGGGCCGGGCTGTGCTGCCCAGAATGCTGCTCACAGCGAAACAGCAAGTTCAGACAACAGCGCATGCTGCTCAGTGTCCCGAGACACGTGAGCCCCGCAGGCCCCACTGCCAGCTGCTTCCAAATAGATGCAGGGCATCCCACAGGCACTTGGAAAGTGAAAAGTGACTTGTGATGCTATTATTCATCTCATTATCTCACTGCATTGCATCGTTACTGATATTTAAGAACTCTCCTTGATTTCTCAAACATTAAATTATTAGACTCATTACTTTTTTAAAAACTTTTTAAAATTCATTTTTTGGGGCTTTCTGCATAGACACGCTGTCCATATTCTCTATTTTTTCCTTTCAATGGAGTAGGAAGACTAACCAAACTGAATTTTTGTCATTAAATGTTTTGTTATGAAAATATATATTTACTTATCTCATTTAATCTCTCCCCCCCCCCCCCCCCCCTCCTCCTCTCTCTGGAAATCAATGGGTTTTTCACTATAAAGAATATTTCAAAATCAAACATTTTATCCAAAATATCTTTGAAGATTTTTATAAATCTCATGATCTTGTTTATAAAGGAAAAACCTTTAAAATTCCAATAGAAATTTTAAAAAAGAGATCCTTTTATTACATACTAGAGGCCCAGTGCACGG
This sequence comes from Myotis brandtii, assembly GCF_000412655.1. Classification (NCBI taxonomy): domain Eukaryota; kingdom Metazoa; phylum Chordata; class Mammalia; order Chiroptera; family Vespertilionidae; genus Myotis; species Myotis brandtii. The sequence goes on from NW_005364745.1 coordinate 5,395,864, forward strand.
GATTCATGCACTGGTGGGGGGCGTGACCTGTGGGGATTGGCCTGCTGTGGGAGCACCGTTCATGAGTGGTGCTCCCATTGTGGGAGCGCCCTGACCACTGAGGGCAGCTCCTGCATTGAGCATCTGCCCCTTGGTGGTCAGTGCACGTCACAGTGACAGGTTGACTGGTCGTTCTGGTTGTTCCACCATTCAGTCGCTGGGCTTTTATATATAGACTAGAGGCCTGGTACACAGTGCACAGTGGGGTCCCTGGGCCTGTCCTGTGGGGATTGGGCTGAAACCATCTCTCCGACATCCCCCGAGGGGTCCCGGATTGCAAGATGGCGCAGGCCAGGCCGAGGAACCCCACTGGTGCACGATTGGGGCTGGGGAAGGACCGCATGAGGGCTCCAGGGCATGTCCGGCCCCTCTCGCCCAGTGCTAATGGGCTGGACCCCAGCAACAAGCTAATCTACCAGTCAGAGCATCTGCCCCCTGGTGATCAGTGCACGTCATAGCAACTGATCGAATCATCAAACGGTTGAACGGTTGGACACAGTATATTAGGCTTTTATTATACAGGATTTAGCTATAAAATTGCTCATTTATTTTGCTAAAATTTATGTATTTTGTAGGATTTTAAAATTTGATTACTACACGAAAAAAACACCAATTTTATAAATGCAATTTCAAATAAGGAATTACTTTAAGGTTATAAAAACTTTGTAAACAACTGTTTAGTATGCTGGCACTGGGTAAATTAGTTTAGCTGACTTAGAAGGTGAATAAATCTACAACAGTACTCACAAGTGTAACGATATGTTGCTACTGGTTACGAACACTGATCTTATAATTAAGTCATGTAAAATCTGCAACGCAATGAGAACAGACTACCCAGGACAAAAATATTTAATTTAAAAATCCAACCTGTCACAGTTCTAAAACGGGAAGTTATCTTTCAAGTCATAGTAATTTAATGGTAAATTACCAAAATATCTGAGGAGCTTGATTTGGATAGCGGTGACTATTCTCTTCATGTGTGACATGTTCGCAGGAGTGAGTGCGAGGACAAATCCATTCGGATATGCTTAACACTCTGAAACCTGCAAAGGCAATTAGCAGCAATAAAATTTGTATTGAATTTGGATAAATTTTAGACAATTAGCCATCTTCTCAATGTGATTTTAGCCAAGTAATCCAATGGGACACATGACTTACCCACATTTATTACTCATTAGTGGAGAGCAATTCCTGTCATAGCTGAACATCCAGGGATTTATTGTCATAAATTCAGATCAGCTAATGGACTCTCTAACCCTTTTTGCCCAAGTACAAATCCCTGGGCGAGACATAGGAAACACAAATCGATTGCAGATATGTGCTCTCAGATTGAAGTGTACACATACGAGAACCTTTCCAGCCATAGAGTCTAATAATTTTTAGAGTTTATGGCTATATATACATGCTATGAGCATGACATAAACTCAAATAGTATACCTATTCGTCCTGTATACATATCCATACACACAGACACACACACAGGAAAATTACAATATTTCTTCTCAGTATACACCCAGTTTGTGGCTAGAAGACTCTAAGGTGTTTTAAATACTATGTAAATGTTTCCATGTAAATCATATACACACTCACACACGGACACACACACACCTTTTCTTCAAGTGAGTCTCAATATCACACCCTTTACAAAAACGCCTCATGGCTACTTATTAGTACCCGTGTGTTGAAACCACCCCGGAACTCAAGTAGTAGAGACCACTCGGACGCTTTTTCTTCCCCTTATTCTTAGTTTTTTCCTAAGAATGTGCCAGGCTCTCTAGGGAGCAGAGAACTTTCCCCGGAGATTGTCCAGTGCCCTTCCAGCCCCAATACAAACAGGCGCCCGGAAGTGCACGCCTGGCGGGGGGCGGGGGGGTGGGGGACAGGCCACTCCTGTCTGCACAGGCCTCTCGGCACCTGCCCCGAAGTGCTGACGCTCAGGGCCCGCAGCTCCGCCCGCTTCCTCGCACTGACACCTCCTGTCAGCGGCCAGGGGCCCGGGAGTGGCTTTAGGAGACCGGCCCGGGCTTCCCAGGAGATCTCCCCTCACCAGGCCTGCATGTGGGAGACCTAGAACTCTTCATTCTGCCTCGTCAACTCCACTGTACGGTTTGCCGTTTGGTTTGGGGATTATCAAAATATAAGAAGAAAGACTTTAATTATCCTCTTTCACTCTTGACTTTTTATTTTATTGTATCTGCAAAGAGGTATTTTTCATTGTGATTATTACCACATGGCATATTATACACATTTTTTAAAGTTACATATTGTCTATTCCCCCCAATAGAATGCAAAAACACATGTTCCCAAGGATTTTCCCCCCTCAAATCTCTAGCACAGTGGTTCTCAACCTTCCTAATGCCACGACCCTTTAATACAGTTCCTCATGTTGTAGTAACCCCCAACCATAAAATTATTTTCGTTGCTACTTCATCACTATAATTTTGCTACTGTTATGAATCGTCATGTAAATATCTGATATGCAGGATGTATTTTCATTGTTACAAATTGAACATAATGAAAGCATAGTGATTAATCACAAAAACAATATGTAATTATATATGTGTTTTCCGATGGTCTTAGGCGACCCCTGTGAAAGGGTCGTTCGACCCCCAAAGGGGTCGTGACCCACAGGTTGAGAACCGCTGCTCTAACAGGTAAAATAAAACCAGCGCAGTATAGGTCCTAGATAAAGATATACCAAATGAATCAATGAATGGATGGATAAATAAATTACATTCCTACAGCTCCTGGCCATTTAAAATTCTGTTATCCTTTATACCGATTTATTTAATTAAATTTAATTTCCTTTATAATTATCCTATTTCATTTCTTATTTTCTTTTTATTTAATTCCTCCCAAATAAGGTAAACATGATGAAAAATTTGATAATAGTTCAGACAAGCATACGAGGTCTTCCAGGGAGTCGTGAATTCTAAAATAAATGAGTTATGCAAATATTCCTGGAGAATAGTGATATAAATCCCAAAAAGCAAAGTCTGGGCAGATTTCACAAACACAGCAAGAGGAGAACTGGTGTTAGAAAAGCGGGTGACATTGGATCGGAGGTGACATTGGATCGGAGGTGACATGTAGAAAGGGGACCGAGTACGTGTAAAATTTTACAAAGGAAAAGCCAAGCTCAGGGATGGGAGGAGCCACCGGGGTCTCAGGAGAAGCCTGGGCCTGACGCTGGGGGCTGGGGAAGCGCTTCTCAGCAGGGACCCGGCTCAGATAGAAGTGGGCGGGAGCCAGGCACTTTTCTTTTTTTCAATATGAAGAAAATCCTTGGTTCTGGGCACTTACAAAGTATGGGCGGGCGCCTTTGCGGGGCTTCCTGGGTAGCAGGAGGGCATCATTTGAGGGGCAGGAGGGGGAAGCGCTGATGGATGGAAGACAGCGCTGGACGGATCACCTGCTGTTTGCATATCTGCCTGGGTCAGTCCTGACCTATTTCACTAGGAGAGTGAGCTCAGCCAGCATCGCCTCAGGCGCGCCCGTCCCGGGCCCCCCATGAGGGTCACCTGGGAGCTTTCCATAACGGCCAAGACCCGGGCCCCTCCCATCGGTCTGCAGTGGGTCCCGGAGGTGTTTCTGAATCTCCCCTGGTGATTCTACTGCGAGGCTGGGTGACAGCCAGCGATGCAGCCCTGGGCCCGCTCTATAAACGAGGAAAAGGCGAGCCAGAGAAACCACCTGGGGCTCAGGCCACTCCGATTTTCATCAACTCACATGTAGCTCGAGGATTGCCTTTTCTAGGAAACCATCTCCAGCGGGTCCAGGGGCCGTAGTCTCCGGCAACACCCCGTACTTTTCCCTCTGACGGGGAAGGCTGCTCCCACTTCACCCCCTTCCTCACCATGGGGATCGCTCCTCAAGGGCGGGGCCAACGATTTTTTAAAAAAATCCAGTGTTCTCCACTATACAGTACCATGCTCAGTAAACATGTATTAAGGGAAAGGTGCAATGAATGCCAGCCTCATCCTTGGGCTTTATTTTAACGCTCTTCCCCTTCTCCAATGTCCCCATCCTCCAGATGTTGACTCCAAATTTTCAGGGCAAAGAAAAACTCCTGGTTCAGCTCTTCTTCCCTTGCTACACCGCGCGCATTGTCACTGGCCGGCTATTTCACCTCCCCCACTGTCCAGAGCAGAGATCGCAGAGCCCAGAGGTGGCATCCAAGGACCTGAGCAAGAAGGTCGCGGACGACCTTGCTAAGTTCACATTCTAGAACAGCCTCCTCCCGTTACTGTCACTTCGTGTTCCTTCCCCAACAGGCTGTGCGCTCTGGTCCGGGGCCCTTCCCTGTCCCTGGAATTCGCCTCCCCTGACCCTTTTCCATGTGACGAAGGCCCATCCATCCTTTAAATTGCAGCTCAAATATCACTTCCTCTGCGTGACCTTTCTCTGACCTCTCCGACAGAACAGACCACTTCCTACTTCAAGGTCTCTTGGCTTCTGGACACGGTGCTGTGGGGGGCGTGTGCCACCCCCTTCACACAGCCCAGGACGCCTCTGACAGGCGGAGCCTCCGCGGCTTTATTTACTTCTATAGTCCCCGCTCTGTTCAGAGGAGAATATACTTGGTACCTCATAAGCGTTTGCTGATTAAAGTCTGGTGAAAACCTATTCATTTTTTCTTATGTGTTCTCTGAGTTTAAAGCGTGCTACCATGTAAAGAATCTAATCCAGATTTTCAAATTAGCAACAAACCCAACCAGAGAATGTATTTTGAAAAGCCAAGCTTGGTCCTTTGAGTTGGAACTTGAGACATTCAACATACTGATAAAATCCTGCGTGTCTAGTCTCACGTGTCAGGGTGCTACTTGGCTCGCTGTGAGACGATGGTAATTCCGCATCCCTCCTTTTTACAGTTTATTGATCTGTCCGTGTGCTTTTCACCCGGCTGAATGCTGCCATCCTCCTTCCATTGTTTAGCTAGACGGGCTACCTGCATTGTATGGGGGGTAAATCGCCAGACACTGAGCAGTAGAGATGTTGCGATTTTCCAGGATAAATATTACAGGGATGCGGGGCAGTGAACAGCAGATGGAAGTGGAAGATAAACCTGGGTTGGAGACGGTGGTGGCTGAAGCCATGATGGAACCACACCCCCGAAGGCAACCGAATGGCTACCGGGCTGTGTGATAAGTTTCTCTTCCACCCAAACTGCTGTTGGTGAGCTTCCCTTGTGGTTTCCCAACAGGATGCTCCTGGCATCCTGGACAATGATCAGAAAATGAGCAAAAGGAGGCTGAGCAGAGCCCTGGGCTCGGGGATCCTCTCCATCTCGGTGACAGACTCAGACTCTTCAACACGGTCAGAAACAAGCCCAGCAGGCAGGACACCCCATGCGGTGCCCTAGGGCCCTGCATTCAACAGATGTTCTCGTTAAAAATGTATTCCCGTCCACTTACATGAAGTTCAGATGCCGTGCTGTCTATTCCTTTCCCTCCCTTGTCCCTCAATCCTGTGACCTGAAGGCCCTCTGTCAGAGGTGGAGAAGAATGCATCTGCTGGGGGAGGGGGGCACAGTCACCAAGGCTGGCGGGTGGGAGGAGGCACAGAGCCGGGGTGGGGTGGGAGGGCCATTATTGCCATGTCTGCTGGTGTTTCTCAGCAGAAGGTGCAGGCACAGACCAGCCCTCACCCAGCCATATGTGATAACCTTGAGAGTTGTGTAGTCTCTATAGCAACAATGCCCTATCCCCTCAAAATGGCTGAGGAGTGGCCTAGAATGCCGGGCGCCCTTAAGATTTGCTTTGAGGCAGCCAGTTTGGGTGACTAGGAGAGGGAGTCAGACAGACTTCTCTTAGGAGTCCCACCATGAATTAGTCATGGATCCATACAAGATACTCATGGTTCATTTGAATAAATATGAAGAAAATGTCCTTCCCTGGCTGTTCTGATTTGCCCAAATATACACAAGATTGGAGACAGAACTAAGTAAGAGCCTTTCCTGGCCTTTATGATTGAGGATTAATTACTTAACCTCGTCCAGCCTCAGTTTCTCTCATTTGTACTGAAGAGTATGAACTGCGCTCAATGGGCTTTGGAGAGTGAGCGAGACTTTTCTTTTCCAGCTGCCTTGTGGGCATGGCACCTTGGCCAGTAGTTACCTTGAGAGGGAGAGGGAGAGGGAGAGGGAGAGGGAGAGGGAGAGGGAGAGGGCGAGGGCGAGGGCGAGGGCGAGGGCGAGGGAGAGGGAGCTGAGGAGGCACCTTTTGTTTCTAGACCCAGAGAGAACGTTGCTGCTTGGGGCTCACTGGATAGCTTTGAGGGCACTGAATTTCTAAATGCCAGAGAAATGTAATGGTATTACTTGATTATGGGAAACATTTTTATCCATCCCCAAATTTTGATTTTATATATGTCTACTTTACTAGCAACAATCACAATTTATGCTTTAGAACGCTATACTTTTTACAGCTGTCCCACAAAACGGACTTTCTGTATGACAATGGGGAGGGAGGAGCGGGCAGCCTTCCTTCCATTCTCTCCAGAGTGAGTTTAAGGAATTGGAAGGGTCCTCTGTCATTCGGAGGATCAGGGTTAGAACCAGGACAAATGCCCAGATCTTGGTGCCAATATCCAGGCCTCTCTCTCCCCTATCGCACACGGAATCATCACTTGTCAATATTCCCACGGCCTCTGAAGCAATAGAATGTAACATGGTGTTAACACAATCACTGGGGCATTATACCACTGCCGTCCTCTCTGAACATGCCTGGTGTGTGCCTGATGTCACACAACTCGCAGGGCTCCCGGGGCACCTCACATCCTCGCGCTGCCGCAGGTGGGGAGGGACAGGGCTCCCCGCGCCTGGCTCCGCTATGGGTCCTTCCTAAGTATCCTGGTGGTGGTGGTGGAGGCCACTGGGCTCCAGTGCACACGTTTCCTGGGCCATTGAAAATCCAATCGTTCAAGAATAACATTATTAATTGGGTTTTAATGAGCATCATTTTATTTAAAAATTAATTTTGTGGCTACCCTCTGTTGAATTGGGTAATTTAGGTAAAACTAACTCATGGTCAGGGCTCTGACATAGCACTTGGTGATTTATTTGTCTCACGTTATATATGTCAGGGTATGTTCTTAGAAATTTTCTTTTTTTTTTCTTTATTTCATTTTAGGAAGCTGGCTATAAATTTAGAGTGCCATACAATAAACACTTTGGAAAAAGAAAGATGGGGATTTTTTATTTTAGTTAATGTTACGTTAGCTTAGTTACAGTTTGTAAAAATTTGATGTATACCAGTAAAGACCTTGGCAGTGTTTATATGCTTTTCAAAAAATTATAATTTAATTGACAGCAAAGCATATTTCTGAAACTGGTTTGTAGTAACAGATAAAGTGTCCTTGAACTAGAATATTTTAGCATAAAATAGTAACATTCTTTTTAAAAAAGTCTACATTAAAATGTTCTGAGAACATAAATATTTTAAAATAAGTTATGTACTTTTAGCATGAACAATCATATTTCATTCTTGAAGACAAATCTATCTGATTTTTAAACAAACGTGTAAAGATTGTCACTCCTCCATCTGACCCTAGTGACTTAGACTTTTCAGATATTTGAAAAGAACACTGTTGCCTCCTGCATAAGCCACGAAGGGAAACAGCCATATTTCTCCTAATTCCTCTCTAGCACGGCGCGGGCCCCGGTCTCCTGCAATACCTCCGGTGACTGGAGTCATTAGTCCCATGTTTTGAAAATTATGTAAGATTGAAGGTGCCACAGTTGTACATATTGGTTCAGTCTCTGGAGCCCTAAGAAAAGATTTAGTGCATTTTCAAAAGAATTTTGCAGGTAGGAGCCCAAATGGATTTTCAACTAGGCCTCAACCTTTTTGAAACCTACTGATATTGAATAGTCTTTCACTGGTTGCCATGCCAACTGATGCCAGAGGAACACTCGGCAGTGTGTTCATCCCCTAGAAAGCTTCACCAGATGTCTTCAACAAATTGCTCTGAAAAGACTTGGGTCTGTCAGGCTTGTTAGGAGATAAAAATCAGGCGAAGAGACGGCCCTGCCTCCACTTCTGATAAAACCAGCCCATAAAATATGTAGACTTGTTCTACGCGCACAATAAACCAGTAAAATCTCTCGCCCCCACCCCGAGCCTCCCTACTTCCTGTAGCAGGATTTTTAAAATATTTATGCTCTTATTTCTCCATGAAGCACAGGCCATTATGCGCTGCAGCTGGCATTGTCTGGCCCCGCAGAGTGAGGGGCATCTGGCTGGCAGCCAGCAGAGACAGCAAGGGGATAAATTATTGATTTACATAAATCAACACCTTTTAAATATTGGTCTTTTGAAGAAAAAAGCTTTTATGTTATTTCAGGTTGGAAAGTGTTAAGGTGGTAAATACAGAATCAGCTGTATCATGATTTTATATTTTTTGATCAAACACATACATGCATCATACTATATGTGTGTGTGTATGTATATATATACATATATGTACATATATATAGTACATATGATAAGTTTGGGACTAAAATGACCCATTTTTGTTTTGAAGATTAGATGGGCAAAAAGGAGTACTTCTTTCAAACATGTTTAACATTTTTAAGTATTTTCCTACCTGAATATTTCTGGAATATTAACAGATTTTCCCTAAAGAGAAAACAAAAACTATTTAAAAGGGTTGGTTTCTGCAAATAGGGCCCACATGAAATATGATTTACATGCATCCACTGGCCTCTGTATGTTAAAATTGTGGGTTTGCACATGCAGATGAGTCATTAGCTGTCAAATTACCTGTTTGCATATGCAGTTACCCACACAGTAGAAAAATGTGTGGTATTTGCATACACAATTGAGGCTTAGGCATTTACAAAGCCTGATTTTTAAATAGGAATTCAAACCCTTCCTGCTCATTAGCAAGTCAAGGAATTACAGAATTGAATCCCAAATGCCTGTGGGGCTATATTTTTGTATTGCAGTTCCAATTCAAAGCCCAGACAAGTCACCTAAACTTGGACTTAATCAGTGATCATGTGCTCTTTGTATTCCCAAGGTTATGCGGCTCTTTGTGATTGTGTGTGAGCCTATGTCATATGTTTGTATTATTGACATGTGCGGACGGAACAGTTCCTAGAAATATGAGAAAATCTCACATAGTCATATTATTGAATATCTTGTCCAATGTTTCCAGGAATTCAATGATTTTAGCATCGAATCATCTGGCTAATGCGATTAACAATTCCACCATTTCATCTCCAGGTTTTGCTTGGCAGATCTATAAAGTCAGATGGACTGACTTATTTCCAAGGTTTCAAAGTGGACCAGAAGCTCAGACATTCATAACATGACTCTTCAAGAAAGAACCACCAAGTAGGAGTTTCAGAAAATATACACAAATAAAATAAATTAGAATTTTTTTAATATGGAGAAGAAAATTTGATAAATTTTATTATGTTAGGGAGATTGCTCTTCACAGAGAGAAAAGGATGCATTACTATGTATCCAGATGACTAAAAAGGCATGGAGCGAAAATATGATCTCATGTGTATCAAATATAGGAAGCATTTTCCAAATTAAATGAAATGTTGGTCTTATTTATGAATTCCCTTTATATGGGTATTAAAAATAGGATCTTCTGAAGTCTTCCTTATTCTCAGAGAGAGCCTGAAAGTGGCTTATTTGGGAGCTAAGAAATTGGGGAACTCACAAAAGAAGGCAGACAACACAGGGTGGGGTATCCGGCCAGCCAGCACTTTGGTCAGCTGGAGGAAGAGAAAGCAGTGTGGAAAGCAAAGGGACCCAACTTTAAAACCTGAGTTGTCCCCCACACTTATCAGCCTCTGACTGATGGGAGGCAGGTCAGCATGGCCTGGAGCGGAAAGGAATAGAGAACTTGAATGGGATGTTACCGCTATGAATGCATTACTTCTCCCTAATCTATTCTCTATTCTATACGAACATTATAGGAACTTCATCACGACACTCACACTCACCACAGCACTTCTGTTAGGCCTCCATTAGTGTGTCTATAATATATCACCTGAATTGATTGAATTATTCCAATCACACTAAGCAAACTGATTTCTACAACAATGGCCACCCAACTTCGGTGTGAGCATTTGAATCACCGTGGGGCCCTGGATAAAAATGTGGCTCCCCAAGCCCATGTCCAGGGACCTTCATGCAGTTAGCACAGGTGACCAGAGACCCCTGAGAAAACTGTTCTGCAGACACTGCACATTCCTGAGCCCGATTCCCGAGCAGTCCACCACAGTGTGAGTTGCATATTCAATCGTGTTCTACCTCATGGCTGATCGGCCACCCTCTTACTTTGAGGAGAGAGAATGGTGCTTGAAAGAACTCAGATGTGGTCATGGAAAGACTGGACGAAAGCCCTGACAATACCCCTAATAGCTGTGTGAGTTACACAAAAACATTTAACCTCTCTGAGCTTGGCTTCATCACCTTGAAATAATCTAGTAAAAAGTGTATTATGCAGAAGTACTTCTAGTATATCTAAAATTAATTAAATTAAAATTTTTAATTAGTCTCTGGTTGTCCTTCACCTTCCCTCACACTAAAACCCACATTTAGGAATCACAAAAATTTAAATTTATTGACCTACTTAGATGAAATATTAATTCTTCTACTTAAAGTCTCTGCAGTTCACTTGACCTCTTCAGGACTTTATTTTTTTTTAATGAAAACATTCAACTAAGATGACTTCTTAGTAAACTTAGGGTTAATAGTAATACTTTGTGTGTTTCCATGAAAGGCGGGTGAATGACAAAATCATCTATCACCATTGCTCTCATTCAAATGGTAACCGAGTCATTACCAAAGCCTAGAACTAGAAAAGGGACCACGTGCATAAACATTAGAGGGAGGTGCCATCTGTCCTTGCTTTCAAATAATATGATTCTCTACTTGGAAATAATATTTTCTATATAGAATTTCTATGTTGACTACTGAAAAAACAGCAGTTGATCATGTAAATACAAGAGCAAAAATGGATAGTTGCCCCCAATACTGTTCTCTACATTGAGCACATGACCACCCAAGTAAAGCCAACCTTTCCCAATGCCCCTGGCAGCCGGGAGGTCGGGCAACGGTGTCCCAGCAGACAAGGTAGAAAAAGAAGCGTATGTGCAGGTTCTGGGCTGTGGTTTTTGTTTTGTTTTTTTTTAAAATTTCAGAGAGAAAGAGAGAGGAAGAGAGAGATAGAAACATCAATAATGAGAGACAATCATGGATCTGCTGCATCCTGCATGCTCCACACTGGAGATTGAGACCACAACCTAGGCATGTGCCCTTGACCTGGAATTGAACTTTGACCTCCTGGTTCATAGGTCGAAGCTCAACCGCGAAGCCATGCCGGCGGGCTGGGCTGTGCTCCCAGTGAGTCGAAGCATGAGCCCCTCTCCCTCCCTCCTCGTAACATGGACATCGATGGTGGAAGCTGGCATCTCTCCTAGAGCAAGTATTTTGATCCCATTTTTATATATTTACTAGAGGCCCGATGCATGAAATTCGTGCAAGAGTAGGTCTTCCTTCCCCTGGCTGCCGGCACCGGCTTCCCTCCGGCCCCGCCGGCAGTCACCTGGGACCCAGGCAGCTTCCCTCCAGCTCCAGCTTCGTCTGGAATGATGTCCGGAAGGACGTCCGGTCTAATTAGCATATTGCCCTTTTATTATTATAGATGCCCATCAGTCCATCTCCTCAGAATATAGAGAAATACAACTGGTTTCATTTTGAGTGGTGGGATGTTAGACACACTTGTACCTTCCTATATCACACGTGTGTAGCCTTGAAAAGAAATGCCATCATTCTGAAAACTCAGAGAGTGTTGTGCTGTGCAGCTCGACGTATTTTAAATTGCCCTCAGGTTGGACACCTACACAGTAAGACATATTTCTGAGCAAAGGATACTGTCCTTATAATTCCTGCCTCCTGGCCTGTCTGGGCCCCGGGCCGGCGGGGGGGGGGGGGGGGGGGGGGGTCTGCTCAGAGCCCTGCCCAGAACCCAGGGTCCCCCTTCCCATCCTTTGCTGCCAGCAGCCAGCTTGCTGCTCTCTCCGGGGGTCTGTGCAGGGCGCCCCGTCTGCTTTGACTGCGCCCGGGGGCAGACGTATGTGCAACGTTCCCTACCACCCTTGTCTGTGCAGGTGCTGGTGCCAGCGCTGCAGGTAGAAGCACAGACGGGACAGGCCCCTCTCCTGAGTGGGGGCAGCTCCTGGGGCCTGTGACACCCCGGGGCTCCCCGTATGAGCTGAGCTCCGCCTGGTCCCTGCCGGTGCTGCCTCCGTTCCCTTCCTGTCCTGGGCCCCCCTGCAGGGTGCCCTGAGGGACACTTCCTGCTGACATGTCACGGGCTGAGCTGTGTCCCCACAATTCAAGTGTCCAAGTGCTACCCCAGGACCCCAAAAGGTGTCTGATTTGGGTACAGCGTCTCTGAAGGGGTCATGAAGGTTAAGTGAGGTCATTACCGCGGGCCCTAAGCCGAGATGACTGGCATCCTTAGGAGAAAAAGATGCGGACACAGACATAACAGAGGGAAGACAGGAGACGGTGGCCATCCACAGGCCAAGGGGAGCGAGCCCGCAAAGAAGCCAACCTGCTGGCCCCGTGCTCTCGGGTTTCCAGCCCCCGGAGCTGCGAGAAAATAAATGCCTATTGTTCCCACTCAGCCTGCGTTCCTTCCTTATGGCAGCCCCAGCAGACGAATGCCACGCGCTGCTGGCAATGAATCCTCACCTGGGAAACATCACAGGGTTCTTTAAAAATGCAAAATAAGCCAAAACTTAGTAACAGGCCTGCCTTTTGAATCATATGCCACTCTCATGGCACAGTAAGAAGTACAGATTGGGAGCTACAGAATAGTCACAGGATGGAAAGGCCACAGAGGGAGCAAAGCCAGCAAGAGTGCAATTCCTCGGTGTGGTGCGGGTGGGTGCGGGGTTTATTGGGTGATCGCTTATTAAGTTATGTATGTCTGGTCACTAGGAAGTACACCTGAAACAAATATAATGACGTATGTCAACTCTAATGGAAAATTAAAAATGATAAATAAAAGAAATGAACAAAACAAAACAACAACAAAATGTAACCACGGATGATTCTTTAAGTTCAGTGGATTTACCCTTTTCCCTATAATGAAGAAATGTAAGTTTTTTTCGGTGATCTGAGGCTTGCCATGTTTGCAATGGCAATTCTGACTTGTAACCTCGTCAGTCACGTGAATGACAACGCTCTCATCACAATCTCGGATGTCTTTCCCCTGGAAGCCCCAGGCACTTGATTTGAAATGTGGGGAGGGGATGGGATGAGAACGTTGCAATAAAAGAGCTTACATGTCCCTCAAGGAAGGCAGTGTTAACCATGAAAGCGAAGTGATAGACAAAGGGTGTGATTATGGAATATTCATACAAACATCCACCGTCCCACGTAGAATCCCCCAAGATCCCGCCTCTAACTGTGAAATCCAAGGCACAGAGATTCCAGGCAGCCTCTCCTCGGCGTCACCATTGGCACTGGTCCCCATACGCCACCATTTTGCTTCATTCAGGGGCAAAAGAATTGCGCAATGAGCAGAGATAACCTGGGCCCGGCGCTATTCATTTCTATAGTGTAATCTGTCTCCCGCTGCTTCTGCTCATTACTGCCTGGCTTGGTTTTATTCCGAACGTCCCCGCGCCTGGCCAGCGGAGGAGAATTATCAGGAAAATCAGCCCATTGCTGCTTGACCAGTGAATAAGATGCTGATGATTTCTGGAGGCCTGTTTGGATGGAGGCGTTTTATCAATTGTTAATGCGGCCTCTGCCTGACCTTCCCCAGCCCCCACCGCCACACCCCTTCCACGGAGAAGCAAGCACCGGCCTTCAAGTGTGGGATGGCAGTGCTCACTCCCCTCTTTTCTCATTTTCCTGGTCTCAGGTCCACCCCACGAGAAACAATGACTGAGAAACAAGCACGTGGATATCCTCTTCTGAGGAAATGAACTGGATTTATTGGCTTGATAGACTTCGAGTTGTCTTAGCTTAAATTCCTTTTTACATGTAATAAAAAAATCGTACTTTCTGGTCGCGTGTTACAACATTTCTAGTGATACGGAGATCCACAGGCATCTGCTCTGTCCCATGGGGCAGAAACTTTTAGAACAAGGGGTTTGGAACAGAGAGCCTAGGTGTGAATTCCCTGTCCACTGATTGTTGGCTGTGTGTGTGTGTGTGTGTGTGTGTGTGTGTGTGTGTTTCAGTTGAACATCCCTGTAGCTGAATTTCCTCATTAGTAAAACGGGAACGGCAATAATCATTTAAAAAATTAAAAATGCTTTCATAAAGTCAGGACAAGTAAATGAGACAATATCAACTGCACAGCACAGAGTGAATGCTCAGCTTAGGCTAACTATTGTTTTTATGATTCGGATTTTAAGAACATTTATGAATTCATTACACTTTTATTGAACCATTGTCCTCGGTGCTGGGAATATCTAGATCAGCGGTTCTCAACCTGTGGGTCGCGACCCCTTTGGCGGTCGAACGACCCTTTCACAGGGGTCGCCTAAGACCATCCTGCATATCAGATATTTACATGACGATTCATAACAGTAGCAGCATTACAGTTATGAAGTAGCCACGAAAATAATTTTATGGTTGGGTCACAACATGAGGAACTGTATTTAAAGGGCCAGAAGGTTGAGAACCACTGATTTAGATGAATAAGACGCAGAACATATCCTGGGGAAATAATTTGCTTAAACAAGGAGCCAGACCAAGGACAAATAATTACAGGGCAGCATGATAACCATGATAGAGGTTTATGCAAAGAACGTAGTGGGCAGCCTCCTCATGCCAGCCCCACACACCTGACACCCCTACACAGCACCCCCACTGATTTCCCTTCAGAGCATCATTATTACCACATTATGTATTTCCTTCCTGTATTTGTATATTGTCTGTATATTCCATTAGAATATAAGCTCCTGCAGGCAAGAGATTTGCCATTTACTTTTCTGCTGCCACACCACCGCCTAACACACAGTTTGGCACACAGCTCTCAGGTAACAGTTGCTGCGAGAATGACATAGCAATGCCCCCCGTTTCCATCCCATTCTCGTCAAGTGGCCAAGGTGTTTCCCGCTGCAGTGTCTCCTGCTGTCCTGTAGGACAGGACTGAACAGATAGCCTCTCAATTTAAAATGCTGTTTCAGGAGTTCCCGATGAAGACATAGAGTGAGTGTGTATACATCGGTTTTTCCAAGTCTCATAAATCAGAAGACAAATCGCTCAATCGCTGAAAGGGAAAACCACAGGCTAGGCCTAATGAGGTGGAACTTGAAGAAAGGAAGTTGAAATTCTTATAGTCATGATCAAACTACAAAAATCGAGGACGGGGAGGCTTTGCTTAATAGCAATTGATAGGGAAACAAGAGGTAGGACATTCAGTTTATTGTGAGGATATGATGAGCCGGGGGCATGCCATAATAAAGGAAGACAAAGCACGCTTTTGGTCTGCGGAGTCAAGAACCCAGGTCAACACCCTCGTTAGCATGTGCTGGGGAGGCAGCAGTGGAGGAACTGTGCTGACTTTGGGATTAAAAGTTGACAATATTCTGAATGGTCTGGAGACCAGGTCATATACATATTGAGCAAACCAAGTGTGTTTGGCCTATAAAAGACAAGATTTAAGACAAAACATGATGGCTGTTTCAGATACTCGAAGGGCCATTTTGCTGAAGAGTTGATTCTAATAACTAAGTGTTGGGGTGGAAGAATGTTGAGAACGCAGGCAATGTCTTTACATGGAGCTGACTTCAGTGGCAGCACAGACATGGGCTCCCTGTGGCATCCTGGTTCCCAGACCCTCCAGTGCCCGCCATCAGAAATGCAAATAGTGCCCTAACCGGTTTGGCTCAATGGATAGAGCGTCGGCCTGCAGACTGAAAGGTCCCAGGTTCGATTCCAGTCAAGTACATATACCTTGGTTGTGGGCACATCCCCAGTAGGAGGTGTTCAGGAGGCAGCTGATCGATGCGTCTCTCTCATCGATGTTTCTAACTCTCTATCCCTCTCTCTTCCTCTCTGTAAAAAATCAATAAAATATATATATTTAAAAAAGAGAAATGCAAATAGTGACGCTTACATTACAGGGTTGAAAATCCCCCCGACCAAGCGCATGCCACACGTTACGCTTTCTGCAAATGGCAACTAGTCCACGCATGGCACCATGTAATGTTGCTTTTACTCAATACATTTTACATTTTGTTTCAAAATAGCCAAATATAATGTGTATAGCATTAACAGAAGGACAATAACTATAAATACTTAGGTGTCTATACAAGACTGGGTTGTTTTTTTTCCCAAGTAAGAATGAATTGTAATAATCAAGGTCCTTGTTTTGATAGGAAAAATTAAGCAAGTGCATTAAAATTTTAAGTGCATGAGTTCTCAAAGTATTATTATACATTTAGCAGTTATGGAATCCATTTTAGAGTTTTTCTTACTGGATTGTTAATATGAAGGGTGGGAAGTATCTCCCGTGTTGACTTCGACATCTCCAGTCCCAGACGAATACATGTTCCATGATTACATGTTGAATGAATAAATACATGAATCGAACAGGCCACCTAAGAGTTTTTCTCAGAGCGGCGTTGGAAACCCATCCCCACTCTCAGCCTCATCCCCGCCCCAGGGGACATTTAATATCCCCCTGCCTCCCACCACTGACTTTTTACTGTCAGTTTTATTTTTCTTGATTTAGCTTTTTGAACAAAAGACTCATTATATTATTCTCTCACCCACAGTGTCTGGGAAATAGTCGCCATCAAGACGTGTTCTCTGAGTGACAGAACGGGGACCAGGGACCGATGCTTGTGGGGAGGAGAATGGTTGATGCTGACAAACAGGCATCAGACACCGTCCCAGCTCTGCCCCCGGCCAGCTCAGCCGCTTCTGCATCAGTTCATGCGGCCCCTTCCCCCTTTCTATTTCTGTTACACACGCCTAGAAAACATACTTAGGAACAAGAGTTATATTCCGCATATCCCACTGCTAGAGAGTGAGCACGGACTAATCTAGCCAGGGGCCTCCCGTGCCAGCCAGAGCACAGTCCTAATGGCTTCTCACAGGGTCGCTGCAGACCAATAAGCTGGGCGGGAGGAGGTCCTAGGGAAAGCGGCCAACTGGTAAACCAGAGCAGAGAGGGGCTCCTGGAGGCATGGAATAGTGGTTATTTATCCCCTGGAATGGAACTATTTAGAGATCTGAACAGGCAGTGTGCCTGTGCGAGAAGGTCCTGGCTGAATCTCAGCTCTGCTTAGCAACATGCATTAATAACGGCATTGGCAGCATGTCAGCACGCTCTGCAAGCTGGCCTGCGGCCAACTCTTCCGACTACCACAACCCCCAGCGATCTCCGCTAACATCCCTTTTCTGGAAGAATGCAGACGGGGGAAAATGAATGGGGAATTTTAGTATCTGCAGAAATGTGAATGGTATAACTCACTCTTTTACAGAAGCCTGATTTATAGGAGGGGAATGGGGAATTATGTGTGAGATCTACAATGGCAATCTCTGGGGATCTTTTCTACTTTTCAAAAGAGAGGCAGGGCAGGTCAGAATTTTTATTATTTTTGGCTAAAGGCCAATAAATGTCTTACAATGCGATCATAAGTTGTTCTAAAAAAACAAAACAAAAAAACAACAGCATCAGATTGGAACAAAGTTAGAGTGAAATTCTGAGCATATAAGTTGGTAATAACAGTTGAGAGTTATTAAGAAGAGATAACAGCCAAACACTAGATGGTTTTAACTCTCAGTGTCTTAGCTTTTCGTTAGCTACTTCAAATATCAGACAGGACAGACTGAGGGAGAGATCTCAGAGGGAAGGGGGAGAGGGGCTAGAAGAGATTAAATGAAGAACTTATATGCATATATGCATAACCCATGGACAGTGAAGGCCTGGGGGACGGGGGTGGGAGCAGGGTGGAGGGGGGTCAATGAGGGAAAACAGGGACATCTGTAATGCTTTCAACAGTAAAGATAAATTACAAAAATAAAATAAAATAAATATATATCAGACATGAAGGGAGCCCCCAAACTGCACCAGAGTCAGGCCACAGAGAATTTCTTCTTTCCTAAAATTTTCAAGTCAGAACTGTACCCAAGAAACTTCTTACGTGATCACAGGTTCATAGAGTAGAATTCAGAGCTATATAAAGGGGGCTTAGCTCAGGGATGGCAAAGTTACCAACTCACTGGGTTAGAAGAGTCCCAGCCTCTTGCCTTTGACTATAACACTTGCCAGCACGACATTTCACAGCCGAAAAAAGTTAAAACTGACCACATAGAATCATTTCGTTCAAATTCTATTTAAATGCTTCAAGTCAGGTAGGTTTGCAAGATTATATTTTTTTACAAAATGCATTTAATAGCATGTATTCATGGTAGAAATTGGATTATGTGCAAATTCCTCATAATGTTGGACTAAAATATAGAACGTGTGTCTTAATTTAAATTACATGTATTATATATACCATAACCAAGCTGCATTTGTAAAATATGAAAGCTCTTTTTTATGTTAAATAATTCCTTTCCAAACTGGTTAAAACAAATAAACTAATAAACCCAACCTTTAACAAAATAGAAAAAAAAAATCTGAGTACTCTAAAAGAGGCAACAACATATATCAACTGGTTTTAAGGACATTTTTAAAACTTTCTAATAAATTTTTTTAAAAGGCAAATCATCAGCTAGTATTTTGAATATAATATTCTCATCATTTATTCCCTAAATTTTTTCAATTGGTTAATTAGTTTCTAAACAAATAAGCGCTGACCAAAATTTTCTCTTACTTTGGGAAAAATAGTTGCTCCTTAGCTTCTTGACACGGTCTTATGCTGTTTCAAATAATATTTCAATTATACATTCTTTGTAACTTAAATCTTTTTAAAACATAGATCCAATAAAGAATATAGAGGATGTGTATTTCCCTGACTTACGCTCCAACAGGTTAAAAAATTTCCTATTTTATTCTGTACTAATGACAGGACGGTGGATTTACAAATCATGACAGAAGGTGGGTGTGATATGGAAGTAGAACCTGTCCAGCCACGCATTAAACTCGCCTCCCTTCCACGCAAGGCCCAGGGCATTGAAGTGGTAAGCAAAGGCAGGTTTTCTCTCTGAGCTCTGAGCTCCTGAATCACTGAGACTGTGAAATCACTGCTTGGAATTGCAATTTCTGGGAGAAATTAATGGAATGCCCTGTCCTTGTTACCCATTTTATATTTAGGAAATGTAGTCTCATATCAGCAAGTAGCTCTTAGTTTTAATTCTATATTCCTGTCAATTTCTTTCCTGAGTCTAGAGAGAGATACTCTCTAGCTGTAGGAAGTCCGCATTTCTAAGCTCAGAACTGAGATTTGGTTGCTCCCAATCTTCTTAAATGTATTTCTCACTAACAGAGTTTCCTGAGTCCTCCGTTTCACTTAAACTGACCTACTGGCGTGATCTCTTTTCCCTGCAACAAGGCACATTACTTAGGATTTTTTTAAAACTATCCTTAGGAAAGCATGAGCTAAGATCTGAGCTGCTAATACACTCCCATCAACAGCCTCTTTCCAGCAAGGCTTCCCAGCCTTCTTCATGTTTATGGCATTTATAATGTTACTAGGGGCCCAGTGCATGAAATTCGTGCACTGGTAGGGTCCCTAGCGGCTGCCGGCTGCCGGCCGGGGCCTCCCTCCCTTCCCCCGGCTGCCTGCCACCACCAGGGCCTCCTTCCCTTCCCCCGGCTGGCCCTACCCCCTGGTCAAACTCCCTGACAAACTCCCGGTCCAGGGGACAATTTGCATACTACACTTTTATTATATAGGATGATCGCACATCACTCGCTTCCCCTGCCAGAATAAAAGCAGCTCGAGAGGGCATCTATGCCATATATTTTGCATCACGGCTCCTTCCTAGTGAAGTATAAGAATAGAGAAGGTGCTTAATGAAGCCTGAGTTTTCTTTATACATGTCTGCATCTCTTTCTATGTAGCTAAAGCAACCCTGGGGAAGAGGAAGAGATGATGATAGTAGAATTGCCTTTGGTTCACACAGGAAGGAAACGCTTTCCTGCAGACACCAGTGGAAAGACAAGTCATAAGCAGGTAAGCATTCAGGTAGGAGAAAAAGCATCTCCACGCACAGCATTCTGCACCGTCCCCTGAGTTTTCCTGCAGACACCAGTGGAAAGACTAGTCATAATTAGGTAAGCATTCAGGTAGGAGAAAAAGGGTGTGTCAACAGGATGAGCATCTCCACGCACAGCATTCTGCACCGTCCCCTGAGGAGCAGAGTAAGTGCACTGCAAGGCGACAGCGTATTGAGAACAAGTGATAGAGCCTTTTCTAAGACAGTTGAGCTACATTTGAATATTGGGGCAAAAAGTCATGTAAACTACCATTTTAATGTCTATTATATACATACGCACATGAATATACATAAATGTAATAATCATTCATCTAACAAGTGTATAACACGAGATCCAAATGGTCTCTTTTGCTTATTCAGTCATTTAGTTATCAATGAAAATAATAAGAACTATGTGGCCTGTTTTTATTTGTTTTGTTTTTAAATATATCTTATTGATTTTTTACAGAGAGGAGGGAGAAGGATAGAGAGTTAGAAACATTGATGAGAGAGAAACACCGATCAGCTGCCTCCTGCACA
>NW_005364745.1:5416596-5430450 GCF_000412655.1 Myotis brandtii
CGGGGATGTGCCCGCAACCAAGGCACATGCCCTTGACCGGAATTGAACCTGGGACCCTTCAGTCTGCAGGCCGACGCTCTATCCACTGAGCCAAACCGGTTAGGGCATATGTGGCCTGTTTTTACACACCCACTATGTGTCAGCAAGTACTGGTAGTTTTATCTTATTTAATCCTCCCAACCACCTTAAGTGACTTATTTTTCTCAATTTACACGTGGTGAACTTGGTGCCCGGACGGGTTAAGTAAACTGTCCAAGGTCATATAACTAGTAAATGGCAGAGCCGGTATTGATAGTAAAGATGTTTGGTTTATAAACCTTTATGTATTCAGTGCCCCACTAACATTAATTCAACGTCAAGATAAACATGTAGCCATAGTAGACAGGAGTTATTTTTATTGAAGTAGCTGACACTTATTTGTAAGTAGGATGTGCCAGAGACTTAGCAAATATATTTTCGAATGTAGATTTAATCCTTCCAACACCCCAATATTATTTTCAGCATTTTAAAATGAGGAACGAGATGTTAGGTCACTTGCCCTATTACATGACTAGAAAGTGCTGGAACTTTCTAGACCCAAGGCAGACAGAAGCAAGCATGCACAGGATATCTCAGTGATGTTAAGATTCTGGGTGAACACACGAGAAAGCGATTCTGAGCAATTACTTAGTGAATTTTCTTTAGTTACACCAGTCAGTCCACCAATTACACAGGGAGCTGCCTCCATATCCCACTCTGCTTACTCCGTCCAGGTAGCAACAAAGCACAGTATCATCTCCACTCAAATCTGGTTGGTTCTTTACGACCAGTAAAATGATGCAGAACCCAAGTCAGAAACAATCTCTAGACCAAAATGCTGGTGTCCTGTTTTCAAATGTTCCTGAAAAGGCTTCATTTTAAAAAAAACCCTGAAGTCACAGGGGAAAAAATGAGGGGATAGGGGGACATTCTGGAAAGATTCTTAGCACAGACTCTTCAGTGCACTGACTCTTAGGTGTG
This sequence comes from Myotis brandtii, assembly GCF_000412655.1. Taxonomy (NCBI): domain Eukaryota; kingdom Metazoa; phylum Chordata; class Mammalia; order Chiroptera; family Vespertilionidae; genus Myotis; species Myotis brandtii. The sequence goes on from NW_005364745.1 coordinate 5,417,596, forward strand.
AGGGATGGTGAGGAAGCAAAAGTGAGTGAACAGGAGCTCAGGCGCACACACGCTCTGCAGCAGGGGCCCAGCAGCCAAGGGAATGTGTTTTGATGATTAACTTTATGTGTTGACTTGGCTAGACCATAGCATGTAGTTATTTCATCAGACATGATCTAGGTGTTGTGAAGGCATTTCTTTCTTTTTCTTTGTTTTATTGTTGACATTATTGCAGCTGTCTGCATGCCCCTCATTTATCTGCTTCCATCCAGACGCCTCCCTTCCTTCCACACTGTCATCTGTGTTTATGGGTTATGCATATACGCAGTTTGGCTGACCCCTTCATTTCCTTTCATCCAGCCCATCTCCTCCCCTCCCCTCTGACAGCTGCCAGTCTGTTCCATGTATCCGTGCCTCCGTTTCTATTTTGTTCATCAGTCTATTTTGTTGATATTTATCTGCTTCCATCCAGACGCCTCCCTTCCCTCCACACTGTCATCTGTGTTTATGGGTTATGCATATACGCAGTTTGGCTGACCCCTTCATTTCCTTTCATCCAGCCCATCTCCTCCCCTCCCCTCTGACAGCTGCCAGTCTGTTCCATGTATCCGTGCCTCCGTTTCTATTTTGTTCATCAGTCTATTTTGTTGATTAGGTCCTTCATGTAAGTGAAATCGTATGGTATTTGTCTTTCTCTGACTGGCTTATTTCACTTAGCATAATAATCTCTAGGTCCACCCATGCTGTTGCAAAATGTAAGATTTCCTTCTTTTTTACAGCTGTGCAGTATTCCATGGTGTAAATGACCACATCTTTTACTTGAACTGTTTCCTGATCTTGGCTATCATAAATAATGCTACTATGAACATAGGGGTGTATATATCATTACAAATTGATGAAGGCATTTCATAGATGTGGGTAACATCTATACTCAGTTGACTTTAAGTAAAGGAGATCACCTGTTGAATGTCAGTGCACCCTGTCCAATCAGCTGAAGGCCGAGAGAAAATGGGGCCCAAGACTGTAACATCAACTCCTGTGAGTCTCCAGGCCTGCTGACCCCCTACACATTCTGGATTTGCCAGCCCCCATAATTGCATAAGCCAAATCGTTAAAATAAATCATATAAAAATATATTTTACAATTTATAAAACAAATCACATACTATGTAATATATATCTTATTGCTTTTGTTTTCTAAAGAACCTTGACTGATAAAGTGTTTTCTTCAGTCACTTAAGCTCAGTAGTACCCATCAATAACAGGCTCTCTGGGGGACACAGCCACCCACAGGTAAGTCTATCTCACAGCATCCACCATCGTCTGTGAGTCTCACCCAATGCTTGGATTCAAAATCTCCTGTTCACAAACGCCACTGCTGCTATTTTCAGAGCACTGACCCCGTTTCGACCAAGCACACATTTTGATTTGGTCCGTTGGTCAACGGGGTGCAGCTCTGTGAGCTATGGTGTTTGGGGAAACAGTGTCTTTTATCAACAATGTATTCCTGGAATGTTTTTATTTTTCTGCAATACTGAGGAAGTATTATGGTGAGAACTTTTCACACAAATGGATCTAAGTAAAGACAAAGAAAACATCAAGATTTGAAAAATTATGGCTTTATAACAACTTTTATTGTTTAAGACGGTCTTGACCATGATCTAAGTTAAAAATGCCTGCCACTTGTTCGTTCTACTTGGCATGTTAAAGCAAAGTATTACATAAATGCTGCTGTCATTGCTAGTACTTAAATTTCAAGAAGGCTGGATTTATATTAAATGTTTTTATTCTGAAGTTTTTGTATAATGCAAACAATTTCTCTATAAAAATCAGTTAATATGAATTCACTATGGCAATGAAACTAAAGGATTATTTTCTATATATTCATTTTTATATGCATTATGTTAAACAAAAGTAAGCTATAACCCAGCTTTTCCCCACAGTTAAAAAACTAAGTGTGGCCTGTTTCTTTAGCAGATCCTACCAATGACCACAGATTAATGTGACAATTAAAAATCAAAGTGAACAAATCAGTTCATGCACAGCAGTGCTGGCGATGAACTTATGAAACAATACAATGATCAGTGAAGAGTCATTTCCTGCATCTCATGGTGCCTTTCATTGGAATTACGTTTCTTATTGGAAAAGGAGCAAGGAGTACAACCGTAGTCTCATTATAAAATAATGTGTGTGCCCTGACCGGTTTGGCTCAGTGGATAGAGTGTCGGCCTACGAACTCAAGGGTCCCAGGTTCGATTCCGGTCAAGGGCATGTACCTTGGTTGCGGGCACATCCCCAGTGGGGAGTGTGCAGGAGGCAGCTGATCGATGTTTCTCTCTCATCGATGCTTCTAACTCTCTATCCCTCTCCCTTCCTCTCTGTAAGAAATCAATAAAATATATTTAAAATAAAATAAAATAATGTGTGTCAGTAAAGAGCATTGATTTATCAGAGGGTCTGACTGCACATGCACAGAGTGCTCCAACAGCAAGACCGCGCCATGAAGAAAAAAGTCTCAACATCGAGTCATAAACAGGCAGCGCCCAGTGCTGGGTGAACCCAGTGCTTCTTCAGTTTATTTAAGATGAAACCCCAGATGAGGAGCCCTTACAACAAAGTCCCAGTTAATTAGTCTGAACCAACAGACAAGCAGTAAAACGCTCGAGGTCAGTGCGGCCTGCAGAGCGGACATGAGCAGCGGTTCGCAGTGTGTGTGTTTCTAGGCGGTGCAGGGAAAGGGCGGGGGGGATGGTTCCAGCGCGTGTTCACCAGCAGCCTCCCCAGGACAGAGCCCGGGCTCGGAGGGAAGGCCTGGGGCCGAGTGAGAAATGAGACCGAGCAAAGCCAGCGTTGTCATCCGACTTCCAACCGGACCACGGGAGGCCACAAGTGAACGCCGTCCAACGCACCGGTCCTTGGCTTGGGGGGCAGGTTACCTGGGCCATGTGACCCCCTGGGACCGGCTGGGGGCTCTCAGTTTCCCCAGTGGGGACTCACAGGAGGCTCCCCTCGTCTGTGTCTGGGCGGGAGGGAGGCAGGGACACCAGCCTGAGAGTCTGGGGGCGCTGTAGGCCACGCCGGCCCGGCAGCTGGAGTCAATTACGGCCTCATTGTCTGCTGGCCGCTCAGCGCACCGTCCCTGCCCTGCGCGGGGCATCAGGGTTTACGGCCCTCAAATAGCCTTGTCATGGTGAAGCCTAACAGAGCAGAGAGGTCTGATAAATGGTTTTTAAAGAGTTACCGAGAAAGCTGCCTCAATCAGATTGGTTTACTGGTTTTCCCCCCGGAATTCCGACAATCCTCAAGCAGCCAGTAAGTGAACACGGATCCACCAGATGGTGCGAAAAAGAGAAGCGTCAGGGCAGCCACGTCTTGCCTTGTTTGCAAGGTGTTTATGCCGCGTCCCCTGGCAAATGCATCCAGCAAAGGGTGCGCCTCATTTCCCCTGAGGAAGAGCGGTCATCGGACATTGGACACCAGGGCGAGGGTGTCAGAGAGGGGCCCACGGAAGACACGGCTGCCACTCGCACAGCTTCAGGCTGGCACCTGCTTTCAGCCAGGAAACCAAGGGCTGGCGTCCCTGCCATGTTTTTCATGTCTGTCATCACTCAGTAGAGAAGGAGAGATGTCATTAATGCCCAGTTCATGTACCCAGTGCCCACAGGCCCCCCGGCTGCTACAAACCACGGAACACGCAGAGTGGGGAGAGGATGGTGACGTCTGTTAAGACCCTGTCCCTGCTGTACACGCTCCATCATGTAACTGACTGAGCAGATGTAGCTGAACACGTTTCGGTGTCGGGGAGAAGAAGTCGGGTGGAATCCTGGGAGCCAGTGGCTTGAACCTGCCCTGATCTGCAGCAGACTCGCAACCGGAGGGCATTCCCCACTGGTGAGCAGGGTGATTGCCACCGCGAGGGGGTTCGCCGGTCCTCCCGGTCCTCCCGGTGAACTCTGTCTTCCACCCAATCAGCGCAAACAACGAGGCTCGGCGAGGTAGATTATATCCCAGCCACTTGCCAATAAAGCCAGGGGTGTCCAATCAGACGCCCATTGTTAGCAGAGCATCTGAAATGGATACAATCAGCACATTGACCCAACGCTGTCAATCATCCCACCCCTGCCCTTCCTTCCTTCTCTTCCTCGGAGTCCCTAGGTCCCAGGGGATGTTGTCATATTTACGCCGGGGTTTACAAGGGAGTTGTTGAAATCAGAGGTGCTTGAATCATTTGCAAATGTAAATTTTTAAAAAGCATTTCGCATAGTTTTTTCCCCCCTATTTGGTATTTGATACTTTGACAGATGCGATTGGCTTTTCACTGGAAATCAATTATACTTGAAGCTAATATACTTTCTCTGCTCCTTTTTAAAGCACTATGGAAAGCCTATGCAACATCATAAAATTTGTCACATAAAGGTATCTTGAAATTTAATTTCATTTCTTTTATGGTTCTTTATATGTATCGATATAAAGCTAAAAGCTACTACATAATTTCTGTAAGAATTTTTTCATAAAAATACCCATGTTTTTCATATTATAAACTTCAAGGGTTTTGAAATGAGTAGAATACAAGCTTCTTAAAGGCAGGGACGTGAATGTTATGTTCTTTGTAATTAGAATCCTCAATTTGCAGGAATTCTGGAATCATGCTCCACAGTGGAAGACTGCTGTTCAGCAAGCCGCTGCTGTTCTCCCACTTGCTTTTGAAGGTGTCTGAGCTGATTATTTCTAAGGCTGGCATTTACTTTCTCATAGTTCGGTTGTCAGTTCCTCCCATGTCCAATGGTGTCGGGCACATGCTGGAGCCAATTACTAGTTTACACATCGGAGACCTGTGGTCCTAATGAAGTCGTAGAAGCGTTACACCCTCCTTTGGCGGTCTGAGTGCATCATGCCTTTCACTCTCATTTCAGCCTCCAACTAATTAACTAATTCCACATTATTTGGAGTCCACCAATCCTCTGTGTTTATAAGATGGTCACGAAACAGTGTATTCTTAGAGTCTCTGTTATGCCCAATCAAAATAACACATGATCCAGGAAACCGTGTGCAATAACTTGAACATAGTGCCAACTGGTATGTTTAATTAAATAGATCAACTTCAGAACGATATTAAAATGAGATAAACATCTAAGAATATCCTATGTTGAACTTAAACATAAAAGTAGGAAAACAGATGTAGGTCAGAAATGTAAAATTTATACAATCAAATAATTAGATTTTACTATTTGTACTGAGAGTTGAATGCATGAAATTTCTGAGATCTTATCTCTTCTATAACTCATTGCATTCAATATTTCAAGGGGAATATCACTAAGTTCATTTATAATAAGTAAGTCGTTGAACAGAGATAATTAACATGTGCATGTATCACATGTTTTAATACAAATGTGTTTTGGCAAACTCATATCCATGAGGAAAGGAGAGCGAGCCGGCAGGCAGATGGAGATTCAGCGCTGCCTGAGACCGTTGTACTGGTGTTCTCCTGTCCCTGGCACAGAGGAGTGCTGAGAAAGTAGCCAGAGGCCAGGAATAGGCACACATGTCAGAAGAGAGCCGGCAGGATTGGCTGAGAGCTTTTTCTTGGTTAAGGGTGGGGTGAGTAAAAGAGGATTCCCAGGTCCGGAGACCAGAAACCCAGGCTGCGGTTAAGCTCACCATCAGGCGGTGGACTGTCAGCATCTGTAATTCCAGCCCCATCACTAGCATGTCCTTGGGCCAGTTCTTTATCTCTTAATGCTTTAGTGTCTTCATCTGTAAAATGGGGCATACCCAGACTTATCTCTAGAGTTGCTATGAGATTTAAATTGGTAATGATTTCAAAATACTCAGATCAGGGTCTCACACACAATAACAAGTGGGAAAGATGGAGGGAGTGTCTTAGGGATAATGGGAAAGTAAATGCCCCAGTCTTTAAGTTTGAGGTACCACTAATATATACATGGGGATATCCTGACGGTGGTTAGATATTTAAATAACCAGACTAGGCATCAAAGGGACAGATCCAGACTAGAAACTTGATTTGTAATGCATCAGTGTAGAGGTGGCATCTAAAGCTGAACTGAGAGAAGGAAAAGAGAACCAAAGACTGAGACCCGAGGACATCTTAATGTTTAGAGAAAGAAAAGAAGAGGAAGAGATGGCAAGGGAGCCCACGGAGGCCCAACCGAGCATCCACGAGTGTAGCAGGCCCTGGGCGGGCAGCTGAACTCAGTGCTGCTGCTCACCAGGAAGGTAAGGACCACAATCTGCCCTCGGACTCAGGGATGTATTGATCATTCACGTCCCAGGTAAAAACTGCTGAAATGCTCCAGGTTTGAAAGAGACCAGTAGTAGAGAAATTAAAGATCGTGAATACAGAATTTTTAAAAAGAATGTTTGTTGTGAAGGGAAGACCTGAATAGGCAGTAACTGGAGGAAGAAGTAGTCATGAGATGGCACTCGGGGGAATTTGGCTTTTAGTCTGAAATAACAGCTACTTTGTAGGTTTGTGAGAAATTTTTCAGTAAAAGGGGAAAACGATTATGCAAGAAAGAGGGGAGAAGCTCCATGGCAAGGTCCTTGAGAAGTAAGAACGGATATGATTTAAGAGCAAGTTTGGCCTTCACTAGACTCATGGGTAATTCATCCTTGATACTAGAAAAGAAGGTACAGGTACAAGTGAGTAGATAGTAGTGGAAGCACGTAAAAATTCACTCCTAACATGCCCAGTTTTACAAGTGAGCTGAGAAACCAGGTAAAGAGTTGAGCATGAGAATGAAGGATAAGGTGTTTGGGGAGTTAAAGAGGAAGAGCAGAAATAATTGGCTAAGCGCTTGAGAGAGTGAAGAGACTGGCAAATATTGATTGATTTCCAAACAGCATGATGGCCACTTATGTTGAGTTGTCATGAATTTAACATAAGACTCATCAGCATGTCTGTGTGGTTCTTACCTTCAGACACGTTCAAGTGTGAGAATGAATGAACAGGGTACCAGACTATGGTTTAGCTAAGTGGAAAGACAAAAAGGAAAAAAAAATAGGCAAGAGTTGAGGGTGAGGGCAAGAAAGCAATTTTAATGATAGAACTTGTAATTTAAACTGGGTTACAGTAAGCTGAGACACAGAAGAAATGTGGGACAGTGGGATCAATGGATGGTAGGTCTTGGTGTGGATGTGTTTTTGGAGAGAAAATAATTGAAGACAGAAGTTGTAAAAATAGTTGCTGACAATTGCAGGATAGGAGCCTTCAAACTGAGATTTTAGAGGGATTGCAATTATTGTCACCATGTTTGAGAATAGGATCATGGGAATAAGTGGTTAAGGTAGGCAAGGACAAAACTGATGAACAGAGATCACGGAACTGAAAGGCCTTGGTATTAGAAGGATCATCCATACGAACTCTAGAATCTGCAAGAATTATCACAGAAAGAGGAGTAATGGAGAGAATGAAAGCTAGGCAAGTATTAAATCTTTCAGCAATGAACAGTTGGGACTCAGAATTTGGTAGGTGTTTTCAAAAGAGAGGATTATGGGTAGAAGTAGGCCGCTGACCTGAGGTTCAGGCTGGTGCCTTAAGGAGCGAGGAGGAGAATGACCTGGAAGCAGTACTGAGGTCAAGGACAGCTGTCCCACCTGACATGTTGGAGAAGAAGACATCACCACCTGACAGGCTGCTGGGGAGGCGGGACCTTCCAGGGACAGACGCTTCAGAGCAAAAGACTCAACAAATTCTATAGAATGTTATATAGTGAAAAGTTTGGAAACTTTGACAATTTGAAAAAAATCTAGTTAAATATCTACTTTTACTACATAGGCAAATAAACTTCACAGAAAATAATTGAATGAAAAATCCAAAATATGTAAATGTGGATTAATATTTAAGAAACTGTGAATAGGTAAGAACTTTTCTAGCAGAAGAGCAAGGGAAATAATCATAATAAGGGAAAGATCCATAATGTAACTACCTAACAAATCCCACAGATATCGCGATGGCTTAGTAGTCTTATTATATATGACTCTTATAAGTTACTAAGAAAAAAGGCCCTCATAGAAAGTAATAAACATAAAATTCAAAGAATTTTCCAAAGGTGATTTTTTTCAAGTAGAGCCACGTGATATGGCGGCTCAGAACTAAGTTTTCGAAGGAAAACTATTGTGGGAACAAGTAGCAGTGCTGCTCGTTACCTGCTGAATGGCCTTGGGCAACACTGATGACTTCCTTACGCTCCAATTACTTCACTGGAAAGGATGAAAACGATAGGCTACTACTTACCTCAGGCAGATAAGCTTCACTTAGATAAGATAAAGGCCAGGGCCTGGCCCAAAGGAAGTGTTTGGGAAGTGGCAGGCATGGTTCTTAGCATGGTGAGTGTTGATGTTATCATTCCTGTTACTAATGGTCGTATGGATATTAGATATCTAAGTATCTTATTACCTACTGGTCCTTATAAAACGATTTACAAATATGGTGAACCAATAAGGCTTTGTCAATTGAATAAATCGGGGTCCAATCCAATTGTGACGGACATTAAACATCACCCTGACCAAACTCTATTCATTGCTTAATTAGAGACTGATGAACGCTACGTACTGTGTAATTGTGGCTGAAGTTCTGCAGACGGAGGGCCTCTGATAGGCTCAACCTGGAATTGGTAGCATACCCCACACAAAGCTAAAACAACAGGGCGAATCCCACACTAGTCACACAGAACTAGCGTCAGTTAGAAACATAACATCCTGGTGTCTGTCAACGTTCCCGCAAAAAACAGAATTCCTCACATATTTGCTCCCACAAAAAACCTGGAGAAAGCACTACTTACAGACGTGACAAGGTTTAGGGAGCCACTAAGAGACAAGGAGACACGCCCCTCAGGGCTGAGGGCCAGGGAGGAAAGTGGGGTTCCCAGAGCCCAGTGAGAAGTGTCACCCAACAGAGGCGGTGATGACTTGAGGGACCACAGCAGGGACCCATCATGGGAGCAGGAGGAAGTGGATAAGAAGGGTCTCAAACCCTTCCTCCTCCAGCCCCTAACAGTTTTCCAGGATTTCCCATTGGCTGGGCCCACCCGGAGCCCCTCCATCGAGGTTATTCCCCTTGGACAGTGACAGAGGGCGGGTCTGGGAGCATGCGTGTAGGGGCTGGAGCATGGGGAGGGGGAGAAGCATAACAGGCACGTGATGCTGAAAATCTACTGTTTCCACTCCAGCTCTCAATTTTGCCTCGTCGTTTTCATTTACATCACCGCCCCAGGCATGGCGTGCATTTTGTTATTCTGGAACTGTGAGGAATGTTGAGTTGCAATGTCTGTGAACGGGAATGCTGGCCACAGTAAGTAGGACGCACGAAGAGTTCTCTTTTATTTAGAATTTAAAGGGATGGGAATTTTGTTGACCTTGTTTGCAGGCTCTTGAATAATAATATGGAGTGCGGTCATGGTCAGCCATAATGTCCTCACGTCTGACATGGAAAATCCTTTTTGTCAGTCCTATCACTTTCGTTTCTAATCTCCTCGAATGCACCTGAAGAGTTAGCATCCACGGAAAGCCAACATCAGACTCAGAAACCTTTATCCTTGGACAGATTCTAAGCAAATTATGGGGACTTTTTTTTCTGCTTCTAACTTTGCAGGGTAGACAATAAGAAGACTGGTCATGGAATCCGAGTATTTATCCCACCACTGTATCCTCTTGGAATATATGGGTATATGTGAGCAAATTAATGCAGAATTCTCAAGGTCCTTGGCCTGTCTGAGAAAGGACACACACACACACACACACACACACACACATATAGATACATATAGATAGATAGATAGATATAGATACAGATACAGATACAGATATATATTAGATATAGATATATATTAGATATAGATACATAGATATATAGATATAGATACAGATATACATAGAAATATATAGATATAGATACAGATAGAGATATGTCGATAGAGATATATAGATATAGATAAAGCTGATATATAGAGGTAGAGATAGAGGCATAGACAGACATAGACATAGATATAGCTCTCTCTATATATACTTATGAATATATAGAGCTGTGTTTTTCAATGTTTTTATTTTATATTCTTGATATATTCAAGGATATTTTATATTCTTGACTAAAGTGGGTAAAGTGGGCAATGACTAGACAGTCCACACACCACTGTCTCACATGCTTAATTAATTAATATTGCATAAATGGTGCTGTGTTTTTTTTATGCAAATAGAACCCTAGTATATCGGTCGATTTTCTTTCCTTTCCAACTTCTCCCTTTTGGAGTTTTGCTCTCCTGAGGTTCAAAACTGAGCAAGAAAATTACCTTAAAGAGGGTTTATGAATCACAAAGGAGAATTCTTTATGTACCTTGTTTCCATATGAAAGTAGCAACATTTGTGCATAAATGGCTTGCATCATTTTTTTATGAATTGGGCCTTAAGTGCTCATGATTGTCCTTGGTATTCAGTTTTTAGTCATTAAGTAGCGTTGAAACAACAGGAGAAAAAGGGAACATTTTGTACCTGTGGTACACACTCGGACACACGACTTAGCAAAATAGCTACACTCTTATCCTTTTATATGTACAAATTATGCAGGAACAAAGACAAGTGTGAATTGATGAAAAGGCAAATAATATATTTCTGAAACATTAATAGTCGAAGGCACACTCAGGATAAAAAAAAAATTGCATTGATTTTCTCACTTGATTCACGCGTACTCTGATATTTTGCCAATCTACATACATGGCTCTGGTAAGAGAATCAGTCTGCTCCAGGTGGAGATGAAATAACTGTCTTCTTAACTGTGGGGTACTATGTCACCCCTGTTACCACATTACCTAATAGTCACCCCAAAAACTGAGGAAGAGAGGAATGGCATGCAGTTTTTGTTGAGGTTGGTGTTGAGGGCTTTATTACTTTATATTGAAGACAAAGATGAAAGGTTCAGGACCAGAGGAATATTTCTTTAGGACATTTGAAAACAATATAAGAGAAAAATCTAGAGAGATCTTTATTTTACTCTCTGCTATGGGCTGAATGATATGCCCCATCCCCAAATTCATATTTTGAAACCCTAACCTCCAGGGCCTAGGAATATGACGTATTTGGGGCTCGAGCCTTCAAATAGATGATTGAGATTAAATGAGGTCATATGGGGGGGGAGGTGGGAAGACTGACCCAATATGATGGCTGTCCTTATAAGAAGAGGAGTTTAGGGAAAAGACAAGCCAAGGAGAGAGGCCTCGGGAAAAACCAACCGTGCCATCACCTTGTGCTCAGATTTCTAGCCTGCAGAATTATGAGGGAGTATATGTCCGCTGTTTAAGGCCCCAGTTCGTGGTATTTGTTACAGCAGCCCTCCCCAACTAATCCCGTCTCCAATTCCAGGTTACCAGGACACTGGCAGAGCTGAGCCAAACTCCCTCCCTATTCATTGAGGTTAATGAAGGAGCATGAGTTGTTAGGGTGGAACCTTCTACCAGTAGTATCTGCCCGATGCTGACCACCGCTCCTTCTAACACTTCCTGACCTCCAGCTCACAGAAAACTGACTCATAAAGCACTTTATTGTCACTCAAACCATCATTTAGATTTATCATGCAAGGTTCCAGGGCTGACCAGCAGACCCTGAGCAATAGATGAATGGATTACTCCTACACAACTGTTTGCTGTAAAAGAGAGGGCTAAGGGACTGCCTGGCTAAAGGAACCAGAGAGCCTCAATTGCCTGCCTCATTAGGCTTTTATTGTAGCAGCAGTTTGAGATAAAGTTTATCTTTTAGATACAATCAGTAGGTAAGTAATATTGGGAGGACACATGTGTTTGTAGTGTCCTTTAAGCAAGGACACCCAAAGATTAAGCACAAGGATTCCAGCAAACACCTAGGGGTCTGCACATGCACATACTTGTTTGGAAAGGTCCAGGAATAATTAGGGGCACCGCCTTTGGCACTCCCCTAAGTCAGAATTCTGATAAACAGGGCGGGGGACCTTCCACACACTTCCCTTTTCTCGGAATGTCCTCCTTACAAACTTTCCAACCAAGTCTTGTGTGCTCCCCAACAGCAAGGCTGGCTTTATTTCTGGGCACATGAAGGTGACAAAACCTCCTGTCTGAGGTTGGTTAAAGCAGAGATCTCCATGTTTGGTGCTTTCCCTTAGATCCTGCTGCTTCTTTCACCACCTGAAATGTGTTTCAGGAAATAAACGAGTCTGGACTCCACCTCTGAGAGTCTGCACTGACCACCTCGCTGGAAGCTGGGAGATTTAACTGGTGTCTAATCTGGACAAAATAGCTATTGAAAAACTCACAAGTGAATGAATGTTTTCTCCATCAAGAAGCTCTCAAATAATCACAAGAAATCAGAAACACCAATCAGAAAGAATATATGCACTCCTATGTTCATAGCAGCACAATTTACAACAGCTAAGATTTGGAAACAGCCTAAGTGCCCATCAGCAAATGAGTGGATTAGAAAACTATGGTACATCTACACAATGGAATACTACGCTGCTGTGAAAAAAGAAAAAACTCTTACCATTTGCAACAGCATGGATGGACCTGGAGAGCATTATGCTAAGCAAAATAAGCCAGTCAGAGAAAGATAAATATCACATGATCTCACTCATTTTTTGGAATATAATGAACACCATAAACTGATGAACAGAAATAGATACAGAGACAAAGAAGCATCGAACAGACTGTCAAACTACAGCGGGAAGGCAGGGGAGGGTTGGGGGAGGGTAAGAGATCTACCAAAAGACTTGTATGCATGCATATCTATATATATAAAACCCAAGCAACTGGAATGACGAAACGACAGGAACGATCATTTTCTATGACACACTGCGATCGGGGCCTTGGTTGGCACCCCCATCCTCCTACGGCCCCTCCCC
>NW_005364745.1:5430616-5437942 GCF_000412655.1 Myotis brandtii
GAAGGGGAGGCCGGGGGGAGGTCAATGGAGGGGGGAAAGGAGACATATGTACTACTATTTGTAAGACTTTAAAGAAAAAAAAGAAAAAAAACAAAAGAAAATGCACCTAAGAGTTCCCGCAGGGCACACCTGCCATGACGGCGAAAGCATGGTTCCAGGCCCTGAAGAACATAACTCCTTTACAGCTGAGTGACCCCACTTAGCCTTTTGACTTTCTGTCCACTCACACTTTTTATTATTTTTTACTTTATCATTTCTCTGTATTGTTATCGCCCAAAGGATGTACAACCAGTTCTGTATTATGCTATTTCCAATTCCTGATCTCACTTTAAAACTGTCCTCTAAACTAATTCAAGGCAAGACAGCAGTGGGTGATAAGAAATGGACATCTTCATCTCTCAACAGCCAGCCAGCGCACCAGGAGGCACCTGGCATCGTGTCACAGGCGCTAGGAAATGAAGCTCTGCTCGTGGAATTTCAAACCATGCAGCTGGCTGCCAGTTTATGATGTATGGGAAGAAACCCACTGCATACTCAACACTGAACTAATAGCATACACAGTAATACAGTACCCTCTAAATAACTGGGAAATAATGCCAAATTGAAAAGGAAAAGAAAAATACACAAGCAAAGGGAAAGAAATAATATGAAAACTAACTCCTGAATTTTCATATGATTAAAATTTAATAAGACTCATCACAAAAAGGAGTGATCTCACCAGAGATCTTTGGAAATTCAAAGGATGAGAAATAGAAAACAATGAAGGGAAGACAATATTTTGGATGCGGCAAAAAGGCTTGACTTAAAGGTGTTAGTTACGGTAAGATCTCATAAGGCACGCTTTCTACATGTCCTAAACAATCACTAGTGACTGTGGAGGTCTACTGTCCTAGTGCCGTGGTCGGCAAACCGCGGCTCGCGAGCCACATGCTGCTCTTTGGCCCCCTGAGTGTGGCTCTTCCACAAAATACCACGTGCGGGCGCGCACATACAATGCGAAGTTGACTTAAAACTTTAAGTAAAGTTTATTAAGTTAATTTTAGGGAATGTTGTGGAGTGAAAGAAGATGTAGTGTCGAGGATTGAGAAAGGTATGTTGAGATGGTTTGGACATATAGAGAGGATGAACGAAAGGAGATAGATGAAACAAGTACACAAGACGAGTGTGGATGGGAGAGTTGAAAGGGGTTGACCTCAGTGAAGATACCTCAATCAGATTGAGGACGTTTTTAGCAAAGGCCAGCTTAGGAGTACCCTAATTAAGTTAATAACAATGTACCTACCTATATAGTTTAAGTTTAAAAAATTTGGCTCTCAAAAGAAATTTCAATCGTTGTACTGTTGATATTTGGCTCTATTGACTAATGAGTTTGCCGACCACTGTCCTAGTGTGAAATCAACCAGAACGGTGAGATCAGAATCTTTATAACTAATACTAGAGGCCCAGTGCACGAAATTTGTGCGTGGGGGTGGAGGGTCCCTCCTCAGCCTGGCCTGCACCCTCTAGCAATCCGGGACTGCTAGCTCCTAACTGTTCACCTGCCTACCTGCCTGCCTGATCACCCCTAACCACTCTGCCTGCCTGTCTCATTACCCCTAACCACTTGCCTGCCTGCCTGATCGCCCCTAACCATCTCTGCCTCAGCCCCCACAACTATGGCTTTGTCCGGAAGATGTCTGGTCTATCTGGTCTAATTAGCATATTACCCTTTTATTAGTATAGATAAATGGCATTTTTGTTAGCTTTATTTTGCATTTGCACTCAGTTCTGTCACATGCTGAACTGAATATTAATTCCTTATCTTGTCCTCATACTTTCAAACTTCTAGCAGGACCTGAGACCAGAGCTATGGTAATAGTAAAAATATAAATAAAAATATGAAACAGAAGTACCTGACCCTCACAGAGAGCTTACGATGGGTCTAGTGCTATTAACCATGTCTGAATGCATGGTCTCTTTTCACTTCCACAAGCCCAGAGGCCCTGTGGTTATCCTTGCTTTACCTATGAACACAACTGAGATCCGGTACCAACTTCCTCAGAGCCACTCAACTAACAAGCAGGACATCATTGGGATGAATTCCAAACACAGTGCGTTTCTCATTCCCAAAACAAGGCAGCAGACAAGGTTTGGGGAATAACACAGTACATGCCCAAGGCCTTAGCTTACGCATTAATGACGTAAATTAGTTGTAACACTGATAAGAATGCAGTTAATGAATCCAAGTGCTCTGTGTAATTAGTGATGAAGACTGAGGCCTGTGCTGAATTTCCTGCACCCTATGTTGCTATCACATTCAGTTCCATTTTGCTCTTTCAACTCGACAACAAATAGATCTGGGAGCCTTCAAACAGTAATTGTTTATAGGTAATTTTAATTGCTATGCTTTCTATTAAAAAGCAAATGAACCTTGATTTTCATTCTTTATTTAAAAGTAGAGACCCAATGCACAGATTCGTGCATGGGTGGGGTCCCTCAGCCTGGCCTGGCCTGCGCCCTTTCGCATTCCGGGACCCCTCAGGGGATGTAGCAGTGCTGAAGCGGCAGCTGCTTATCCCAGCCCCACTGCGCCCGCCACCGCTGCTGCCTGGTAGCGCTGCTGCGGAAGCCAGAGAGCCTCCTGCAGCCGCAGCTGCATTCGCCAGTCATGAGCCCAGCTTCTGGCTAAGCGGCGCTCCCGCTGTGGGAGTGCACTGACCACCAGGGGGCAGCTCCTGCATTAAGTGTCTGCCTCCTGGTGGTCAGTGCGTGTCATAGTGACTGGTCGACCAGTTGTTCTGGTCATAACGGTCTCTTAGGCTTTTATATACATAGGTAGGTTCTGAATAAAATTTTTTGCAGATACAGTATAAAGCCACAAACCTTTAATGCAGTGAATTTCTTATGGAGTTCCTGCTTGAGTAGTTCAGTCCCTATCTGTCACTCCTAATTAGATAACTAACTTCTCTACATTTGTAAAACATCACATTTGGTATGAACTTATCACTGACAGCCATGAGTCTACTCTCCCATGGCTACATTTGTGGGTCAGTTAGGAGAACTTGGCTTTGTAAATATTTGTTTTGTTCACATTTAATTTTACTGTGTACCACATTAGTTTTAGTTTTCTCTGTTCATGTATGGCTAATTCAAGATAATTTTTCAATATATAATTTTAATATTAAAATTAATTGTTAGTGATCATTTTAATCTTCATCATGCAATCAAAAATCTTATATAAATTTCTTACCTTTACCCCCCAAGAAACCCATTGTCCGGTTGTAAAAAATCAAAACAATCCAATAAACATTTTGCTTAAAAAAACAAAAAAAAACAACAACACCAGAACAATGATCAGTGTGTTTTTGCTGATCTGACACCTGCTCCTACCTGCTCGCCTGGTCCCCAGACTCACCAGGTCCCAGAAGCGGAGCAGCTTGAGTGTTTGCAACCAAGTGCGAGTCAGACAGCTGTGGGTGGGCTCCATTGTTACATCCCATCCCCTCAGACCCAGGGTTCCAGCTCTGCTGAAATAACGCGGGGCCTCCCTTCCTGCTGAGCCAGTGCCCTGGAGCACAGAGCGAAAGCCCAGACTTTCTTTCTCCATCTCCCTTTTGCATTCCAGGGATATTTGCTTTATCCAAGGTTTCTCTTTTTAACCTGTAGACTTAAGCTCTAAATTCTTAATCCTCATAATTCTGAAAACTAAACACTTAAGAGTGATTAAAGAATAAAACATACGTGGGAATGAGTTCCATTGTGTTGGTATCTGCTACACCCAATGTCTGAAGTGGTAATAACTGCAGACTAAGTAAATATTTATTCTAAATCACGACATGCTAAATTAATATGCCCATGCTCTTTTATTGTTCTATGGGTGTTTTTTTAAATGCAAAAAAGAGTTTGTCATAATTTAAGATAAATTGCATGTTCGTTAAAGAAGAGTTTACTTATTAAAATATGGAAAATTAATAAATGTTAATGTTATAAATTAATAAAAATGAATAAGTGTTAATTATCTGACATAATTTAAGATACAGAGCACGTTCATTAAAGAAGAGTTTACTTATAAAAATTATGAGATGTTAATAAATGTTAATTATTTGACATTTCTTTATGACTTTTGTATTAGGAATCTCCCACCAAACATCGACATGCCTTTAAAACTGGATCAGGAAATCTGTCCTATAAATTTTGATTCAACATCTTTTTTCACCCAGTAAACAGAGCTGTAGGAATAAAATATGGTAGAATGTTCTATTTAGCTAATTGTGAATAAGATAAAATTGAAATGGATGGATGTATTGTAACTATAAACTAGCTAATCCATGTGAAAAGAAATGATTGTTTCTGGCCATCTTCTTGTCTTGTGACCTGGAAACATTATTCCTAGTCAGCCTAAATTTAAAAAATGCAGCATGTTATTATTTAATTTTCCCTCTTTGATTCTGTCACTTATTTACCTACAAAAACAAAAGTATGCTTTCCAATGCTTTGGAGGTCCTTGCTCCTTACATTGGAGGAATAAGTGAGGACAGTATCAGTGACATGTGTCATCATGTACAGCTTATACATTAAATAGTAAACTTTATTTAAATGTGATTTTAAATATGAGTCCTTCAATTTTAGATCTGATAGTGGTACCTTATTAACCTATTCCGTTTGGGGGGCGGGGGAGAGGCATAGAGAAGTTCCCTTTCAGGGTCAGGAGTGTAAGTTTCCAGAGGAAGTAATTATAAAATATTGTATTCAACATTCTGTAACATCACAATTAAAATTCATATGTAACTAAAAATAGATCACAAAGGAGAAAGAAAGTGTCATAAAAATCCAGCTTATGTAATAAAATATTCAGATAATTAAAACAAATATGTTTTTCCTCCTGAGTTAATTTAGCTTTCTATTTAACTGCTATTATAATGTAAATTGATGTTATTTTTTTTTTAATTCAATACTAAAGGGAAGGGAGTTTTAAAAATTGCTTGGCATGCCTTGTTTGTGATGAAGATGCAGAAAGTCAAAACCGGAATTGAACTCTGATTTTTCTTACAAAGCCGTCTCTGGTCCCCTTTGCATATTGCATTTCTTCCTGCCCCTTCATTCTTAACAATCAGTCCTTTTGTGAAACCGCGAGAAACTCTCTCCCTTCTGCGACCACATCAGGATGGCCACCCTCTAATGCCCTCTGAACGGCCTGGAGATTCCGGAAGACCGACTGCGCCAGGAAATACATTCACCTGTAAGGATGCCATGTCCATCCCCAGTGAGAAGAGAGCCCTAGCATCTCTAACTCACAAAGTCGTTTTTACCATAAAATAATACATGGTGATACATGCATACACACATTTGGTTATAGTTTTTATCTCCAAATACTGAAGGAACAAAATCAACGTTATTATTCAGCATACAAGGAGAGAAATTGATTATATTATCAAATTGACTTTTTAAGGACAATAATGAGACAAGTTATAATTACAGAAAAATAGAAAACATTATAAATGTGATTGAGGAAGGAAAGGGATTTTGATTATATGAATTCACAGTGTTTGTTTTCGGAGAAGAGTTGGAGGTTGAGAAGAAATAATGAAAACACAACGAACAATCCCTAGCTTTTCACGCATTGTCTCAGTGGTGACCTGTACTATAAAGTTGGGTGTGAAACAGCCACAATTTGGCACCATGGCCACTGCTTGCCAGTCCATCCCAAGGGCAGCCACTCACACCTGGTTTACACAAGAGAGAAAGACTCACTTAGGCATTCCCTCCCCTGGTGTTGTGTGTCCTTCCCTTACACCGATCCCCTTCTCCGTGGCTGAGGAGGTTGCCTTCATTGAGACAACGAGCATTCAGCTGAGCTCAGATCGCACAGCCAGCATTAGAAACTCAAAATATAGGATGCAAACAACTGAAACCATTGCTGAGGGCTTTAAGATAAATGTTCTTCAAAAGAACTACATACAAAGCAAGTCCTTTTATGTTTAATAATTATCACAATTATCATTTCCTCACATTTCTGCATGGCGATTTTCCCAAGAAACCTCCCATGTTTATAAAGTCCATGGACAAAGGACAATCGCACAAGTTTGGTTGTGTGATTTCTGTGGAAACACCTACATAATTTACATAAAAATACTTAAAGCACTTTTGAAAAAGTTAATGGTGGTGCAAACTACTGATATCTGGCCTAATACGTAAAGTGGACATAATCAAGTCATAATGCAATAGTATCAGGTTTTTTGTTATGTTCTCTACTGGGTGAATATTATTAACACTCTCATATTTCCAACCCCCGAAGGCTACATAGAATACAAGTGCTACCGACCTATTGGCTCATTGCAATTTGGTTTTTAAAATTTATTCTTTAAACACTGTCATTCTGACACTGATTCCTGAAGCTACATTTTAATTAAAATGTTCACATTTCAAAAGGAAAATTATTTTCTTTACTAATAATAACCACTTAGCTAGAATCTATTATAGTTTTAAATATTCTTGGACATAATTTGGCAATATTTGCAAAAGAAAATCCTTTCAGTTGAGAATGGATATTTGTTGAAATTTATTAGCTTTTTTTTTTTTACTTAAAAAATAGAACAGTATATATTTGACAATGTTAAAGTACTGATGTGTGTGTTTAAGTAAATGTAATTTATATATATTATGTACATATACATAATATGTATTATTAGTGCCCAATATCATGCCATTTTCGTTAAATGAGAAAAAGTACTCATTGTGATTTTGAAAATATGGCTGTATGAGAACTATGGAAAGACATCTGTTGATATGAAACACTGGAAGACATAGCACATCAAAGATGACAGCGTGGGTCGACCTAAAGGGTATTGTGTTCAGTGGAGTCAGTCACTCAGAGTCAGACAAATTCCATGTGCTTTCACTTATATGTGGAAACTAAAGAACAATAGAAACAAAACAAAACAAAAACAGACTCCCAGATGCTGAGAAGAGCGTGGTGGCTGTCAGAGGGGAGAGCAGTTGGGGGGCTGGGTGAAAAGGTGAAGGGATTGCGAAGCACAGATCGGTGGTTACAGAGTCCGCCCGGGGGATGTGAAGTCCAGCAGAGGGAATACAGTCAATGATAGTGTAATAGCTGTGTATGGGGCCATGACTGTCTACCCACTGTGCTGCATGCCTGCAACCAATACAAATGTAAGTGGAAAGAAAAAAAAGAGAAATTATTTTCCAGCAAAAAAAAGGGGGCGGGGGGGATAAAAAGATGCTAAATGAGTGTTTAAAAATGCAGAGGGGAACTTGGGGTACTGGACAATATGTGGGTGAGGGACAGGGGGCCCTTCCAGGGCGGTCAGGCCTCTTCTGGCTGAACTG
>NW_005364745.1:5437995-5440117 GCF_000412655.1 Myotis brandtii
AGGAGAGGAGGGGGGGTTCCCACCAGACAGGCCAGGAGGCTGGCCTTGAAGGCGCTTATCCGATAGGGCTCTGAGACGCCCGGTGAAATGTGTAATAGTTTTCACGCTGGGGAGCTGTTCCGGGATCGCTTTGGGGTGCTGGTGATCGTTGCATTGATTTTACTGATTTGTCATGTATGTGTGGTCAAAAGCCATGAAAGACCGGGTCACATTGTACCCACATGCTCTGATGGAGCCAAAGGTGGTGGGGAGAGAAATCCAAGGTGAAATACAATTTTTAATTTCTCAAATCGTTTAAGCAATTGTGCAAGTGTTTGATAGAGCGAGTCAACAAAATCACAATTGTGAATTACACAGCACCGTCCTCTATTTCAATCAAAATTTCGAATAGATTTTACTATAAATAAAAATTAGATGGAATAATAGTGGTACTGACATTTCTATAGCATGCTATTTTTTGTCTTTTATAAAGATCTAAGTTGAAAATTTAAGAATATTCATGCTATTTGTAAAATAAACTCTCAGTGCTATGGTGAACACCATTCCCTTGCAGTTTTAGAGGAATAATTCAGAAAAATAGCCCCCCCCCCCCACACACACACACTACTTTAAAATATGCTTGCATTTCTGTATATTTAAAGTGTCGCCAGTCGTGTGTGAATTGTTTCAACAGAAAATGACCATGACGAGACTGCAGGTAAATCGCTGGTGTGGAGTAAAGGCTATTTCGAGTTCTGCAAATATGTACCGTGTGTCTGTGTGAGCTTGACTTTTGATCTGGGTTTTCTATCCGAG
Organism: Myotis brandtii; assembly: GCF_000412655.1. Classification (NCBI taxonomy): domain Eukaryota; kingdom Metazoa; phylum Chordata; class Mammalia; order Chiroptera; family Vespertilionidae; genus Myotis; species Myotis brandtii. Next base: position 5,438,791 of record NW_005364745.1, read on the forward strand.
TGTATTTAACATCTTTGATCTCCGAGTCAGTGATCTAATCTGCTGTAGAACTTAGCTTTTTATTGATCCGTTCTCATGCTAAGCAAATCAAGTCTCACTTTTATGGGGCAGATTGAGAAAGATAGTAAAGCTGCCTCGGAGGGGAGGCAGCAGCTGAGATCTGAGCCATCACAGTGAAAGCGAGAGATAAGACTTTTATGACGCTGCCAAACTTCTCCTGCGCCCCGCGTCGTTAAAGAGGTATGTGTCGTTGGCCACAGATATTTATTTTACTAGGGAGCCTGGCTGCCACCCATTTGGAAGCCATGGAGTATATTTTTACTGTCATAGAATAGATTTCTTGTCCGGGTACCTACATTTCATGGTGCCATTCGGTGCATAACGGAGGACCCTTTTTGAATGAATTATTTATTCTGATGGAGCGCTGTCTGCGTCTCCTTGATTCTCTTCCCCTTCAGTAGAGTAGCAAGAGCAACAGAGAAGCGGTTTATGTTGGGTCGCCTCTGAATGCTGGTTTTCAAAAGCCATGCTTAAGGGAATAAAAAGCCAGTAATATGGTTTGACTGCCTTCAGTTGCCCTCGACAATATGATTTCTGCTCTTGCAAGTGATATTTTACCACAAAATGAAAAAAAAGATGATGCAAAACCGGATGTCAACTAAGTCATATTAACAATATTCCTGGTGCGCTAAGGAACACTTTTCCTGCTGCAGCTGGAACAAAGAATTCACAACACACAGATGCAGAAGTGGGGGTAGTTTGAAGACATGATGGGCTGTAATAACAGCAACAAAAACATGTTTGTACAGCATCTGATGTCTCCATGCGTGTCGTCTAACATCCTAATGCAATATTAACTAATTATAAAAGATACCACAGAGCAGGACTTGTGTGATGTACAGCATAGATGGAAAATTTCAGAAGAGAAACAAGTTTTACCATAATTCCAAAATTCAGAGAAAATTACCATTAGAAATGTAATGTTTCGATTTCTGTTAATTTTTAAAATGGGAAACCTTTTTTGTGTGTGAAATACAAAACCAGGCTGCACACAATACACAATATTTGGCCTGTGAGCTTTCATTTACTGACACTTGGGTTCATCTTTCGTCCATTTTTATTGGGTTATTAGTCATTTTATTATTGACTTGAAATCTTTATATATTCAAGATATGAGTCTTTTCCATTTATAATAATAAAAGGGTAATATGCTAATTAGACCGGACGTCCTTCCGGACAAAGCCGGGGCTGCAAGGAAAGCCTGGGTCCCGGGTGCCAGAGGGAAGCCAGTGCCGGCAGCCTGGGAAAGGAAGGCTTACTCTTGCAC
>NW_005364745.1:5440135-5449796 GCF_000412655.1 Myotis brandtii
AATTGGCCACATACTTAAGGATATTATAGCTTTCTTATTGGTATTGATAGAGAATTTGGTTCATAGATGAATTGGGTAAGATATTAAACTTTCACCATTTATTGCAACCTCGGTAAAGGTCTGCCATATGTTTTATTTTAGTTATTACATTTATACTAGAAAAGAAAGTGTATTCTGCATTTAGGGTTGTAATGTTTTATAAACAAGACCTGTGTTACATTGGTTGATATTGTTGTTCCAAGTTCTTCCTGTTTCACTTATTGGGGTGACATTGTTTAATAAGATTATATAGGTTTCAAGTGTACATTTCTGTGATACCTAATCTATATATTGCATTGTGAGCCCACCACCCAAATTCAAATCATTTTCTGTCACCTTATATTTGAGCCCTTTACCCTTTACTAGTCCACTACCCTCTTTATATTCTTGATTTCTTTGTTTTAAAAACGGTTCTATCAACTACTAAGGAGAGATGTAAAAACATCTAGCTATGAGTATGAATACATTTATTTCTTCCTTTAGCTCCTCCTTATATTTCATGGTTTTGAGGCTTTATTATTAGATAAAAACATATTTATGATTGTATGTTTTTCTAAAGAAACCTTTTAATTAAATAATTTGCCTCCTTATCTCTAGTAATTCTTAGTGTCTTGATGTCTATTATGTCCGATGTTAATTTAACTATACTAGCTTTCTATTGCTGACATGTAATATCACAGGAGGTTTGATTCCAGGTCAGGGCACATATCTGGGTTATGGGCTCGGTCCCCAGTAGGGAGTGTGCAGGAGGCAGCAATCAATGATTCTCTTTTATCACTCATGTTTCTATCTCTTTCACCCTCTCCCTTCCTCTCTGAAATCAATAAAAATATACTTAAAAAAAGGGAATCAAAGTAAACATGTGTGTGTGTGTGTGTGTGTGTGTGTGTGTGTATGTGTGTGTGTGTGTGTAGTGGCCCAGTGCATGGATTCATGCACATTAAAAGGAAATTAATTAGAAGAAATATTTTAATATTGCTATTTGTCCTTTCTCTATAATAGAAGTGTCAACCAAATTTACGATCAACAATGACAGATCGAAACGCGTGTGCAATTGGTGCTAGCGAAAGCTTTACATGTATTGTGCATGTGTGAATCAACTTAGCCTTTTATAGATATAGAACAAACTTGCTTAATTAGACCTGCTTTGTGATTTAGCTAAACTTTTTCCATCCCAGTGAAGCACCTCAACTTCTCTTTCAGGTAATTCTCAGTAACACAGCAGTAAATATCAACACGAAGCAGATTATTATTGTAGATCATGCAGGGAGAACAAAGGGTGAAATATTTAACTGCAGCAGTGTTTGACTATATTTTGCTCAGTGAGAAAATCTGAAGTCATTTTCAAGGTCCACCATTTCTTACTTCTTTTCAGTCAGTTCAAGTTTCTAAGCTTTCTAAATCTCCGTTTTCCAGCTAATGAAAAGGAAATAGGATTCCACCGAGTCTGCTATCTACCTACTCCAGGACTTCTGTGAGGATCAAATGAGATGAGGCATGGGAAAATGATTCACAGACATTTGGTTAAAGTGTAAAATGTTTTCACCTGGCTATAAAGCAAGTCATGTCCCTGGGCTGAAGAAACTCCAAGGAGGCTAGTCGCTAGGGAGAGGAAGCCGGGCGTTGCTACATCATTACCTGGAGCCCACAGTGGTCATTTCTGGGCTGGGCTGGGCTGTGGGATGCATTTTGCACCATGGGGGTCTCCGCAGCATTGGCTGCGATTTGGTGGGCTGTCGCTCAGGGTGGTGGCGGGGCCTGTGTCCCACTTGGGGGAAGCCGAGTGCTGCTTTGTCGGAGCCAGGTCCACGGGGTCATTTCTTTGTAAATGGCCAGTGCATATATCAGCAGCTCCTGCATTGAGCATCTGCCCCCTAGTGGTCAGTGCATGTCATAGTGACCAGTGGGATGGTCAGAGGGACACTTAGCTTATTAGCCTTTTATATATATAGATGTTAAATTACATTATTCATCTTATTCATCTCAGTGCCCTCTAAAGATAGCAGGGTATATGAACAATGTAAAAATAAATAAGATTAAGGCTAAATACCTGATCAAACATAGAACATAAAAATTTACTGATTTGAATGAGTGGAAAGTATAAATCAATAAATACTTTGCAAATGTTTTTCTTTTAATATGCTAAAGTTGAATAAAAATGATCTCTACTATCTCTCTGAACTAAAGTCATAATTATTGACTTCTTATCAGCAGACTTTATTATATATACATATTTTTTAAATGTTCTATTTCTTTATTTTTTTAAATATATTTTTTATTGATTTTTTTACAGAAAGGAAGGGAGAGGGAGAGAGAGTTAGAAACATCGATGAGAGAGAAACATCGATCAGCTGCCTCCTGCACACCCCCTACTGGGGATGTGCCCACAACCAAGGTACATGCCCTTGACCGGAATCGAACCTGGGACTCTTCAGTCCCCAGGCCGATGCTCTATCCACTGAGCCAAAGCAGTTAGGGCTACATAAATATTTTTTAATCCTCACCTGAGGATATTTTTTTTATTGATTTTAGAGATAGCAAGAGAGAGAAACATCAATGTGAGAAAGAAACATCTATCAGCTGCCTTACTTATTAGCCCCGACTGGGCATTGAGCCCGCAACCTAGGTATGTGCCGTGACTGGGAATCAAACTTCTGACCCTTTGGTGTGTGGGACAACACTCCAACCAACTGAGCCACACCAGCCAGGGCATTATATATACATATTTTAAAGTGTTTATTCTGTATTAGGGTAGAGAGAGAAGGAGACAGGTTGAGAATAGAAAAAGGGCCCTGGGAAATGTCTGTTTCCTTTAAAAATCCTCCTTTAAAGACTTCAATCAAATTGATGACCTCTTTGTTTTAATTACAGTAACTCCTGGGGGTATAAACCAATCATCAATCTCCATGCGAATGAAATCCTTATCTATTTATTTTTCTAGCCTAGAACCTAACCTTCCCCGGGGAGTGAGAGTGGGAAACGGGGGGACCTGTGAATACAAGGGCCAGGGTTTTAAGGTCACCGACAGCCACTCATTTCAGAGGCTGCGAGATCCGGTGGCGGAGACAGTCTGCTCGGGCTGCGGAGGAAGGCACTCCATCCGACCCTGAGCTCGAGAGGAGACGCAGAGCCTCAGAGAGAGGACCGCTCCGCACGGCCCGTTTCCATCACCAGCACCGGGAACGGCTCACTCTCTTCAAGGTGGACAGTGTTGGCTTTGAAAGTCCGGCATGCCCTGGAGCTCTTTTTAAAATATATATTTTTTTTATTGATTTCAGAGAGGAAGGGAGAGGGAGAGAGAGATAGAAACATCAATGATGAGAGAGAATCACTGATCAGCTGCCTTCTGCAAGCCCCTTGCTAGGAATCGATCCTGCAACACAGGCATGTGCCCTGACCGGGAATCGAACCGTGACCTCCTGGTTCATAGGTCAGTGCTCAACCACTGAGCCATGCTGGCCAGGCCCATGGAGCTCTTCAGGCACTTTCAAATCATACAGATAGGGACTCCAACTTCCAGATGAAAGCTGTCTATTGGGAGCCGTAGTTCAAGACGAATAAACCCCATGGCCTCATGCATACCATCACTCTAGGCCTCGTGGGAAGTGCACACAACATCTCAGATGCACTCTCTAGAGCAGCGGTTCTCAACCTTGGCTGCACATTAGAACTGCCTGGGAATCTTTTTAAAATCCAGATTTCTGGGCCTCATCCTCCGGAAATTCTGTTTCTTTGTTACTAATGTTGTGGCCCCACCCCAGAACAAAGAAACATAATTTCCGGAGGATGAGGCCCAGAAATCAGGATTTTCAAAAGATTCCCAGGCGGTTCTAATGGGCAGCCAAGGTTGAGAACCACTGTGCTAGAGGCACTTACCATCTAGTGTCAACAAGACACAAGCACATGCCATCCTTTGCACACACAACCGACTCCAAAATAGGGTCTCCACCCCTGGCCTCTGGCTCCATGGTTTTAGTGAAGCCTGCAGAGCGTTAGTGGGAGAGAAACAGCTGATGTCTCAGTTCTCCCCTCCAAGGCAGATGCATGCCACCAAGGCAGCCAGGGACATGGTGCCCGACATCTCTGCACAGCAGCAGCCAGCCCTGCCTCTCGCTATGGGGAGGGGAGGTGCTTTGCCTGGTTAAAGGGGTGCTGCTTCTTCTTCATCTTAATTTTTTTCTCCAGTTAAAAGAGTGTGTGGATTTCAGGGGTAAGGTTAGAAAGAGAAAGGTCAGAGTGAGATGGGAACTGAGGAGACAGGGGCATTTAAAACAGTCCGAGGGCGTCTTGATCTTTGGAAGCACTGACATGCTTTGGGAAAGGTGAGCGGGGTGGGGGAGGGGGGAAGCAAGACTTTGGAATAACATCCTGAAAAGTAGATCCAAACACAGTCTGATCGTGCGTCTAATATTTCAAAATTGATCTTAGGAAGCAAAATATTTTGGCCAGCAAAGACGGACAGCTCATCAATTGAGAAATGCAAGCTGTTAATAAGCTGAGTCCAATCCCCCTTGAGATAAATGAAGAAAAACAATATTTCCTGGAGGAATGTTTAGCTCTTTTGTTTAACTCATTTGTGACCAGGGGTCTATCCTTATTATTTGAAATCCCCGTTCTCTTTTCTTTTCCCATAAGATCCTATCTCTGAGCTCGGATCTGGTAAACAGTTCCTGAAGTACTAGTTAAAATGCCCTTGATCCTACCAGGACAGCCCTGGAAACTTAAATGAATGATGTTTGGCGATCTCAGCTCCGTCCCCAGTAAATGTCCACATCACAAAACCACAACACTTAATTTTAGGTGATTGATTATATCTGCTTTGCTTAAACTCAGGCTTGAGTCAGTCAGAGGACTTTATTACCCTCCATTCCTGTGAGGGTGGTCCAGCCAGGTCAAAGTCGAGGTCAATAATAGGGCAGGAAGGCACTGGCTTTGCCAGCAAGCAGGCCTACTCTGCACCAGAACAAAGAACCTCACTCCTCAGAGATGCTGTTTGTGCAAACAGATGAGTCTCCACGAATACTACAAGGCGGCCATGACCTCCAACAGCATCTTTGATCAAATAACAATCTTCTCATTATTCAGGGTTTGTTTATATTTAATCTAGGAAACAAAATATCTTTAAAAATAGACTCTAAAAACAAAATTACATGAATCAATTCATCAACTAAAATATCTACTCAAATGTTAAAATCAAAGATGTTTTAGAAGTTTTAATAGAAAAACTTTTAAATATAAATAATAGACTCAAATTTGTTAAACATATACACTAATATCATACTGTGAAACACTTATAAATAGGTTCATGTATTTTCCCAAAAAGGAATCTTCCAATTACAGTTGAAATGCAAAGCCAAAGCAGCTATAGGTCTTATTTTAAATGTCACATTTTAAAGTAGAACTAAATATTATTCATTGAAGGGGATTTCAGATTTTACGACAACAAATAAGATAACCTATTAACACTGAACGTATGTAATTATTTTATGTGACATTAATGGAAAATTTTGACGGGAAATATTGATCTTAATAGTAACATTAAAAATCAGACAGTAAAATATGTTATTCTAAAAATAAACCAAAAAGGTAATTTGGACCTTAAATACTATTAATTAGCAACTTTCACATGAATTAGCCCATTGAATTATGAAGAATAAATGCTCTAGTATATTTTTTAAACTAGAAAACTTATTTTAAATTAAGCAAATTAAATTGAGTTAGATGTAACCAAGGATAATAATAAGTCAATAGGGGAAGTTGTATAATAAAGCTTGAGTGGGCAGCCCAATAGAACTATTTAAACACCACTCTCTCTCATTAGAGTGTGGTTAGTTGTGGTGAAGCATAAATGGGAAATAATTTCTACCATACAGGTGTATTGTAAAGAATCAAATTATTTAACATAAGTAAAAGCATAAGACATTAGAAAGATTCGTTTTTATAAATCACTCCTAAAGATGGCTTTAAAGAACAAGATAGAGCTAAAGACTCTTAAGTCAAAACTCAGTGTTTTCTCAGTTCATAATCTTTGTTCTGCAGTCCTCTCTTTTCTAGGTAACATCTAATTGAATAAACAAAGTCTTCATTTTGTGTCATCCATCAATTAGGAAATTTGTTAGAGTAACTCGAATCGAGCAGTAGGAACAGAAATTCGCCCCGGTTGCCATGATATGAGCCAGGTGTCCGTGTGGATCGAATGAGTGGCCCGGGCTGCCCTCACTGTTCACCTTGACACCCTAACAGCTGGTGCAGAGCAGCGCGAAGGCTGTTCAGTGGTGGCATCAGTGCTGTCACCGTGACAACCAAGAGATCAACCTTGTCCCGATGCTCTTACGAGACCTACAAAGAGGCAGAGTTCTTGTTTTAAAGAAAACGTTACTTCCTGTAAGGGTTTTCCGAACGCCATTTGACATATAACTTCATGAGAAATAAAAACTCCTTGCACTTTTCTCTAGTTTTGCATTTCTAAACACAGAAGTAATGCACAGCTGTAACAGAAGTGAAGAAATTGCAGAGGTGCAGGAAATGAGAAATGAGAGTTCTCTAGGCAATGCTGCTGCCTCCCTGCACACACACTGTAAGATATTTATTTCCTATTAATCCCTTCAGTGTTTTATGTCCATGTAGATATATAGAGATCCTTACACATTTTAAAGAAAACTAGGAGCTTATGTATGGGTGTGTATATATGTATATGAATATATATAGGTATGCATGTGTGTATGTATATGAATATATATAGGTATGCATGTGTGTATGTATGTATGTATATACAGGTATGTATGGGTGTGTTGTGTGTATATGAATATATAGGTATGTATGTGTGTATGTATATGAATATATAGAGGTATGCATGTGTGTATATGTATATAGAGGTATGCATGTGTGTATGTATGTATATGTATATATAGGTATGTGTGTGTATATATGTATATATAGTATAGGTATGTATGTGTGTATGTATGTATATGTATACGCATATAGGTATGCATGTGTGTATGTATGTATGTATATACAGGTATGTATGGGTGTGTATATAAGTATATATAGTATAGGTATGTATGTGTGTATGTATGTATATGTATACGCATATAGGTATGCATGTGTGTATGTATGTATGTATATACAGGTATGTATGGGTGTGTATATAAGTATATATAGTATAGGTATGTATGTGTGTATGTATGTATACGTATATAGGTATGTATGTGTGTATGTATGTATATGTATAAGTATATAGGTATGTGTGTGTGTGTGTATAGCTATGTATGTATGTATAGATATGTATATATAGGTATGTATGTGTGTATGTATATATAAGTATGTATGTGTGTATGTATATGTATATATAGGTATGTATGTGTGTATGTATGCATGGTAAGTTTACTATAGACTAAGAACCTGCACTGAAATCGAGGTTCTGCCTTGTGATTTGGGGTAAGTTCCTCAACCCCCTGTCTCAGTTTACACAACATTGAAGTGGAATGATAGTGATAATTATCCTAGGACAGTTGCAAAGTTTCTAACTTATTATAAGTGCTCAGTAATGTCAGTTATTATTATTATTTTATGTCAGTATTTATAGTTTTTAAAATGCATAGTATTAAATAGATGTTATTTATTTAACCAATTTCCTATTGATGAACTTTTATATTATCCTCAATTTTTGTTATTATAAATAAAGTACAATAAACTAACTTGAGAATAATTATTTGCATATTTCAGTGGATGTGTCTGTAAAACAATTTTTTAGAAGTAGAACTGCCAGATTAAGTAATGTACATATTTATAATTTTGTAGATATTATTAAATCATTCTTCTGAAAGGTATTGCATTAGAATACTACGAACCATGTAGAATGCCTATTTTTTTACATTATCAATGATATTAGTAATTATCAATAATTTTAATCTTCACAAGTTTGATTTCATGAAATAAAGAATAATTAGTCCAATATCTCTGTATTTAACTATTAGTTATATTAAATATCTACTCATGAACTTAATAGATACCTATTTCTTTCTCTAACTATTCAAATCCTTTGCACTCCTCTTCCCCCAAGGTTTTCATCTTTGTATTCTTATTTTTTTGCCAAAGCTCTTTACATGGTAAGAATGTTCACCATTTTAATCTTGGCAATATCTCAGTCATTGGTTTTCCTTGATAATATTTTATTAATACATATATATTTGAGACCTTTAATTTTAAAATAATCCATATATATATGTGGATTAATTAAAAGCACATGTTTGATTTTTCTAAACTATTTTCTCTAGAAATAATCAAACATTACTTGGTCACTCGGAATTCGTAAACCCACCAATCCCCATCCCCCACAATACTTGCTAATGATAGATACCAGGCCTGCTTTGGTTCACCCTTGAGACCTCAGATCCTATCACAGTGCTTGACACATACTGAGACTGGAGTAAATATTACTCGAAAGAATGTGCAGGAATGAATAAATAAATCCTCCCCCAAGTGTTTACTCACTAATGTGGGGTCAAGTGTAAACTCAATTGTCACCTCCTGGGTGAAGTTTCCTCACTTTCCTCCTCTTCTTCAGCATGGTGGGGGGGTGGGGGGCCTCTTTTCCGATGCCCTTTTGCAATCCTGTCCTGACATTTTCCTTTGCGATATTTTTTAAATGTGTTATCTAACCCTAACCCTTGCTTTTCTGCTTCTCCTTGAGGGTAGAGACAGCCTCCGTCTCCTTACCTCCCCTCCACCCACTGCCCCCACCACACCCCATGTCTCTCTCTTACTGTACCCTTGGTGCCCGGGGCATTCCAGGCCCCCAGGGAAAGCTCTGTGAATTCCATTAAGTCCATTTTCAGTCAGACTTTGCCACAAGCTTGTGCTAGAACCCAGGGCCCCTGTCATTCCCGTTTGCTCGCGGGTCAAATGAAAGCAAGCAGAGGGGCTTTCTGCAGGGCGATGCCCCGTGTTACTATTGTGGTGGCAGGTTCCCAGTGACACCAGATGAGCAAGACTCATCACATATGCACTTCACATGAGCGAGTTGTATTTATGTAATTATAAAGGGATTTAGAGGAAAAAATCAAGGCAGGAGACTAAACGATGCAATAGTCACCCCACAGATATTTTTGAGTTGGATTTAAATGGGTTTTTATTTTACTTTTAAATGCATCTGAACGCCTTAAAGCCCAGCACTCACTCTGCTTCTCACAGACCCGCCTCTGGAACTGCTTTCCACCGACCTAGCATCTCATTGCCACGCACCTCCCAGACTGGAAGGCTCTGCCCAGCTCTTTGGGACTAAATGTTTGTGATTCTGCCCCACAAACATTAGCTCACAATCCAGGGTCCCTGAGGAATATGGTACCCACCTGAGGGTGATGTAAATCCTAAATTATCTCATTAAGGGGCTTCCTTGAGGAGGTGTGCCTCCCCGGGAATATGTTCTGTGTGTTCAATAGCTATGGCTCAAATGCAACTTGTAATAAGTTTATTTTAAAATTGACCACATTCATTTTCTACATTACAGGAAGATCAACAAGGCTTTTTGTGATGATTAAAGTAGAATATTTTGTCAGGAAAAGAGTATCTATATATAACTCTATATAATATGTAGTATTCAAAATAATATATATATACATAT
>NW_005364745.1:5449870-5494778 GCF_000412655.1 Myotis brandtii
AATATAATTATAATTAACATGAATATGCATACATATGTATTTTAACATGCATGTTATATAATAGAATGCTATATGTACACACATATAGCATTCCAAACACAAACTAATGTTATTTGAGTTCATAGTCATCTTTTACTACTAATATCCTAAAGATCTTATTAAATGGTACCTTCACCCTTTTTTATTTTATTTTTTAAAAATTGCCTCCACACACAATCTGGGAATTCATGGATGAAAATATATTGCCTAATTTAAAAAATTAAAACATAAATAATTCACTACTTAATTTTGTTTCCCTTCACAGAAGAGCCGAATCATAATTTTTGTGGTTTATAATATAAAATTCATTTCACATTAAAAATAAATTCTTTTTCAAATTCACTAAGGAAAGTACGGATGCTGAGTCTTTCACACACTGTATGAAAGCTGTTGCTGGTTAGGATATTGGTGTTAAATAACGAGACGCACGGCCCCAGCCGGCCTGTGAGCTATGAAAGAAGTGGCTCCGGTCCAGGCGATCGCAGGGAATTGCGCTTCGGAGCCTCAGGGCACTGGTCTGGGAGAAGGAGACCACGGTCCCGTCATGTCCCCAGGAGGCTATTGACTTCCTTCTCGCTTTGCGGGAAGCAGCAGAACTAAGGCCTCGGAAAGTGATTCCAGAATGTGGCGCAGGCTCCTGGGGATGCGATTCCAGGGCGCCTCCGGCTCCCAGGAGCGGTGTGCTGGGCTCAGAGCCGCTCTGCCAGGGGGTCAGTCACACATGCCGAGGCTGCCCAGTTCACTCCACCCCCCTCCTCACTCACAAGTTTGCCAGCAGATTTTTTAACGGTTTCAGAAAAAGGAGGAGAAAGAGAAGTGATGGCAAAGAAACAGGTCTTTGTTTTTTTCCCCTTTAATTTTCAGAGAGAGAGAGAGAGAGAGAGAGACATCTGTCTGTGGCCTCCTGCAGCTCCCCGACCGGCCGGGAATCAAGCCCGCAACGTGGGTCTGTGCCCTGACGGGAACCCGCCACGCTGGTGCCCTGGACGACGCTCCCACCAACCAACCGAGCCCCACCAGCCAGGGCAAAGCAGAAGTCCTGAATGTTTGGGAGAAACAAGGTGGAAGGGAGCCAAACACGCAAAAACGAACGCTATGTTCCCTGGGAGCAGAGAGGGGTACTTGGATCTGTTGGCAGAAAAGGACAAGCCGCCCGAGGGCCAGGGCGGGTGCCGGGGCAGCCGGAGCCATGGGGCATCCACACCCCATGCACGCGTGTCCGCAAACGTCTTCTGGAACCGGTGGCGCAGAGCCCCGTGCAAATCTGCCACCTGAAGTCTTTCCTGAGTCACCGACGCTGACACTGAGCACAGGCTGCTGCCGTCTCCAGCCTGGCGGGCTTCGGCCACCCAGGAAGAAGAGGCTTAAGCGGAACCAGAACCATCGCTGTTGTTTTGCAATGTGCCCTGGGTACTAAGCATTGTCTCACATCACAAAAACCTGGCTCAGAACATGGTCACTCCCAAGAGCTTCCAAATATCTCACACATGTAGCCTGTGTGGGGTTTTTAAAGGTAAAATATACATGTAATTTTTTTTTCAATTGACCGGTCCTCTCTTTTAATCTTAGATCAGAGATCCTTTCTGAAAGCGGAGTCTAGAAACAGCTTTCTATTGCTAAGCAGCCGTAGGTCTCAGCCCACAGACAAGATGAACTTAAAAAGAACTTTTGCTATCTTCACATCAACTGCCGTTTGTGTCACTTATTTGCATAGACAAACTGATTCATTAAAACAGGGGATGTTGTGACAATTAGTTTTATGACACAACAGATCCATATGGACTCTGCTGTCTCCCGGGCCTCGAGCTGCTGATAATGCTTTGAGTGGTATTAACGCTGAAATCACTGATTTGAACAGAAATCCAGCCGCATGTAAGGCATGTTATGGAGGGTCATTTTTATCCAAATCTTTAGACATATATTCTATCCATAATCAAGAAGTCTCTATACCAATGTGTTCTCCTTAGATTTTAACATTATTCTTTAAATTTCTTCAAAATGGTTCTAACTGTAAGTAATAAAGCAGAATTTGTGAAGCACATTTTTTTCAAACTCAATATAAAATATGGGTAAACCTACATGTTTAGCAGTTTTTAAAAATTTGTTAAATTGGATTAAAGATTTTATTTAGATTCTTTGTTTTCTTATAAAGACTTAACGATGCTTAGGTGTTAGCAGTGGGGTTTAGTTGAGTAAATGTTGGATCTCTATGTTCGAGCACAGAGATTCTCTCTTTGCTGACTTCAGTTTGAAAAGACAGATTTTGGTCATTTGTTGCAGTCCACATAAAACTTATTATAGAATGTGGGTTAAATTTCCTAAAGGGGTGTTTAAAACATAAAGGTTTTTAAGTAGTGCAGATTCAAATGCATCATGTCAGCCAGTTGCTGGTGTAATATCTATCGGAAATCATCTGTGCTGGGTGAACAACATTTCACTCAGGTGATTTGTAATAGCACAGTCTCCTGTTGGAGTGGGGAGGAGGGGTGGTCAGGGAAGGCTCCCCGAAGGAGGTGGCACGTGAGTGACACCTGGCAGAGGTGGGAGGGAATATCCTAGCTTGGAAGTCAGTTCTAAAGCAATGAACTGTTTCAACAATTTCAAATGTAATGGTAGATACACCAAAGGTTACAAAGAATAAAACTCATGCCTTTCATTCTTTACAGGGACCTGCATCTTTTCACTAAAAACATTTCCTTTTATTTTTTTTTTGAAAATATTTTCACACATGGACTTTCTATTAAATTATATTTTAGTAGTAATAGCCACATACACAAAATGTTTCTACTAAATATTAAACTAATATCATTCCATTTCTAAAACACATGCAACAAATTATTAAAATACTTTCAAACAGTCTGATGAGAAAAATGCTCACCTAGATGTTCACTCTTACTAACTTTCCTCAAAATGTGTAAAATGCAGCGGAGCATAATGCTCCACAGATTTGAGGACAGTCTAGGGGAAATAATCTTCTCCAGGAGCAGCCTGGAGGTACCGGCCATATAAGCACTCAGACCTGGAGGCGTGTGTAAACACTTGTGCATTTGTTCAACCCCAGAAACCTAGACCTGTGTGCCGAGTGATTTAAGACTTCTTTTAACCTCTGACTCGCAATAGCATCTGAAAGTCCTCTGCAAACCAAGAATCCCCTATAAAAAGGGATTACACTGGGCTTTCCCACAACAAAAGAAAGGAGGGTGAGTGGGCAAAGGCCAAGGAGAGCAAACGGTCTGCCTTTCATTCTCAGTGTCCGTCTCTATCTGAATCGTGTTTCTGCTCCTTGGCCATTCTGAAAGCCCGGGAAGTCTGTCCCATACTTTGAATGCAAACAGAAAGGAGACCGCTCTGATCTTATATGCTTGGAGGAGTCTGTCTTCATTGCATCTGCAAAGGAAATCTGAATTGCAGGAATGGACACGACTGGTGTCACGGGGCACCTGGGAGGTCAGGACGAGGGTCACTTGCTTCCATCGCTTGCTTCTGGCTCCATCTCGTCTCTAAGGGCACCACTGCCCGGGGGACAGTGTGGCCAGTGGAAAACGTGTGCTCACACTGCCTTTCTCTCTAGTGTGGGAGCCGACTGAGGGGTTTCCTCCAAACAGAGCACACACGTGGAACTGCAGAAGGAACTAAAAAAGTTCCCTATTGAATATTTCAACAGTGATACTAACTAACATATTAACTTAAACTTCTCATAATTGACATCTTGGGAATTATAAGCTAATTACTGAAGGCTTCGGCCACGATTCTCGGTCTGTAACATGGGGGGCTTTAACCGGATGATTTTGAACTTACGTTTCCTAAATACGTGGACCTCAGGAAATCACAGTGCATTGTTCGTTTTCTGCACACTTTCTAAAAACACACCAACAAATACACATGGGAAGGCTAGAGAGGAGGCAAACCCCTCATATTTCTGAGCTCTGTGCATATTTTTTTTTTCATTCCCCCTGAACACAGTGATGTGGGTTACTATTCCCTTACTATGGGTGAGAACTGGCTGTATTATTCAGTTGGGGCTGCTGTCACAAAGTACCAAAAACTGGGCAGATTAAATCCTGCCTGAGTTCTGGAAGCTAGAAGCCCAAACTCAGGGTGTTGGCAGGGTTAGTTCTGCTCTAGATCCTTCTCCTCGGCTTGTAGATGGCTGTCTTCTCCTGTGTCCTCACCTGGTCTGTCATATCTGCCTCCAATTTCCTTGTCTTATAAGGACACCTGTCTTAAGGATACTGGGTCATAAGGCAGTTCCATTTTTAATTTTTTGAGGACCCTGCACACCCTTTTCTATGGTGGCTATACCAATCTGTATTCCCAATAGTGCACCAGGGTTCCCTTTTTTTCCATAGCCCGACCAGCACTTGTCGTTTGTTGATTTATTGATGATAGCCATTCTGACAGAAGTGAGATGATACGCCATTGTAGTTTTAACTTGCATTTCTCTGACAATTAGTGATGTTCAGCATCTTTTTATATATATACTAGGGGCCTAGTGCACCTTGAAAGGAACTGTGGCCACAAGGCTGTGGTGGGCACAGGGAGGGTCTCAGCCCATCTTCAGTGCCCCTACCCAGCCCCTCCCGCCACAGCCCCCAGTTCCCTCTCTGCCGGCAGCCCTGCTGCCACCGCTCACACCTGCTGACAGCACAGAGCGATTGGCGCCATCAGCAGGTGCAAGCAGCAGCTGCTGCCCCGATTGTCCCTCAGGAGCAGGGGCAGGTAGAAAAGTCCTCAGGGATGATCAGGGTGCAGCCACCGCTCACACCCACTGATGGCGCCAAACAGTTGGGACCGGCGCCGGGCTCCGGCAGCAGGTGTGAGTGCCAGGCGGGACCACAGCACGCGGGAGCAAAGAATTTTCAGTAACCACCAAAGGCTCACCCCGATGACAGTGACCAGCGCCCTGCCTTGGTCTGGCATCCCTGCTCACCTGCTCCACCATCCCGCCCTGGTCAATGCCCGCTATGTTCCACGTATACCCCCTGGTGGTCAGTGCACATCATAGCAACCGGTTGTTCCGTTGTTCTGCTGTTCGGTCTATTTGCATATTAGGGTTTTATATATAGAGATTGGCCATTTGTATATCTTCTTTGGAGAAGTGTCTATTCACTTTTAAATTGGATTGTTTGTTTTATTGGTGTTGAGTAGGATGAGTTCTTTATAAATTATGGATATTAACCCCTTATCAGATCTATAAGTCCATCAGAGAAAGAGAAATACCATCTGATTTCACTTATATGTGGAATATGAAGAACAAAATAAGCGAACAAATAACATTGAAACAGACTCATAGAAACAGAAAACAGACTGGTGGCTGTGTGAAGGGAGGGGCACTGGAGGACTGGGTGAAAGAGGTAAAGGGATTAAGAAGTACAAATTAGGCCCAACTGGTGTGGCTCAGTGGTTGAGCATCGACCCATAAACCAAGAGGTCACTGTTTGATTCCCAGTCAGGGCACATGTCCAGTTTGTGGGCTCCCAGTGGGGGGGCATGCAGGAGGCAGCCAATGGATGATTCTCTCTCATCATTGATGTTTCTATCTCTCTCTCCCTCTCTGTCTCTCTGAAATCAATAAAAACATTTTTTAAAACGAGGTACAAATTGGCAGGTACAAAGTAGTCATGACAATATAAAGCATAGAGAATATAGTCAATAATATCGTGATAACTACGTACGTGCCGGGTGGGTACTGGAAACATCTCGGGCACTGGTTCTCAACCTTCTGGCCCTTTAAATACAGTTCCTCATGTTGTGACCCAACCATAAGATTATTTTCGTTGCTACTTCATAACTGTAATGTTGCTACTGTTATGAATCGTCATGTAAATATCTGATATGCAGGATGGTCTTAGGCGACCCCTGTGAAAGGGTCGTTCGACCACCAAAGGGGTCGCGACCCACAGGTTGAGAACCGCTGCTCTAGGGCAGCACTATGCAGAGTGTCTGATTGTCTAACCACCGTGCTGCGCCCCTGGAACCACACAGAAGCACACTGTCAGGAAACTGCGACTGAGAAAGGATGATAAAAAAGAAAGAAAGATGGGTCTACGCAGCTAGGTTTGTGCCTCGCCAAGATCTAAGACAGTTCCCTCCTCCTCTCCTTTCAAACCTACAGCCTGATGCTTGGTGAACAGATGTGTTTCCACCGAATCCAGGCAACCTCACTTTCAGTTGCCTCGTCTACAGACCATGTTTAATTGCTGGTTGTCTTCCACACAACTGGAAACTATGCATATACATCCCCCCCCCCCCCCCCCAAGGAAAAGAGTCCAAAGCAAGACGGGGGATTTTAAGGTGCAGCTTTTGTAGGAACATTTGGAGCAATTTCTAGAAGTTGCAAGTGCTGATTGGTGGCCTAGAGGGTTGTACTAAGGAAAACAAGACAGACATCCCAGCTGTAGGGTTCATGAAACCCTTTGTCATGGCGAACAATAGGGAAACCCAGCATTGCCTGGAAGGGGAAATTCGAGTCTGCAATCTGTTAGACAGGCAGCCCTGATAAGCCCGCAGCTTCTGGCTGCCTTTGGGAGGAATACAGTAAACACAGTTCTGCACCGATCTGCCTCGGGCCTCCGGGACACCTCGGCCTCTGTGAGAGAGAAGAAAAGGCAGCTCTGGCCACCTACAGACTGCCTTTATTTCCCAGCATGAAAGCGAAAATGTCACATAATATCTATTAAAACAGGGAAAAAGTCCTCTTCTCTGTGTTACAACCAAACTCTAGGAACTTGGATGTGTGGGGAGAAGATAATTACTGTGTGAAGCAGGAATGTGTGCGGATGTTTGCAAGTTCTGTTGATCACAGAGGGACTTTGGTTGTTGAATAGGTTACTATCCACACAAACCAAATGCCATTGCAGTAGAATAGGTAAATACTAGCACTCACACGTTAATCTAAACTGAAATTCATTTTCTACAATGAAAAAATAGTAATTAATAACTATGCAATTGTTAGCTATAAAAATCATATGTCTTTTAATACAAAGCTTTCTTGTAGGAACTCTCAATCCTCAAGCAGCAACATCAGTATCTTTTTTATGTCGGGTCAAGCATTTGGTGATCTAAGACAGAAATTATCTGGGTTTCCAAAAATAAAGCATTTGACCAGGGCCTTGAAACTAGGGTAGTCTGTGGAACTGTCCACGGTGACATCTTGAAATGTCCCCCTGATTTAGAAATTATAAAAGAAACAATGAAATGGTCCTGAACAAAGGACAGTATTCTTCACTGTTAGAGCATATTAATTCCCAAGGAGCAGAATATAACACAGAAGTCACATGGCCTTTGTTTTAAAATTATGGAGGGATTTTTCGTTGGAGAACAAAATTCATTTTCTGTAGTTTGATCCTGAGACAAATCTTCCTCCCTGCTAATAATAATCCTGAGTGGAATTATCCATGTAGTTTACAATTCCACACACAATATAAATATGAGCAAGAGACAGACAGCTCTATGGGTTGGATTGAGAAAAACAGAATTATAGTTTCTCTCTTATCAGCCCGAGTCGTCTAAGTTTTAGCTCACCTTTCCTACTTTGTATCAGCAGTAAAGGATATTTTCTAATTGTTAAGACCTTGAATTTTGTTCTTTGACATCTTTAAGTGTAAGACTAACACATTTGTAACCACATTTTTATTATAATATATTAAACATTATTACTGGAGCTACTTTTTTCATCCAAAACACTTGCTACGTAATTTCCAAGCTGTTCTTATGCCCAAATGGATTAAATCAGCAATTTTCAACCTGTGCGCCAGAATTTTTAAACCATGCGACACCCGGCTATTCAGTCAGGGGCACTGACCTCTTTTCCCTTAGATTCTCAAATTAAAAAATGACACCAGCCAAGGCAACAAAAACCATCCAATGTGAATGAATCAAAATGGTCCCTATTTTTCTTGTGCTGCCAGACTTTAGTAATGAGTTTGTATGTGCCATGAGATGAAAAAGTTTGAAAATCACCAGATTAAATGATTAACAAGACATACGGATATCATTTTTCTGAAAGCAAAGCCAGAATCAAGAGAAAGTGTAGGGTATGTGCTACACCAGTGATGGCGAACCTGTGACACGCGTGTCAGAGGTGACAAGCGAACTCATTTTTTTGGTTGATTTTTCTTTGTTAAATGGCATTTAAATATATAAAATAAATATCAAAAATATAAATCTTTGTTTTACTATGGTTGCAAATATCAAAAAATTTCTATATGTGACACAGCACCAGAGTTAAGTTAGGGTTTTTCAAAATGCTGGCACACCGAGCTAAAAAGGTTTGCCATCACTGTGCTACACTAATGGGTAAAGACATTATTAAGGTTCCTGATATATACAAAGCATTCCTAAGGCCAGGCTGTGCCCATTTCATTGCTCATTTTTATCACCAGTCTTGAGTATTATCATGTTTAAATATTTTAAGATTTCATTGGAAACAACCATTATTGTCACTAGTTAGACGTTCATTCCTTTTCTTACCAATGATGTAATGGTAGCAATGTTTCCCCTCAGAATTTGGAGCGACCAGAATTATTTGTTATTTTTTCAAAACTTGAAAATAAGGAATAGGATAGTTCTTTCCATCTCCACAAAGCATTCAAGTAAAACACTATCAATATGACTACAAAACCGTGAGGCACAACTTAATTATTCTCCCTTACATTAAAAAATTCTGCCTTGCATTAAAATTCCAACAAATATAAATTAGCTTTAAATATGTATCATTTTTCTTAAACAAAGAGTCAAAAGTATGAGATAAATTAACCGAGTCTAGTCACCATGTATTGAAGCAAGAAGGGAGAGATTTGTTTAGAATAAGAAGAGATCAACAGAACAGTTTTAGATTCCCTTGCTTTTGATTGTAACAAACAAGATTATTACCTTGTAGGTAACTTCTATCATAAATGCTATTAAGAAAGAACCATCTGTTGGTTTAGTAAAGATAGATCTAGAATGAAGGTTGATAAGCTCCAGATTTGGAAAGAGAGATGGAAGGGACTGGGCTTTACTCAATCAAATATCCATCCCACCCGGCATCAAGACCAAGTTTCACAACACAGACCACGTGCCATCACCTGGAGTTAGTCCCACTCTACAAAGCAACCCTCTAGCTGGGCCCTGCACAGGGCCTGCATACAGATCCACTCATCACACGATGTCTACCGACTGAGTGGATACAGGCTATGATACAGGGTTGAAAGGAGAGAAGAGGGTATCGTAGGAGTCCGTTGTCATGAAAATGTAATTATTATTTTTTTCCAAATGTTTATGTCTAGAAGCAAACTCCTAGGACTGAAAAAAAGTAGTATTAATAAGAGAGCAATATTCTCAGTATGTTTTAGATTTTATAAATGTAAGAATTGGGATGAGATCAAACTTCTACAGACTGTTCAAAATGCATGGACTGGCTTGAAAACAGAATTTCAATTTTAGAAACTGTGTTTAAAAATCAACACCATAACCTGTACTTGGTCAATGAGGTTGTGGGAAATTGCTAAGAACATTTAAATTCCAAAGATGGAGGAGAGAGATGAAAAGTTCAGTGCTAAGGGAACTTGTTGACAAAATCAGTGTCGTGATAGCTACTATTTGAAGAAAAGGCCTGAAGATATTACAATAATTGGAAAACACTGGATGTGGCCCTTCCCAGGAGCAAATACGAACCTTCTGAAGTTAGGCACTTAGTTCATTTGTATTTATCAGCAGAACAAAAGAGCAGCCTCCCATTCCCTGGTGGTTCCTGCCATCAAACTCTGAGTTGGTAGAATTAAGGAAGAGTTTTTAATACTTTCTGCCTCTGAATAAGGCCAGATTGAAACGCTGTCTCATTGAATAGCTGTTCAGTAAGTGCTCTTTGAACTGAACTCAATTTAAAGGCTTATTATTTCATCCTGAAAGTCTGAGCTTCAATTTTCTGCTGTGCAACAAGGGAAAGTCGGGTCTGGCTTGGTAGCGTACTTCCAACATTCACATAAACTTCTAGGGTACCCCATTAGCATTACAGAGATTGTATGATTGTTCTACTCTCTTACATTTTTATATACAGCATAACTTTTAAAAAATCCAGTCAAACAATAATTGCCACCATCTGTGTGTTAACCTGAACAGAAATACCCTTGAAGAACAAAAATGAAGTGCCTACTAATTGACCAGCAAACTGTGTGCAATGCTTCTTTTAGTGCAACCTTAATGCAGCTGCTTAGCCTAGCAAACACCCCAGAAGCTCAGGGAATGTCCAGGCTGCCCTGTTATCAGCTCATCCTTGTAAGCGTGGCTTATCTTATCAGAGGCAGGCATCACTTTTGCTTCCTTCTGTCAATAGGGCTGGAGAAGAGCTTCCTCCGGCTGCTCCCTAATTCCTTCTGCAGACAGAAGTGTTCAGTCTGCTGGTTCTCCCCTCACTTATCTCTCTTAAGTTGTTTTGTTTTACTATTTTTTTTTTTAAGGACAAATAGAGATCTGAGTCTATTTTTCCCATCGCTGGAACTTTGAGATTATAAAGAATACAGAGCATCTTTTTATCCTCAAATCCTCAGTGCTAAGTAGCTTTTGGTTCTCTGCACGTGTAAATAATTGCACAGGATTGGAGATTCTGGGGTGAGTCATGAATCATGGTTGAATCATGCTTGAGTTGAACATTATCAGACTTCCAGAACTTTTGTGCAGGGCAGTGGTAAAGTTATTTAAATCTCAGTACCTTAGTTCCCCGTCACATACCCTGGTGACAAAAACTAGTAATTCACAGAGTATTGCAAAGGTACATGAATTAATATGATCACTACATAAGGGCATGTTTCATTAGAACTACTACTGCTATTGGTATGACTATTGCGTGAGGTCATTTATATGAAATATCTGGCACAATCATTTCATTTTTGTTTTTATTCTATATCAGTCCATTATCCCAGTTAAAGAGTCATTATCGCCAACCTTCAAGGGGCAGCTTTGCAAGTCAGATGTCTAGCTCGATACGAGTAAACTGGAAAGACAGTCAGATACAAACAGATCACAGCTTCATCAAGACCACGGTAACCTGCAACAGCTGAAGAGGGTGGGGGTGAATGGGGGAGGAAGAGGATTGATTATTGTAGGAGCCATGGGAAACCATCAGGGTATGAAGAGGAAACCGAGGACAGCCAATCAGCAGTGGGCGCATCATGTTTGGGACGCAAGGGGCATGCTGTGTGGGAGGGAGGGACATGGCACGTAGGACGAGTGAGGGCATCTCCTGGAATCCCACAGCCCGTGGAAGGCTCCCGTCGTAGCAGGAACGTGAAAACTCGGAGCGAGCTCAGAGGACAGCCACGAAGATAATGAATTGGTTGTAAACTAAGACCTACAAGAAAAGGTTAAAAGAGCTGGAATTATTCAACTCGGAGGCAAGAACTTGGAAGCTATTTAAATGCTCAAGTTAAAAATATACGGTGCCCATCTCAAGCTTCTCCATGAATTAAAAAGAAGGAAATCGGTTTACATCTCGGGATGGGAAATTTATGGCACTGAAACAATAGTTTAACAAACAGATTCATGGCACGTCACGAAGGGCTCCTGGAAGTGCTGTACAAAATGCACAGGCCCTTTGAAGTGGGTAATTTATTTACATATTTATCTTAGTTAGCTGCGAAGGTACAGTCTTTGATGGGGAAGAGAAATGGCTTGGGTGACCCAGCAGGGTTCTCTGCAACCTTAAATTTCACTGAAACCAGCGGTAAGTATTCATAGCCCCTAAATCACGGCCGCATCTCTAGCCTTGTCTCTCACCCGCTTGTTTTAGGGCTGTGGGAGCGACAAGGATGGAGGTGACTTGTACCAAGGTGCGCCTGGGAGGAGAGGACAGGGACGGGGCAGAGAGGAGGGAGGGTGGGACCTTTGAAAGCAAGGCATCGAGGCACAGGAAACAGCAGTTAAAGGCACACGAAGAGCAAGGAAAGTGTGGCACGCAGGCCCGTGTGTAATGGGGTGTGGTTGACAAAGGGGACGTGCAGGGAATGGTAGGAGACCTTCTGCGCTAACAGGACTGGAGATGGTAGACGCACTGAAGCGTCCGGGTTACAGAGTTCCTTACTTATCGTTCCAGTGTAATTATTAGACACACACAGAGTCTCCCCCACGCGGGAAATGTCAAGTCTAGCTTCTCTTTGCTTCTGTCAGAGCGATTGTTTTATTGTTAAGAGAACCTGGAGCGAAGAAAGGAGCATGAAAATGCTTCCAGCCAATCAGAAGCAAGCAGACAATATTAAGGGCATGTTTATAACGACGTGGGCAGGGCCGAGAATAAATGTTATTTGCAGATACCAAACAGAACTAACATTTCAGCTGACACTCTTACCCCACTTTTAAATTTTCTTAGAATTGTGTGCTGGAACAATTTAAAAAACCCATCAACATTTTGGTCACAGTCATGGAAGGTTTACCAACAAAGCCCGTGTAGGGTGGTTATGTTTTCCATTCATGGTGGTTTCTGATACGCAACATTTCTGACAGCCTCTCTCTCAGTCCCTCTGAGCAGACCATCAAGGTGCCACAGGAAACACGGAGTGGAACAAAATCTAATTTTCACGCCGCCTGTCTCCCCACCCCCAGAATTAGACGTCTAAGACTGTCATTGAATCAAGACCTGGTGACATCAATCAGGGTTGAGTTTGGGGTTTGCTTTTTTAATCTGTTGGGTACGAGGTTTAGTTAGCATGATCATCTCCTAAAGCGCGGCTGGTATTGGGTGAATCTGCTTTTTCGTTTTTGCGTCACTCAACTAGAACCAACTCCTTGGGTGCGGCTGCCGTGTTTAATTGTAGCTCTACCTCCAGATAAGAACCCTGTTGCTTTCAAAGCACTGAAATCATTAAGGACGCCCCGAAATAACTGCCGTCTGTGTTTCAACCCCATCTTAGGCTTCTTACGGGATCACCCCGCGTCACCTAGAAACGCACTATTCTCTTCCTGCTTCTTGTGAGAATCTCCCCCTATTTCCTTAAAGGTCATTTTGGTCAAACAGGAGGCATCATCAGGTCAGACAAAGTTTGTTCTTTGTCTTTTTAGATTTTATCTTTGAAGATAAGGGCAATTATTTTTTCAATGGCCCTTGCTTCCTATATTGACAGGTACCTGGGTGTGTGGCTGTTGCTAATTGGTTTTATTTTTGGTTTTGTAAGAGGAGTCCCAGAAAGATCCCTATTCTTAGGTTTACCTGACTGTTAAATTTGCAGAGTTATTAGGCTGGTTTACAATTTTTTGAGATAAAGTATCTTCAAAATGCTCAGTGAGGTCTTATAGGTCAGAGACGGGAAGTGTCATCGATGCCATCCTCTCTGTATTTCTTACCAAATCTGACACCTGGTTTAAGACCATCCACAGCAGAGGTGACCCGGACAGTGGTCATATCCTCTCCCTGAGCGGAACCACACCTCCTGGCAGCCGGCGTGAGATGGGCTCTATCATCTGGGAGGTGTTTATTGACTTGTATGCAGGTCTGGGTTTTTGACCAAATTTTAGAGGGAAGCACTCAGGAATTGCTTGGAACAGATGGTGTTCTGTTGCTACGCTCTATTCATGGTCTTCCTTAGCCAAGTTGTGGTTCATATATCCGGTATCACTTTAGACATCAGTGCTCTCTCACGTTCCCAGCCGAGTTTTAACACTCTCCAGGTCCAAGAAGACACTCCTGGACTAAACGTCCCGAGGGCAGGACTAAATCCCGCTGAGAATTTTATCTTTATTTGTGAGGGCCAGGGAAGTCTTTAACTAGATAGTGCAAATCTAATCTTGACTGAAGCTTAAAACCTTAAAGCCAGCCAGGCTGGTATCCTCCGAAGTCCCCTTAGAAGACAGTGTAAGGGGCACTGGTGTGTGGGAAAGGCTGGCGGAGGAAAAGAGAGGAAGGGGCAGAAGAAGGAGAAGGAGTGAAACAAGGGGAGGGGGTGGGGGAGGGGTTGGGCCGGGTCACAGTAGAGGAGGAGGCCAGGAGGAGGCCAGGAAAGAGTTTAATCTGGGATTGTATCTGGAAGAAGGGACAGTACAAGTTTACATTTTTGATTTTCCATGAAGATGTTTCTTTTCTCAGGTTTTTAAAAGCCTCCTGCTGTCAATCGCATAGCTAGCCCCTGAATATTCTATGAATGAGGCTTCTTTGATTTCCAAGGTAAATTATTTTATTCACATCCCAAGTTCCCCGAATAGGCCACTCAAATTTTCTAAGTTTCTTTTTTATCTTTTTAGATTTTATCTTTTAAGATAAGGCAGGCAATTGTTTTTTCAATGAACCTTGCCTCCCTCAGTAAAATCCTGCAAAAGCTTCAAATGTTTAGTGCTTTTGTCACTATAATGTCTCTGCACAAGGCTGGACAGTGACTCGGGCACATTAACCACGGAGAGTTACCTATATTCGAATGATGAAAATAAATAGAAGACGCTTGATACCAAGAGCCATTTTGTTTGGAAGAGCCCTGAGGAGTGAAGCAAACACATCTAAATCTTTCAGCAAAGGAAACTAGAAGCCTGAGTGAGGGCTGAGATGATGCCCAGTGTGAGGAAAGAGGGGCCTGGTGAGGTGTCAGCGCCTGGGACTCGGAGGAGAGAGGGCCCGGTGCTCAGAGTGCCCGTCCGAGCAGCATGAGCACCTGAGCCCAGCAGTTACGTTTTAGCGAGGTTCATTTCTTTTAAAAAATACATTTATTGATTTCAGAGAGGAAGGGAGAGAGAGAGAGAGATAGAAACATCACTGATAAGAGAGAATCATTGATTGGCTGCCTCCTGCACGCCCCCTACTGGGGATTGAGCCTGCAACCCGGGCATGTGCCCTTGACCGAAATCGAACCTGGGACTCTTCAGTGCACAGGCTGAAGGTCTATCCACTGAGCCAAACTGACTAGGGCAAGGTTTATTCTTTTTTTTTTTTTAAATATATTTTTATTGACTTTTTAAGACGAAAGGAGAGGGATAGAGAGTTAGAAACATCGATGAGAGAGAAACATCAATCAGCTGCCTCCTGCACACTCCCTACTGGGGATCGAGCCTGCAACCAAGGTACATGCCCTAGACCGGAATCGAACCTGGGACCTTTTAGTCTGCAGACCAAAGCTCTATCCACTGAGCCAACTTCATAAACAAACATATGATTATGGTAAAATTTTAAAAGAGAAAATTTGATTTTTTTGGGTGGGGGGGGCAAAAATATCCCATTGACCATCTGAAAAAAATGTGATCTATGATACAAAAAGGCAATACAAATATCATCCCTTAAATCCATCTATAGTCAGTACACAAACCTCCCCAAATCTAAAAGAAAGCAACTGAATAATTTTCTTGAATTGGGGAGGACTCTTTTTAAATATGAAAGGAAAAGGAAAAGAATGTCATATTCATTGAGGTCAGTACCCTAATATAAAACAGGGTCCTATTGATTTGGATAGAAATCTTTCAATTTCACATGCACTAGTTAAAGACCACAACCAATAAATAAATAAATAAATAAATGCAAGCAATGGCAACACCATCTAGATCAGTAGTCATTTCAATAGCTGTGAACTACAACCAAGTCATCACTTCTACACATGAAACGGCCAAGCCCTTGGGGAGCTCTCTCTCTCTCCTGCTGCTTTTGCAGAGAGGGACTTTTCTCTCAAGGGAAATTTGACAGTACGCCTAGAGGCCTAAAAACCATTTCTTGTCCCTAAAAACCTGAGAAATTCACTTTAAGAATGTAGCCAAAGAAAATTATCAGACACCGGAAAATCAGAGTTAAAATATTCATTCCATAATATTCAAAGCAAAATGTTTTTAAATGTATTTAAATACCTATGACGATAAAAACTAAGTTAAAAATCAGGAGATGAAACTGTGTACTATAGTATCTCAAATTTGCAAAATTACTAGATGTAGTTTTAAAATAGACTCTAAGACAAGATACTAAAATATAGAAAATGGTGACTTTTGCCTTGTTTTTGGATTATTGGCAATTTACATTTTTACTCATACTTTTTTGAATTTTCTAAAATTTCCAGCATGTCATGTATTACTTCTCTAATCATAAAAATGGAAATATATATGAAACTCCATCTCTCTATACATATTAATTAGGTATTATTTAGTATGTGAAATATTGCAAAATACCCTTGCCTCAAATTACTCATGGCGATTGTGAGCCTGACTTCCTCTTTAATGTTTAAAAGATATAGTTCCGTATATGACATAGATACACAATTAAATTTGTGTGTATGCATATATAATGCACACGTATATATGCATGTGTATACATAAACATAAGAATATATATATACTTATATTGGAGGCAAGTGCCAAGTACTGTGGCATCAGCATCTTCAGAATTGAAAATGTCTATTCTATCACTCATATTTCAAAACATCTTTTAATGAGGTCGGAGATTTCAAAATTCACTGACGTGTCTAGTACTTGTAAATTCCAGCAAGATAAAAATGTAAACAAAGCAAAATAAAGCAAAGCCATTTTCAGGATGAACTGCCAGTGGCAAGCGTTTGTGTAATCTATTCTTAACGTCGCCGTGTCTGGATGAACCCGGCTTTGCCACAGTCCCTGTTACTTCCCTTCTGCCGGTAGGACGATCTTGTCCAGGCGCCGCTGTGGCAAAGAGGTGTTAACGTGTGTCCATAAACGCAGCGGCACCTGTCTTTAACGCACTGTGTTACTTTTCTATCAGCCACAGGACAACACACGAAACTTGGTGGGATAGGAATGTAAAGGGAGAAAAACACAGATCAAAGCTTTCTAACAGTAATAAAAATTAAATTTTTCTTGCTGAAGCACAGTCTGCCATTTTAACATTAAAACTGGTTTATTTTTCTCATTTTCACTATTTAGGAAGGAAGACATTATTATTTGTGTTTTTGGTGTTTTTTTTTTTCAGATGCTTTGAGAGTGACAACTGAACCCGTTCCCATTCTTTCTCTCAGTACGTATATTGAAAGTGAAAAGAAACTCTTACAGTATCTCTTTTGACATATATATATATATACATATATATATATATATATATATATACACACACACACACACACACACACACACACACACATACACTTTATAATATATATGTATATCAAATCTAGGTTTTTCAATGTGTATGGTAATTAATACTTAGGAATCATCCAAAAGAAAAATGAATGTTTTAGGACTCCGCTTTATAATATTTCTGAATCTCAAAATTATTTTCCTGATGAATAGGGAACATTTACTCACTCGTGTAGTCGGTGGTGTGTTTGTGTTATGTGGAACCGTAGAGCAAATTTTTAAATAACTCTTATTCCAGCTTCACATGTCTGAAAAGAGCCCATGTCCAGTTTCAGTGAACATATATGGCATCTCTTTAGTGCCCTTGCTAGCTCTTTAAGTAAAAATGTTTAGAAATTATCATATTCCAAATACACATAAAATAAAACCCATCCTCATAGTGTACACGATTCTTTTACTTATCCTAAAAATTCAGCTGGGAAAAAACTTCGTTTTTCTAATGAATAAAATGTTGCAATTTTGATGAATTATGGAGTAAACCAATTGAAAGATGGTAAATATATGTGAACGTGGATCAACTGCATTTTCTAATGTGGGCAAACTGTTCAAAAATAAAAACTGTTTTATTAAATCAGTAAGTTGAAGCGGGTATAAGCTCATGAAATGTACTCATATCATACAAAAGACAAACACTGTTATTGTGTGATAGGCAAAACTCTTAAAATGTCAGTCGCATTTGCATGCTTTCAGCTGCCACTCACTCGTTTTCCTAGAATAATGTTATAGCAAAAGAACCCCTTAAAATGAAGCCAGAGAACTGGTTTGGGTAAAATGCCACTCCCAGCACGAGACAGGGTGAGCGGAAGCCCAAAGCAACGGTGCCACTGCCTGCAGCTGAGTAGCTTAGAGACATCGGGAAACACTTCGGAGTCATAGATTTAAAATGATTTCCTGCCTCGGTACACCAGCCAGTTGCGAGTGAGGCAAAGGCAGGAGAGCTCACAGAGGTGGGAACCCCACTTGGCGGGAGGCATGTGCTGGAGGGCCGGGCCGGGCCCGGAATGAGGCTACCGGGCCCCCATCTGGGGCCTGGAGGACGGGGCCTGGTGTCAGGCCTACGTGTCCTGTGGACTCATGGGGACCGTCATCATTGACAGGGAGTCAGTCACCAGCTGGATCAGGACTTGCAATCACATTAGAAGCGGATCCCTAGTTGTGGGGGGGGGGGCGGTCAGACGGGGCCAGCTGTCCCCGAGGGAAGAGGCAGCTTTGGCGGGTCTGTGCCTGGTCTGTCACCGCAGGTAGGGGTCACACATGGGAAGATCTTGAAATGGGGCTTCAAGGTCAAAAGGGAAGAAGGGAAGGAAATGTTGAACGCAGGTGAGATTGTTAGGTTACAGGAAACAGGAAACGAAGGAAAAGGCAATCCCTCCAACGTGTGTTTGCAGAAAAGCCACGCAGGCAGCGTGCTCGGTGGGGCTCCGAGGGCGGCAGGAAGGGGGAGAGGAGGTGGGGTCTTTGTTTCAAGGGCGCACAGTCAGCATTCTGAGCAAGGCGCGCTCACTCGGCCTACAAATGCCACCGAAGACGCTCTGTGCGATGTCAGAACACTCCCAGCTCAGCACAGCGCGGAGAACACTCCCACAGGAACATGACTTCCTACCGGTGGGAGTTATAAACACTGTCACCGTTTCCAGGGCCCTCTCTGCTGTAGACTCACTTGAAAGGAAAGCGTTAACCTGCAACTGGGTCAGTAGACAGACATCTTTGGGGGGGGGGGGCTAACCCCATATTAATTGCATTTTTTTTCCTGTATTGCCCAATTTGAGACCTCAAAGAAGAACATGAGAAAAGTAAATGTAGGTGAGAATAAGGTTTAAGAGTTCCCTTGGAGCAAGTCAGAAATAATGCATGAAAGCCGGAGGGGGAGGGAGAGGGACAGGAGAGGGACAGGGAGGGAGGGAGGGAGAGAGGGAGAGGGAGGGAGAGAGAAAGAGAGAGAGAGAGAGACAGACACACGTACATACACATACAAGAGAAAAACTGAATAAAGGAACTGAGAGACGCTAAGAAAGCAAGCAGCACGGAAGGTGCAGCCATCGGTGTATTTTCCTGGTGCCCACGGCCCGTTTTGTCCTGCCAGGCGCGCAGTAGCAGTGCCTGTGCCAGGAGGGTCCTCTGGAGCCGCCCTATTCGGTCAAGAAGAAGGCTGTGTACCGCATGCATTAGGCAGGGGTTACTTTCATAACAAAACGCTCCCATCAGCACTGATGAGGTGCTCTGGACACCATGTGGCTGGCATTGAATAAATGCTTCATAGTAGCAATAACCACCAATAACATGTAGTTGAAGGAGTGAAATTGGCCTTCACGCATTTGTCTCTTCCCCAAAGAATAAAATGTCTTCCCGGGCCTTTTTCATCTAATGTGTGCAACGTGGGCATTTCCCCGTTAATGTGAGGGTAGCTCCACTCTGAGGGCTGTGCTGCTGCTCTCGGGAAGGTAAAAAGTAGGCCAGCTCATAATCGCCTGAGTCATGTCCATGGAAAAGAACGCATAGGTTCTCCCCACATGTTACTCATCCGGTCTAATGTAGCTGGTTCAGTCCCAGTGACTTTCTGTACATCCCTGATGCTAGATGGACTATTTGTCACACTGACTCATGGGGCTAATTTTGGACTGCGAGAGACAGAGTAGAACAAATTGGATAAAGTAGGATTTTTAACCCAATGAATATGTATTATAGTTAATAACTTTAATTTATATATTTAACATATAATTTTATATATTTAATTTATATATTTAATTTGCAAAAATGTAGTCTAATGGTTGCCAAGCAGGCATCGAAGAAGCTGAATACTGTATATTGATTGTATGTAAAGAAGGAAAGCACTAACAGAAGAATAGAAGGAATACAAGAGTAAGTTTATACTTTGCCAAATACACTTGTAAATTACATACATACAAACAGATCATTGATATAATAAATATATAATCATGATCAGATATTCAAGAGTTTGCTAAATTGTACGTATAATTATTGAATCAAATTATCTGGACGTTTAGTGATGCTCTGTCAGGTTCTTTCACAACCTTGTAAGAGACTTTAATCTAATTAAGTTACCATTAATAACACTACTAAACTCTGATGAGTTATAGAAGATAATCTTGGGGTATGCCTGATATTGTTTTTCAAGGATCTGATAAGCAGATGTACTTGTCTCTGCTCGATTTTATTCTCATGGTTCTCTGCCCTTTGATTACTCGCTTGACTCCTCTACCTGGAAGGCCCAAGGACTCCTGCCGATACTCAAAACACCACCATGAACAGTGGTTAGAGGAAGAGGTCGAGCCTGAGTACAAGGATCTCCCCTTCGCAGGGACAGTAACCCACAGCCTCCAGGGCCAAACTCACACTCTCTTATTTTTGCAAATAAAGTTTTATGGAACGACAGCCATGTGCTTTCATTTACATATGATCCACGATAGCGTGCTCGCTCTAAGGCAGACTTGTGTACTTGGGAATGAGGTGTTTTGGTCTAAAATATTTACTCTCTGGCCCTTAATAGGAAAGGTCTCCTGACCTCTGATTTATTATGACAAAGTAGCTAAACTGTCATAAATTTTGCTCTATTCTACTCCACTCCCCCTATCTCATTTTGTCTTTCCTTCTTCATTTGAAAATACCTACATTTTACTCCCTTCCTACCATCCACTGACTGACTGTGGGCTTCAAGTTTTCACTTGAGAAACATTAAAAACAAAAAAGCCCCAAATAATGTTTCAGTTTGACTGACTTTCAGAGATAACCAACAGATTCAAGACCGATTCATTGTAAAGCATATTTTAAAATACTAATACAGGTGTGTAGTACTTACTAAGTGCTGACCATCATGGTTCTCACTATATTGCTCATGTGAACGTATTTAATCCTCATCACACCCCCTTGGAGAGAGGAGCGACCATCATGCATTGGGGGTGGGGTGGGGGGTGAGGAAGTCTGGGCACAGGGAGCTGAAGTGATTTACCTGAAGTAACACAGCTGCCTGGAGGAGGAGGTGGAGCTGGAACCCAGGCTGGCTGGGTGGCCGCTAGTCTCTATGGCCTCAGTGCGCATCTGTCGGCCTGAAAATGTGCTTTACATCTGAATCGTCATTCTCACTCCCCTGCTAGGATCACTGTGTCTTGTTCTCTGATAGGGTCACAAAGCTCTAACGTCAGCCGGGTGATGCATTAACAACCCGAGGTTTCCGTCTCCTCTATGGAGACATCCTATGTCTCTAACTTTCTAGCACTTAGTAATTCTCAGGAAACATTAAAAGAGCACTTATGCCCGGCGGGCGTGGCTCAGTGGTTGAGTGTGGACCTGTGAACTAGGAGGTCATGGTTCGATTCCCTGTCAGGGCACATGCCCAGGTGGCAGGCTCGATCCCCAGTAGGGGGCGTGTAGGAGGCAGCCCATCAATGATTCTCTCTCATCATTGATATTTCTATCTCTCTTTCCCTCTCCCTTTCTCTCTGTAATCAATAGAAACATATTTTTAAAAAGTAGTAAATAAAAGGGCACTTAACAGTGACGGAGGAGATCAACTTGAGCTTTATGTGACATTAAATTGGAATTTAAAAGTAGATTAAATATTTCCCAGGTATATAGAAATATAGAATTTCTTTATGAGAAAGAGATGGGGCATTTCTAGATCTTTCCTCACAAACCTTACCAGCAAATATCAGAAATAAAATAATCCTGCCAGTCCATGTAAGTTTCCTTTGAGGCCAACGCATGTAAAGCACAGAAGAGGAAGTGGGCCGAGCGCTCTAGGTAGCAGACACATTGGCCTGGATGTCGGCCATCAGAATCGAATGAAAAGAACAGACTTGCTCACCTACAGAAAGAGACCATTACTGAAAAGATATCCGTAACAGTTAAAGAAAAACACATTATTCAGGCATCATTATCTTTAGTCAGAAAAATAACCAGAAAAAAAAAAGATAAGTTTAGGAAAAGGACTATTCTAAAACTAAGCCACATGAATGACTCCAATTATCGGTAAAATTGCTGGAGAAAAAAATTGTAAGATTTGAATGTCAGTAAGATGCTTTGAGAATTCTCTAGTTTGTAATTTTTTCTATCTTTTCTCATGAATACACCTAAACCATTCAAACACAGAAAAATTATCTCACCTTTAAACTCACATAATTGTTTTTGATTTCTTAGCCTCTTTCTTTTTATTTTGTTGATTTTAGTGGGGGTGACACTGGTTAATAAATGTATATAGGTTTCAGCTGTACAGTTCTAGAATACATCAATTGTATATTGTACTGTGTGTTCACCCCAAGTCGAGTCTCCTTCCATCATCATTTATCCCTTCACCCTCTCCTACCTCCACCTCCCCCTTTTGGTCTGGTAATCACCACCCTGTTGTCTGTGTCTACGAGTTTACTTTTCTTCATTTAATCCCTTCGTCTTTCCACCCAGTGCCCAGCCCCTGCCTCTCTCCTTCATCCATTGTCTGAAAATCCCTGTCTGCCTCTGTCTTTGATTCACAAAAATAAAATAATATACCTACTTTTTCTACGAAATTATCTAGTGTACTGAATGGAGAGGAAAATAAATGTTTCTTTTTTAAAAAAACAAAGCTCTGAAAGAAACTGAACTGCTATTGTGTAATATACATTGTACTCAGTTAATTTCATTGCATAGTCATCGTGAAAATGAGAACTGCTATTGATTCCAAATATCATGCTTTCACATTAAATAAAAAAAAATATTAGCTATTTCTAGCAACCCTGAAGAAAATAAATTTTACTGGATTAAAAAATTTTCACAATGGCTGTTTTTATAATACTCGTTCAGAAACACTTAAACATTCACATTGGGTGGAGGAATAAATCTGTTTAAAGGGGTTTGAAGCACAACCACTCACCACTAAGCTGGCCTTTGTCAGCGTGCACTTGACATGTGAATTAGTCTATTCTCTGGGCGGCCAGGGGTCAGCACAATAAAACGGCTGTCACTGACTCGTCAAGTGGTTTTGGAGAGCGCGACCGAGATGCTGGCGAGGCGCCCCCACACCCTCTGTGCCCAGGTCACTTTCACCTGAGTGACCTCGGAAGCCGCCTGGTCAAGAAGACACAAGGAGGGTTGACAAACCCCACGACAGCAAAGAGTGACGCAGCTCTTCCGGGCCGAAGCTGTGGACGTCACCCAAGTCTTCGTGGGGAGGACTGTGAAGATCTGCTTAAGAAATGTGGAGGGGATGGGAGCTGGACCCCTCTGGGTGGGTGGGAACTATCCGCCCCCAATTCTATCCTGACTCAACCACGGAAACTGTCTGATGCTCCTTACTTTAATTATTTGGGTTGAAGTGTAAGAGTTCCACTGAAGAAAAGCATCAGTCACTTAAATGTGGATTTGAAAGTCACTGAATTAAAGGAATATATGTTCCTGAGACTATCTCAGCATTTAACATAGTTATATACTAATTAGTTTCTTAAATTATAAGGCAGTTTGACACAAACATGACTTTGTAAGCAGACCATGTCTTTGAAGGTCTGTTCTAAAAATCAGGCAGCGTAAAGAACAAACTACATGTAATTTCAGAAATAGTTATTTTGATTTAAAGTAATGTAATTATTTAGATTTTGGATTTTTGTAAAATACCTCAATTAATTATTTCTCTGGATAAGAAAAAAAGTGTGCATTATACATCCAAAAGATATGAAAGACCATCTTTATAAAATCCTGTAGAAGAGCTCTAATAACAAAATATGTAGATAGCAAATATTGGCCTGTTTTACCCGAAAGGTAGTGAGATGGATTGGAAGACTCATAAAGAGTGGCTTGCAATTAAACTCCAATAAAATTCTTGAATTCCTAGAGCTTATCAATTAAATGAATAATCATTTGGAAGCCAGCACAGATTTCACAGAACAGGTCCCCCTTTTTCTAGCAAGCCTTGATATAGCTCTTCAAGCATGAACAGCCCTCACATGGACCTCAGATATTTAAACCTACTTCTGGCTTCTTCTTCAGTTTAGTTTCATACTCTGGCTTCCTATTCATCAGGGCTCTGCATTCATTCTTGGTTCAGTGCTACAGGAATGATGAAAGAAAGTCTCTATTCACCATTTTGGTTCATCAAAACCTTCACTGGCTAGGCCAGTGGTCGGCAAACTCATTAGTCAACAGAGCCAAATATCAACAGTACGACTGAAATTTCTTTTGAGAGCCAAATTTTTTAAACTTAAACTATATAGGTAGGTACATTGTTATTAACTTAATTAGGGCACTCCTAAGGCTTAGGAAGAGCCACACTCAAGGGGCCAAAGAGTCGCATGTGGCTCGCGAGCCGCAGTTTGCCGACCATGGGGCTATGCTATCAGAGAAGGCTATTTGGGTGATATTTAAAAAATTAAATTTTTATTTTTAATAGGTAATCTAAACTTGGAGTCTGTTTTACAGTGTTTTAGACACAGTATATCCTGAGTTTACCAGGGAGCTTAATTTTCTGGTGGGTCTTTGGGTTGAGATATAATTTGCTAGAAATGTTCAATTACAGTAAATGAAATGTAGAGTGAGACTACAGCCTTGCCAGTTGTACCCTTGGTAATAATTTTTGATAAAAATGAAACTGACATTTGTCACAATGTAGTTTAGTGGTTTATATTCTTGCTTCCTCTCCAACATCCCTGATTAATTCACCGGCCATCATAGACTTGACACAGGTACAATGTGCCAGGTACAATGGTGAGTGTCAAAGTGGTGAATTGGTGAGACACGGCCCTTACTCATAGAGTTTATAATCTTACAAAGTCCTTCGCAGCAGAAAATGACTCATAGATATTGAATTGAATTACAATAGGTGCTTATACACTGTTTATGAATCCTGATTGAAAGTATATAAGGTATACATACCACATTTTCAAAATTTAGAGGGCTACTAGAGATATGTATGCAATATGTTGAATAAGTGACTACATGTTCAAAATATTGTACAATCTGAATTTTAAAAGCTGGGGTCACAATGAATAAAGTTAAATGTGTAGAGAAGCATTTAACAAAACTCAAGGTCACTGTAAAGTTACAAAATGAAGTAGATAGAACCTTAATGGGAGCGTCTATGAAAATAGCTTCATAATTTCATTCATTGTCAGTTCCTGGGTGTCATTTGACGTCTGACACAGTCACTCAAATGTTAGGTAAAACAACGGTGCTCAGGCAAAAGGGAAGAGGGATCTCCTTTGCCAGCCTATAACCAAGGCGAGGTCCTGTCCAGGATTCACATTGGGGGAGAAACTCAAGGAAGTGCTGGCTCTCCTGGCGAGGAGCCCCAGGGTGAGAGCTCCCTGGGACACACAGAGGACCGTCAAGTGGAGGGTGATCACATATAGTTTGTATGGTTCCAGCTGGAAAAAAAATGATAAAGACAGAGCTTGGCTCCCAAAATCAGAATCAGGAAGAAGCCGTTTTAGAAAATGTCAGGTCACACTTTATGGAGGAGGCCTGTGAGGGAAGGGGGGCTGAGACTCTCTGAGAGGCCATCACCCCCTGAGAGCTGGGAGTCCAGTCCCTCTTGCCAACGGAAATGAGAAGGTCCATAGCAGGAGACGAAGCTGTAGACCAGAATCCTGAAAAGTAGGCCACCGACGGGCTAACATCGGAACAATTGGTTCCGGATAATTGAGAATGCTCACAGAACTGGGAAGATGTCACATGCGGAGTCGCAGGACACAGAGCCAGTCCTGAGTGAAGAGAGGCCAGCTTTGGGATGCCGGAAGCCAGTCCATCCTTGCTGCTTGACACAGTCGCTGCAGCACATCCTCTGTGCGTCAGACCTGGGATTCTAAAAGAACATACTTCCTGGAAGAGACTAAAGCACAATCCCACTTAAATATGTGGGTTCTAATAAGAGCAGTTGGTTAAAAGTACCATGAGATCCCCTATTTCTTATCGCCGGAGGAATTGGGGGTGGGATGTAGCTCTGAATCTTTCCAGATGTGAGACGTTTTCTTAGTGATTATCTTACAGGGGTTTTATTCCACACACTACGCCTTCAATCTGGGGTTTGGTGAGAACCACAAAGTGTGAAATGAGTTTTGCTTTGTGTGTTTGAAGGTAAGATGCCAATAGCCAACCCATCCATGTATATGTTGCATGCAAATTTTCTTGACCCCTGAACTTCTGATGGCTTAGATCAAGAAACCAATCATTTAATTTAATATGATGGATGAAGTGCCCCTTATGCATTACATCTTTTATATAAAAGGCCCATGGCTGTCACGCCATAACGCCGTCATGACCAAACGAGCAGCAGCTCTTGCGGCGTGCGCGGCGGGGCGTGAACTACTAGTGGCGGATGCTATGAGCGGCAGAGGGCGGGGCAGCGAGCTGAGGCAGGTGGAAGCGAGCTATGAGCGCACGATTTCGTTCACGCTGGGCCTCTAGTAAGATGATAAAATAGCAATTAGAAAAATTCTGGGAGTCAAGAATTTCTTAAACCAAATGTAGAATTAAGTAGAGAGGCACAGTTGATGGCTTTGACAACTTTGAGACAATCCTTTGAAACCGAGTTAACACCAATATTAAGGAACGGAAATCCCGTGGCTGCCATTTTCTAACCACGGCTTTCCATTGTTATGCACATCCTCTGTGCGTCAGACCTGGGATTCTAAAAGAACATACTTCCTGGAAGAGACTAAAGCACAATCCCACTTAAATATGTGGGTTCTAATAAGAGCAGTTGGTTAAAAGTACCATGAGATCCCCTATTTCTTATCGCCGGAAGAATTGGGGGTGGGATGTAGCTCTGAATCTTTCCGGACGTGAGACGTTTTCTTACTGATTATCTTACAGGGGTTTTATTCCACACACTATGCTTAACCACAGAGTGTGAAATGAGTTTTACTTTGTGTGTTTGAAGGTAAGATGCCAATAGCCAACCCACCCATGTATATGCTGCATGCAAATTTTCTTGACCCCTGAACTTCTGATGGCTTGGATCAAGAAACCAATCATTTAATTTAATATGATGGATGAAGTGCCCCTGATGCATTACATCTCTTATATAAAAGACCCATGGCTGTCATGCCGTAACACCATCACGACCAAAGGAGCAACAGCTCTCAAGGCGTGCGGGGCGGGGCATGAGCTATGAGCGACAGAGGGCGGGGCAGCGAGCTATGAAAGGTGGTGGGCGGGGCGGCCAGCTGAGGCAGGTGGAAGCGAGCTATGAGCGCACGATTTCGTTCACGCTGGGCCTCTAGTAAGATGATAAAATAGCAATTAGAAAAATTCTGGGAGTCAAGAATTTCTTAAATTAAATGTAGAATTAAGTAGAGAGGCACAGTTGATGGCTTTGACAACTTTGAGACAATCCTTTGAAACCGTGTTAACACCAATATTAAGGAATGATACTGACAGCCAACACCCTTAATAAATCTAAAGATGCATATTATTCCTTTTCTTTTTTTTTAAATCCTCACTTGAGGATATTTTTCCCCTTAATTTTTAGAGAGAGTGGAAGGGAGAGGGAGAGACAGAGAAACAGCGATGTGACAGAGACACATGCACTGGTGGCCTCCCATATGCCCCCGACCAGGGCCAGGAGTCTGAGATTGAGCCTGCAACCGAGGTGCGCGCCCTCGACTGGAATCATACCCCGGACACTTCAGTCCGCAGGCTGGCGCTCTATCCACTGAGCCACACCGGCCAGGGCGATGCAAATTATCCCTTAGACACTACCCAAATGTATGGCCAATACATGAGCCTTAACAATCCCTTTACAAACCAACCCTAAACCATTTACAACCAAAGGACAAACACCAAAGGACAGTAGTTGCCTTCAACACATTTCCTGGGAACTGGCTGGTGTTTTTCACTTTCTGCTGCTGGTTTTTGTTTGGTTTGGATTTTTCCCTCTCCCCCCAAGAGGAGGGGGCGCGGTGGGGGAGGTGGCAGCGCTCGGGGTTACAGGACCAGCCCCCGGCCGCCTGCGGCTGCGGCATTCAGCTGCTGGCCGCTCTGTGGAGCGATGCACAGCGCTCGCCCTGCGGCCCTTTATGTAATATAATATATCTTTTTAGAACGGATTGTAATTTTTTGAGCACTTTGGGGGCTGCCGCTGGTCTCCTTTTCAGGCGAAATAGACCAACTGCTGCTGCTCAAAGAGCCTCTTCGACCACCCACACTGGCAGCGCCACCCCTGCTCCGGGTGGGTCCCCGAAGCAGCAGCAGCCAGGACTGTGGGGTGGGAACTGCCAGCAGCCTCCGGGCTCAGAAGAATGTCACAGCTTGACCCCCAGAGCCCCAGGGCCCCGTTCAATCAGTGCTCGGCCGCATGGCGCACCCTGAAACTTCAAATGAAAGCCCTGGATTCTTGGCCCAAAATACAGCCTCCCTCCCGCTCCCCGGGGGCACCCACCTCTCCTCGGTCCCGGGGAGGGAGGGAAAAAGGCACGACTGCAACCCTTTCTGCACAAAGGCCTCGGCTGGGCTGCAGAGAGACTTAACAGCAGCAGGCAGACACTTTTTCAAACAACATTTTGACAGATAAAGTCAAGTGATAAAAATACAGTGAACTTATAATTACTTCCGCTGCTGGAGGCCAGCGAAGGCAGGGGCAGCCCAGAACAGGGGTGAGCTAGAGAACCAAGTTCATTTTATTTCGCTCTGACACCACAGAATTTGACAGTGTGTGTGTCCAAATTATGGGAAGGGGACCCAGGTAAACACAGAAGAATGAGGAAAACAACCGCCGATGAAAGTGCTGTGCTAAGCATTTATATGGCACCCCAAGGCCAAGGGCACAGGGGGTGTCCGTGCAAGATCACATACAAAATATTGAGGGGCCCACCTGCATCTACATCAGAGAGGCCGGCAGAGTATGCCCAGAGGTCTTGGTGCCAGGAAGACATGGCAATAAACACATGTAAACATCTACACCCATACAAATAATCATTAATATCCGCAGGCTTTCTGATGATTACATGCTCTTCTGATCCCTTATTCCCCCGGGAACTCTCATGTCCCGAGTTTGTTTTTCCAGTAAAATCTCATTTGCTAAGCTTTCAAACTCTGCTGCTACTCTGGCAGAAGAGATCAGAAAGGAGCAAACCAGTTCCTTTACTCACTGCCGTGTTTTTTAATTATCTATTGTCCCCCATAGTACGAAACAACAAATTTACAAGTGGCATATAAGCAGAGATATAGAGTATGTTTTGTCATACTTGCCAAATCTTGGTCCAGAATTATTCTGGTTGATAATGAAATCAACCCTAATAGAACCTCAAAGATGACGCCTGCTCTCTATTCCATAAGGTATGAAATCCAGGCATGCAAGCAAGTTTTACAATCAGACTCAGACCTTGCTTTTGTATATGAAACCTTGTCCAGTCATTCAGATCCATGATACCTGAGTTAATTTTCACCTTTTAAAATTTTCTGCTGTACTACTCTTTTGTGAAGCATGGTATGTTTCCTGACTAGGGCAGTGGTCGGCAAACTGCGGCCCCTTGAGTGTGGCTCTTCCACAAAATACCACGTGCGGGCGCGCATGTACAGTGCGTTTGAAACTTCGTGGCCACACTCAAGGGGCCAAAGAGCCGCATGTGGCTCGCGAGCCGCTGTTTGCCGACCACTGGACTAGGGAGACTTGATTCACGGTTCAGTGAATCCAAAGATCCATTAGATATGTTTGTTCATCATGGCTAAGAAACCGGTACATTGAAAATTTAGCTGAAAGATTCCTCAAGCTAAAGAATCTGTATTCAAATAATTGAGCACTAATGAACATATAAAGGAATCCTAATTGAACAAATGAATAATTTTTCTCAACATTTTACTCAAGCAAAATGTTAAATTCTTAAAATTAAATAATATGATTGACCATATTGATTTACATAAAATATAGCTTCTTACTGGGCAGAAAATATTATTTAGGATGTTT
Source organism: Myotis brandtii (assembly GCF_000412655.1). Taxonomy (NCBI): domain Eukaryota; kingdom Metazoa; phylum Chordata; class Mammalia; order Chiroptera; family Vespertilionidae; genus Myotis; species Myotis brandtii. Next base: position 5,479,830 of record NW_005364745.1, read on the forward strand.
ATTTTAACTCTATTAATCTTATACAAGTGGGGGGAAATTCTATCTCATCTCTTTGATATCACACTGACAAAATGGTGTCTGAAGAAAAATCAACAAGGAAGCAAAAAGGCCCCAGATTTTTAATGAGGCTTTGAAGTATTGGATTTGATATGGCTTCTATTTTAATGATCCCCCCCCCTTTCTTATGGATGTCATAAACCATCGTTCATGTGTATTCAAAAATAGTGAGGAGGAGCAGCATGGAAAAAAAATTGTATAGCCCAGATGGTCTTCTTTTAACAAACTTTTATAATATATTACTAAATTTCCCCCCAGGGTTTTGAAAAGTGAGTGATATATTTTGAGTACAGGACTATGGACTATATATAAAGTGAGAGAGAGAATAATGTTTATACAGTAGAGCAGAGGTTGGTGAAAATTTCTATAAAGGGGCTACATAGTATAAGTTTTAGGAGTTTTAGGGCCAGAAGGTCTCTGTCAATGCAGTGGTAAAGCAAATACAGGAGACAGACAAACAGATGAGAATGGCTGTGCTCCAACAAAACTTTATTTAGAAAAGCATTCAGAGAGCAGGACATCAGTGCATGGTAAGAGCACAGAACCCTGAACATTTTCTCCTCTATCAAAACAATGAAAACTGGGAAAATTGTCAGAATTGACTCTTTCCGAAAATTTATCAAAGGCTTTATCAGGAATTACATATTTTTTAAAAAAATGGCTAAATTTCAATAAGAACAGTGAGCTTTGTAGCATTTTAATTTGACCCATTCCCATTCCCCACTCCTGCTTGGGGAGGGAGGTAGCCTAAGAAATTATTAAAACTTAGGGTGACAACTAGCAGCATGGCAGCCCCCAGAGGGCATCAGAAAGGACTGGAGCTCCTTCACACCGCATTCCCAGAAAATGTTCATTATTTGATCTGTCGAGTATGTGTAGTAAGGAACTTGACCTTGTCCAAAGAGGGGTCTGGCCTTTGCCCTGAACTTCTGGGAGGTCGTTAATATCATACCCACTAGGAGTGTCCTTGTTTAACGCAGAGGCTGGGCACACCAGAGCTTAGGGTGAGGTTGGTGGCACCAGAAACCCAATCACATGACTAAGAGAAAAAGGTTTGTGTCACATGGCATCAGTTGTCCTGGAGGTGGAGTTGAACCAAGTGGGCAGTCATTCCATCAGTCACGGGTATATAGTGAAGCCTGAATAAAAATTCTGGATAATGAATCTCCGGTAAACCTCCTTGGTTGTCAGTTCTTCACATGTGTTGTCACCCATCAATGCCAGGATGATAATGTGTCTGGGCAACAACAGAACTTCATGTTTGAAACCCTCCTGGGACTCTGCTCGATACATCTTTTCATTTGATTGATCTTGAGTCACTGAAACCTGCTTTAGAAAGAGGAAGTATAATAGGGTAGGTGATGAGGAACCTTTGAGTGTCACAGGGTCACCCATGGTATGAAACTGTAGCTGTGCTTTGAGGGTTAATGGACGTAAGAGTTACCAGTGGAATTTAGAGTTCCTGAGGAGCAGGTTCACTGGACACATAAAGAAGTGCAAAGTAAGGAGAAATGAACTAAATTTATAATTCCATGGTTATTGATATATTTAGTACCTAAAATGAACATAAGGGAGAATATTAGGCCAAATTTGGATTCTGGCTGGTCCCTCTTATAGCCACTCATCTCAGGTTCAACATCAATAAAGTTAAAATAAAAGTTGAAAAGTGTTAAGCAAATCCCGACTGGGCCAAGCTGGGATCCTGACTAGACTGAGTTACAGTCTCTATCCCCAGCCCCCACACCAAAGGGGAAGTTAAAGTAAAAGCAAATAAAATATTGTGGTGGATCTTCATACTGGGTATTTGAGCCATTCCAAGGGGGAAAATTATGCTGAAACAATGGACAGTAAAAAGGTTATGATTCCTATGAGAATGGACAACAGAGAGGAAAGAAAAAGGAAAGCATCAGAGAACTGATCCCAGCAAGGAGGAAATCTTTAAAAGGTTATTAAGATACTAGAGGCCCAGTGCACAAAATTTCATGCACTAGTAGGGTCCCTAGGGGTTGCCGCCCTCCCTTCCCTTGGCCGGCCCCGCCCCCTGGTTGAACTTCCGGACAACTCCCAGTAGAGGGGACAATTTGCATACTACGCTTTTATTATATAAGATGGGATGAATAAAGCAGACATTGATGGGGTCAAAACAAAGGTTTTAATTCAACACTCTTGGCAATTGTGTGGACTGATGGAAGCCCTGCTGTTTTGCCAACATTAAGGGGCCTCGAACAAGTCAAACAGATCTACTCTAATCATCTTAGTTTGGGAACTGAAAAGACTGTAAGGCAAAGATGACAATGAGAGGCATGGCTTATCAGCACTCTGGATAAGGGTCTCACAATGTTTTTGTTGTTGTTAATCTTCACCTGAGGATATTTTCCCAGTGATTTATTTTTAGAGAGATTGGAAGGGAGGGGGAGAGACAGAGCAAGAGAAACATCGATGTGAGAGAGACACATCAATTAGTTGCCTCCTGCACATCACATGTCCCAACCAGAGCCAGGGATTGAGCCTGCAACCAAGGTAAGTGCCATTGACCAGAATCAAACCCAGGACCCTTCAGTCTGTGGGCTGACCCTCTATCCCCTGAGACAAACTGGCAAGGGATCAAAATGTTTTTAAGACAAGAACTGCTTACAGGCTTTGGATCCCTTGGCCTCACTCCCAGCGAGGGCCAAAGGCTATGTACATATGAGTGAATAAAATGGGAAGGTAGGAAAAAAAATAAAACATTTCAGAGACTCCATGTACCGTGTTTCTGAAAGAAAAGAAAATGAACATTTGCTCAGACACCTGAGAGGCACTAGCAAGTGTACCAGCAAACTCATAATATGAGACCCAAAGAATACCAAAGGAAGGATGGGAAGAAAAATATTTGAAGAAATTATTGCTCAAATTTTCCTAAATTTGATGACAAACATTAATCTACACATCTAAGAATCTCAATGAATTCCAAGTCTAGTCAACTAAAAAAAATTCACACCTAGACACATTATAATTACATCATTAAAAGCCACAGACAGAATATTAAAAGCTGTAATTGAGAAGTAACACATAACTTAAAAGGAATACTCAATAAAATTAACAGTAATTTCCATCAGAAACTATTGAGGTCAGAGGCCGGGGAAGACATATTCAAAGCATTGCACAATAAAAACTTTCAACCAAGAATTTTATACCACCAATATTCTACTCCAGAAAGGAAGAAAAAATATGACATTGAGATATTAAAAACAAACAAATACCAGTATATAGATAATTTTTTTGCTAGCAGACCTGCCCCACTAGAAATACTAAAGGAAATTGTTTAGGCTAAAATGAAAGAACATTATAATTTGAACTTACATGCATAAATAAAGAGCACTGATAAATGTAACTACATAGCTAAATAAAAGAGTATAAATATATTTCTTTTCTGTAACTCTTTTTTCCCCTTCTGATTTAAAAGACAACTATATAAAGCAAAAATTAAAAATCTGTATGTCTGGGCACAAATATATAAACTTGTAATTGGTAGGACAATATAGGAAGAGGGAGGGAATGAGATTATATAGGATCAATGTTTTTGTATACTATTGAAGTTAAGCTGGTAATAATTAAAACTATATTATTTTTTTAAAAATATATTTTATTGATTTTTTACAGAGAGGAAGGGAAATAGATAGTTAGAAACATCGATGAGAGAGAAACATCGATCAGCTGCCTCCTGCACATCTCCTACTGGGGATGTGCCTGCAACCCAGGTACATGCCCTTGACCGGAATCGAACCTGGGAAGGCAACAATAAGGAACAGAGGAGAAAAAAACACCTAAGACACAGAAAACATCAAAATAACACACATAAATCCAAACTTATCAGTAATAATATTAAATTTAAAAAGTTTCTATATTTATCTTTAATTGCCCTGGGAAAAACTTCGTCCATTAGAAAATGCCACTGGTACAGAATGATACTTGGGTAAGTTGCTTGGGCATTGATAGCAATATTTTCCCATCTGGTGCTCTTCTATATAGACCTTTGCAAAGGAAATACTTTGGAAAGGTTTCTATTGCTTCTTGTTAGGAATGTATTTCATTTGTCTTTCTCAGACACTGTTTTTTATTTTCTCAACTTTTTTTGTGAGCTGTTTTATGGTCTGTCTTCTCTAATAAGATTTAATTTTAACACCATAATAATTGATTATATTCTGCTTTTATTTTAGTGGATTCCAAAAAGGCCCAACCCCGATACGTTACATTTCTCTTCCTCACAATACCTCAGTCAGGGCAAATAAAATTCCAAGCTACTGACGAGGAAGTAGAAACAGAGGCCACTGTACTTTCCAATGACTACAATTAACTCACAAGATGGTGAGCGGAGAGATTTCATGGGTTGCAAGTTTGCTTCTACGAGGCCACGCTACACAGTATACACATTGGTTTCCGTTCTCATTAGGGTTTACAGAGTAAATCTAACTGGTAGAACGTCAGCTGTAGCAATGATCTACTGCGTTACCTTCAGGCTAACACACGATTTTTGGGATTGAATTTTAGTTCTGCCTTGCATGGTAATATTTTCTTCATGTATTATAGCATGATTGAGATTATTTATATTTCCTACCCCACAATGGTATTCTAAAGATGAGTGAATGATTTTCCTTTAGTAGTGTAGGCTGTGAGACATGGAGTAGGTCAAAACTTCCATTCAATGTTATGCCTTTCTTCCACTTTGTTGGAAACTTCTCCCCATTTCTTATGAAAACTCCCCTTACCTTGGCTAAGAGGCAAATGATTCTGAGCACAGACGGGAATTCTAATCTTAAAGAAAGACCTCAGATCCCCCAGGACCACACAGTCTCTCTAGCTGTGCTTTTGCGATTAACCAGCACAGGCTCTGACAGAGGGGCCTATCTGTGCGGAGAATGACAGTGTGGGGAACCTAGACATGGGTTCTCAGTGGTGTGCAGTTAATCACCTGTACAAAGTGGCTGCGATTCTCTCAGGCATCAGCTTCTAGAATCTAAGCTTCCTGGAGGCAGGAGTGTTTTCATTTGCTTGTTTGTTTGCCTGTTTAAATTTGTTTATGACATAACTAGAGGCCCGATGCACAAAATCCATGCAAGAGTAGGCCTTCCTCCCCCCGGCTGCCAGCACTGGCTTCCCTCTGGCACCCGGGACCTGGGCTTCCCTCACAGCCCCAGCTTTGTCTGGAAGGAACGTCCAGTCTAATTAGCATATTATGCTTTTATTATTACAGATTCTCAATGGCTGAGAGGGTGCTGGCAGCAAATAGGTGTCCATTGAACAAAGACTGCAGGACTGTAACTTCTCAGAGAATAACCAAACTGGATGACAATCAACACCTTTCAATTCTAGATTTTCTAAGGTTTTATAACTGTAAGTTTACAACCAGAAGAAGGATGTAATATGTAATAAATACATGTTTCAATATTATGCAACTAAAATGATAGTAATGAATGAAATACATCATTATTATTTGACTTACATATCCTTTGGGTCAATTAATCCTGACTCTTCATCTCATGGCAACCTTACCATGTTATTAACTTACATCATTTGTATTTACAGTTTCTTCCATCAGCCATGTTTTTGAAAAGGCTCTAAGCCAGAGTTTCTCAACCTGTGGGTCGAGACCCCTTTGGGGGTCAAACGACCCTTTCACAGGGGTCACCTAAGACCATCGGAAACCACATATTGAATATATAATTACATATTGTTTTTGTGATTAATCACTATGCTTTAATTATGTTCAATTTGTAACAATGAAAATACATCCTGCATATCAGATATTTACATGACGATTCATCACAGTAGCAAAATTACAGTTATGAAGTAGCAATGAAAATAATTTTATGGTTGGGGGTCACCACAACATGAGGAACTGTATTAAAGGGTCGCGGCATTAGGAAGGTTGAGAACCACTGCTCTAAGCCTTTCCCAGATATGACTCTAGGCGGAGTATCTTTTTCCCTAAAATTGAATAAGAGTTCGATTTTTAACCCTGTTTTTCCATTTCTCTCAGAAGCTGTCAGAGTAAAACTACATTGGGCTCATTTTATCAAAGAAGCTCAAACTCTGGCTTAGTGATAAGAAAATGAAGCAAATTGATGTGAATGGAAAATTGATTTCTTTACCACCCCTCCTCCAAAAAAAAACCACCAGAAACTTTATTTCTGAGGTGTCCCTTGTATGTGAACATTTTTTCCACACTGCTCTACGTCATTCCAGTAGAAACTTTAAGATTCTTTAAAAGTATCTACAAAATTAGGTGAAGGGTAAAATTATGAATTTCCCACTTGGAAGAAAGTGGCTTAAATTCTATCCAATTATTTGCCATGACAACCAGCTAAACACAAAAGGGCTCGAATGGATGTAGAGTACTGCCTCTGTAATCATCCCTCCACGTCCTTCACATCATGGATACGCAGCACCGCTATCCCGGCTACTCCAGGGCCATAAGCCTACACGGTAATTACATGCTTCGGAACACTCCACTTAAGTGCATCAATAATATAGTGAGCAAATGTGTTCTTTAATTCTGCACCTGTAAGTGGAGGGGGAAAAATAAAGAAAATATTTCTATCCAAAAAATGTAAAAAGAAAGAAAAATAAATCGGCTGATTGTTTTTAAGCTGCTTCGTGAGTTCCCCCTTTAAAACTCAGATGGTTAATAATTCAAAGTTTCCCATAAATATAATCAAGTGATAAGACAGCTCTGCTTAAGTGACTAAAAAGGTGAGGGCATAGGAAAATAACGATGAAAAACAGACACTTCCGATTAAGCTTAATATTTTATCTTTAAAGTACTCATATCGGCTGTGCATAGCAGAGTTCCGGGCTACTTTTTCTCTCCATGGCCCTGCCTCTATATAACTGCTATTAATGGGATTCAGAAGGTAACACCTACTACCCCATGACCTTGAACACAAAGAAGAGTTAACACTTCAAGGCATGACAAAATTGTATGGGACTGCAGGCTCTTTACAATGCATTCGATATATTTTTTACAATGAAGTGTTTGTGTGTTTTATTTTATGGATTTGAAATACACATTTTTTTTCTCAGAAATGGAAAGCTACATAGTGAATTCAACAGAGAAAGTAGACATCAATAAAGAATAAGTAGTTGGCATAAAACTGTAAGATCTTTCTCCCACCTACATATCCCAATAAAATGAAGCTGCTAATTTCTTAGAATCAAAAATTTCTTCTGAAAGTAAAATATTTTTGAGTGACTCATTTCCTAGAGTGTTGTGGAATTTCAGAAATTCTAATGAAAATTATGCACATCAAATTTATAATTAAGTTAACATTCCTAGTATTGGAAACAAACCAACTTCTTAAGTGGGTCCATCCTAAGCCACTTAAGAAAATAAAAAAAAAATATACAAAAATCTATATAAATAGATACCAAAGTTTCTTATGCAAATTAGCCAACATTTTAAAATAAAGATACTCAATGTGAAATGTCTCTACATATTGATTTCAAAATGATTGCTATTTAATAAGAAAACCTTGCCGTAACTTCAGAAAACCCATAAAGAGGGGAAAGTTAAATATGCAATGGTCCAAAATTTATAAAGGCGACATAAAGAATTTACTGAATTTTTAAAATAGTGTCTTATTTTTTTTAAAAAAAAGTTATTCCAGAGTGAGGTTATATTTATTTTTCCTTGTCATGTAAATTGATGTTTTTGCATTTGTTTTACTAAATTAGTAATCAACACGGGACTGTGACCTTGTGGTCCATTAATTCCTACATGTCTCAAATTTTGCTTTTAGGATCAAGAACATTTATTTTCTCCATTATATAATCAATATACAGCCTTTTCCTGATCAAAAATATCTTCTGTGAAAATATGGAACTTAATTTGCTATGAGGCAATGCTAACTAACAGTAACAAAACCATCATTATATTTTCAAAGTTATAGTTTTAAGCAACTATATTGAGTAGAATTATCTATTTAATAATAACTATTTCTTTATAATCTTAGAGTTCAGGAGATTTTTTTTACTGATTCATACAGTACAGTTTGAAATTTGTATGCCGCTAAAACAGTATTCTATCATATAGAGAGAAATTACTGTTTTAAAATTTAAGACTGTTCCCAGGATGCAAATTGCACTAATCAGGCAATGGCCCATCAGCACACGAAATGCAAGATGAGACATCAATTGTTTCGTGAAGGAATACATACAGATAATCACCTGAGAGTTCCAGCCTATTAGTATTTACAGTTTCTTTTTCTCTCATTGACATGAACACAGGAGCAAGCCAATTGTTTACAATTATGTACAGATGCGCATTGCTGAAACTCAGATGACAAAATATAGATCAGAGAGAAGTGTTACAGGGAAATTTCAAGACCCTGAGGGGTTTTGTGATAGAAGTATTAGTAGAAACTTCCAGAATCCTAGTGATGACTCCTTTGGAATACCTTCCTAATGGTACACACGGTGGGAAAGAAAGGTTGGGAGTTCAAATGACCTCACCTCAGTAGTTTTTTGTTTGTTTGGTTGGTTGGTTGGTTTTGTCGTCCTGATTAGATGGGAATCAATAATACCGAAGCCAGGTAAGTCTAAGAATGAAGACCACGCCATTGGCCTACCTCTGTGATCTCAATGCCAATCTGAGCAAGAATGTCACCTCTGAACAGGAAAGTGAGGGTGGGATATGACTCAGACATATAGAAACTATCTCTTGGTGTCATCTAGTGGCTGTATTTCATCACTGCATAACCGCAGGCCTTCCTGGGGCTCCGAGCCCGGGTTGTGCTGTCGCATTGGTTTCTGACTGCCCGCAGGAAGAGACGCTGCCCTTTCTAACACCCGGCAAGGTCAGCCGCGAGCACATGTTTCTGGACTCTTCGCCCTGGCCCTGCGCTGTGCCTGTGTCTCAGGTCACGACCCATCGATGGGACGCTCAACCACGAGCCCTGGTGTCCAGGTGCTGTCTGCTGCCCCATTGAGGCTGCCAGGCTGGGTGGCTGGGTGCTGATCAGGGAGCCCACAGCCCAGGCCTCAGGTGTTTCCGCCGAGCACTGTGACAGCCGGAGCGGACAGGCTGACCATCTGTGTGCAGATGGCAATGTGGGCGCGTCCGAGCGAGGGAGAGCCCCCTGGCCCCCCTGTCGTCCACTCTCTCTGTCCCCATCCCAGGCTGGAACTGCACAGCCATCACAGGGAAGTGTGAGTGACAGCCACTTCTCCTCCAGGTGCTGAAATGTCATCTCCGGTGCTACAGTTCCTTTAAGACGAACTATAATTTCTAACAGAACTTTTCAGTTTTGAAAGTTAAGGGCAGCCAGGCTGGGATGACAGAAATAAATTATCCAGGTAATTAGGGCTAACAACTCACTTTCTCTTACTCCCACGCACATGCAAGAATAGGGCTCAATTATTTCTAATTCAGGTAATTTTTTCCTTTTAAAAAAAAAAGGACTTTCTGCAAAACTGCTGTTTGAATGGCTCAAAAGTATCATCATTAAGGAAGGAAATTATTAACAAATTATGATCATGAAATTTACAAATTTCAAATGGTTAGTTTCTGTCATCATGTCCAATGTAACAAAGGTTAGGCATGATAAAAAAAATATATAAAAAATGAGTGTGACATTCATTCTCAATTTCCAATAATTACTTGATATTTTTAGGCAAATTCTTTTTAAAACTATCAATGGAATTATCAATATCACATACTTATAGCTGCTTTATGTTATAAGGTGAAAATTTCTCCTGTTGTTGAATTTACCATTATTTTCATTGATGTCTGTTTATTTCTGTCCACAGGTTTTGAATTTCTAGATGTCTTACAAGCACACATTGACAATAATAATTGAATGGGAATATCAATGGATAGAAAGTTCTACTTGCCTTTGCTACAAATAAATTGCTACTGATAGTATTTTTGAAATGCAAATGTATATACTACACATGTAGGTATACAGAAGTGTATAAAGCAGATGTGTGTTATATGTAAGCATGTAGGCACTATCTACATACACACATATATATGTACATACAGATATACATAGATATGTCTTTTGTTGAAGATCTGTATCTCCAATAGTTACACTCACAGGTCACACACACATTAATCCAAAATACACAGGAGCAATTCGTGTTCTGCATGTCCCCTCAAAACATACCACCTTCCTTCAATTCTGATCACTGTGCTACACGTTAATTCATCATATAGAGCAAGTGAGTGAGAATAATGAAATTGTCCTATGGGACTGTTTGTGTTTGTACCATTCATAAATCTCTCAGCAGATTGATTCCACCTACAGGAACTATCCCAAGTCTGAATCATAACACCAATCCTAATTTCAGACCATTCATCCGTTTTCAAAGTCTGTTTCTCAATAATAACATAGGACGACCACAAGCTTGTTGCAACCCAGACTCTTAAGACAGTTTTCATTTAAGAGGGACAGTCCAGGGACAAGCGAGCTTCCTGTTTCTCTAGAACCCTTCCTGGCTCAGCCACACGTGCACCTAAATATTGTGCAGCTCAATAAAGGCCCAGAAGATAGAAGGACAGTGTCGTGGACTCCTGGGCTTCTGACAGAGGAACGGACATGCCCTTCTTTCTTCTCTCACGAGCTGCTAGGGTTGCTGGATTTTAGCCGCCATCGTGGCATGACATTGTTGCAAAGCACTGAGTAAGAGTAGCCTGGATGGATGCCTCAGAGAGCAGATTGGTGTGGACTGCTCGTCTCTGAGCCGGCTTGAGCATGAAAAGGAAATGAAATTTTATCTTGTATTCGTTTTCCACAGCACCACCACCATTTACCACAAACGTAGCATCTTAGAATAGCACCCAGTTGTTATCTCTCAGAGTCCGCGAGTCAGGATCCAGGTACGGTTTAGCTGTGTCCTCCTCTCAGTCTCACTAGATTGAAATCAAGGCACTGGCTGAGATCGCAACGGCCTATGATGCTCTGAGGCCTCTTCCGAGCTCATTGGTGTTGAGTCTTCAGTTCATGGCGGTTGTAGGACTGAAGTGCACATTCCCCAGGTCTTGGAGAACGCCCGAAGTCTTTGTCAAGCGTCTTCTCCACAGGCCCTCTTACGACACAGCTGAGTAGTGATGAACTGGGCTCTGATGTTATTTTTTTTTTAAATATTTTATTGATTTTTACAGAGAGGAAGGGACAGGGATAGAGAGTTGGAAACATCGATGAGAGAGAAACATCGATCAGCTGCCTCCTGCACACAGCCCACTGGGGATGTGCCCACAACCAAGGTACATGCCCTTAGCCGGAATCGAACCTGGGACCTTTCAGTCCGCAGGCTGACGCTCTATCCACTGAGCCAAACTAGCTAGGGCCTCTGATGTTATTTTGATGAAGGAACTTTACACCAAAGTTGACCCTGGCAGCTAACTGTGCTGAACTTGGGAGGGGAATCCACGCATTCACCCAGCTCATTACACTACAGGAGGGGTCCTCAAACTACGGCCCATGGGCCACATGCAAATACAAATATTGTATTTGTTCCCATTTTGTTTTTTTACTTCAAAATAAGATATGTGCAGTGTGCATAGGAATTTGTTCATAGTTGTTTTTTTTTTAAACTATAGTCCGGCCCTCCAACGGTCTGAGGGACAGTGAACTGGCCCCCTGTTTAAAAAGTTTGAGGACCCCTGCACTACAGCCTGGTTTTATTTTTCTGTATATTTTGTTTTTGCCCTACGTTCTAAAACCCACACCCAGGCTCACTGGGGCATTGCAATAAACTCACAGGAATGCCATAAGCCATTTAAAAATTTTTAAAAGTCTGAAAGAAACACAGTCATACTCAACACCTGTTGGAAGTATGTGAACGACAAGCCTAAGAGCGTTCACAGTTTTGTGTTAGGTGGTGCTGGTAGATATGATGTCATCATATCCTCACAGAGCCGAGTTTTCAGTGGTTACTGCAATAAAAAGAAAGCGCTACGTATAAATCAACGTGAAACAGGAAATGACGGTGGCAATGTCCCATCTGATCCCAGCGCTTAGGAACTTGTGCGGCGGCCAACAGGTCTATGTGTCTCATTACTAAGTAACCTTGGTTATTTAAGAATGAAGTAGCATGCTGCTTTTTCTTTAAGTGTATGTGTGCTATTGATATATCCTAAGTTATTAGAACAAAAATACTTATTAAATTGTTTGGACCTCACTGCTTACCAACTAGAATGTTAGTTATTTCTCTCCAGAGTCACCGTGAAACACTTATTTAGGAAATAAGAGGCCTACAGACAGAAGATTTGGAAACGTTCGGTCATGGCATTTCCAGTCATCTGTAGGCGCCACGTGATTAGGGACCACGGCAGCTTGTTTACTGTTCCATTCCCAGCACTTCCTGTGGGGCTCCCATATCGTTACCACTCAAATACAGGTGTTGGCTTCTTTTATTCAGTAATCAAGTGACGTCAGTGGGCCTGATAAGTAAGTAAGCCAGTCCCAGGGGGCATGGAGAGTTAGAGGAACTCAGCCTCTCAGGAAAGCTCTGTTCCTCCGTGGAAATGGACGGTGGGGATGGATTTTGAGTGGAAAATCAGTGTTGGCAGAGGCTGCGTTTGCTTTGTGCATGACTCTGCATCTTGATCTTGTCAGAAATAAGAGAAAGCAATATTTGAAATCATTTTTGCGTTTCTGCCAGTAATACAATGTTCATCAAACAAGAAGTACAACAATTTGAAAGTCAAAAAGGTAAGTTCTTGCTGAGACCTGTGCACAAAAATGTTTCCTCTTAAAATTGTGATTCAAGTAAAAATCAACCCTGTGTGCGTAACCTTTTCATGAAGTAACAGGTGGCACGTATTCCAATAAAGACAAAATATTCCAATTTTTCCAGTGAATCAATACTCCAGTTATTGTTGCCACATGATAAAGTACCAGCACCCCCAAACTTAGTGGCTTAAAACAACAATTTACTCTTCTCTCTCAACATTCCGTGGGCTCACTGGATCCAGCTAGTCATTTCTGGGAGTCTTTCAGGAGATCACAGTCCAGTGCTGGCTGGAGCGGGTGGCTGGATGAGCGGGATGTTTTCTTCGCTCGCATCTGGAACTTGAGCTCGGATGGTTGGGAGAGTCAGGGTTGGTGGGCTGTGTCTTTCACAGGCCTCTCCTCACAGCCACCTTGTGTTTCTCTAAATCTGGTGTCATGGTAGTCCAGCATCTTACATAGTCACCTGCGTCTGGAGCAAGAATCCCGGGATATGGAAGCCCAAACTGCAAGGCTTGGAATCACATCGTCTTCATCTTATTCAGGATCATTTCTGCTGCACTGGAGCCATCAGCCAGACTCAAGGAGAAGGGACTGGGCAGAGACACACACACTGGGAGGCATGGCTAATTGCGAGGACATTTGAGAAGATTAACGACCAAATAAAACAGTTTTGCAGTTTTAAGAAGCTCATAGAGAGTAGAGAGGTTATAAGTAGTCACATGTTCTATGCATATGTCATTGGTCCATTTTGAAGAAAACCTTGATTCCCATCCATCAGAGAAATGACATAGAGTTAGTTACCGGAGACAAGACAACCTCTTCTAATGTTAGACAATGTGGACATGTTTATGATTGAATGAGGCTGTTTTCCGATTTTGTACAAACAAAGGAGAAAAACTACCCTTTTTATACTGATGATATTTGGGGATAATTGTTACTTTAATTTGTTCACCCCTTGCTTCAATCTGCTAAATTTGATGAAACAGATCCCTGAGTGATTGTTATTAAAATCTGATCAATATTTCCGCTTTTCCAGTGGGGAATGAAATCTCAGAGTTTACCTCTATGCAATAAGTATGCAATCTCAGTTTTAATGAATCTGTAAAAATGACTAATCAATTACTTTTTTAAATATTTCAATTTATCTTTTGTAAAATTGCTGTTCTGATGAATCTGTTCCTAAATCCCTATTTTCTGGTAGGACAAATTCCTACATAGGAAATACTTGAATGAAAAGAGCACAGTTTTTTTTTTCAGCTTTTGACACAGTTGCTTTTTTGCTTCTAGAAGACTTGTACCAAGTCACAGCCCCAACTCCATATGAATGCCAGTTCCCTTCCCCACGTGCCTCCACTGGCTGCTATGTGAGACTATGTGTACATTGATTTTGTATAAAAAGTTTCTCATTTTAAAAATCTGCATTTTTGCCCTGGCTGGCTTGGCTCAGTGGATGGGGCGTCGGCCTGCGGACTGAAGGGTTCCAGGTTCGGTTCCGGCCAGAGGCATGTGCCTGGGTTGCGGGCTCAATCCCCAGTGTGGTGCGTGCAGGAGGCAGCCGATCAATGATTCTCTCTCATCATTGATGTTTCTATCTCTCTCTTTCCTTCTCCCTTCCTCTCTGAAATCAATAAAGAAATATATATATTTTAAAAATCTGCATTTTATTATTATAGCAATTAAATAATTTTTGTATGTTTATTTGTCATTTCTTGTTAGTTATGCCACCATATTATTACCCACTTTTCCTAGGAGTGCTAGCTATTTTCTATGTTAACAATAAAAGCTCTTTATATATTACTGGGAAAACCCTTTACCTGTCAGTCTTGCCATAAATGATTTTCACAGTTTGAATTTACTTTTTAAAATCTATTCATAATGTGCTTGGCAATGCAGATGTTTAAAAATTATATAATCAAATATATCGATATTTTATGTATTTTATGCAGAAATTGCTTTGCTAATTATTTAAAATTTTATATTTTATTTTAGGCCATTAGTGATTTTTGCCTCAATCTTTTTTGTTTAAATTTTTTCCTTTTTTCATTTTGAAATAGTTATATTCTTATGGAAAGTTGAAAGCATAGTATGAGAGGCCCATGAAGCTTTCAATAAACTTCCTTTAGTGGCAACATCTTATGTAACTATAATACAATATCAAAACTTCAATGAAGGCCTG
>NW_005364745.1:5494825-5517282 GCF_000412655.1 Myotis brandtii
ATATATACACACACACACATACATATACATATACATACATACAATGGAATACTAGTCAGCCATAAGGAAAGATGAAATACTGCCATTTGTGACAACATTAATTTAAATGGTCAATTCTTCTATGTGAAGAATGGGGGAGTTAGAGGTGGGAGAATAAATGCTTTTGAGGGACACACCGAATTGCGCTTCTCTCTCACCTGTGTTCAGAACCAACTAAGAAATAATGCTGAGAGTCTGCAGATGGGATGTCAGGATTTCACATTACTGATCAATGCTGGAGCGAGCACTGTCACTCAGAACAAACGCCAAAGGCACTTCCCAGCTCTTTGTCCCGGGGTCTAGAAGGGACAGCTGCCCTTTGAGCGGACGCTTACCAGGAAAGAACGAAGGGGTAAGAGATTAAATTCCTCCAGTCGGGATTTTTGACGGGTCAGACCTGCTCACTGGAGATGTTTGGATCAATGGCTGTCAGGACCAGCCAGGTCACCTGGACGGGAAGGAGGGAAAAAGTCTTTCTTCAGGGAAAGAAACGCAGGAATGGGAGAGAAGGTTCCCCTCTGACACGGGAGGGGAAATGCGGGAGGAAACGCTGTCCCTGTACGTTACACACTGACTATCCTTCCGTTCGTCTCTCACATGTTTAGATCATTGATCTTTGCCGCTTGCTGGCCGGGACACTTGGTAAAATGACTTCCCTTTCTAGGTATCAATGTTTTACTCTGGACAACGGTCATTACGGCAGGACCTACTTTAACAGATTCTCGTAGGGATGAAAGGGTGGACTTCATGCCCTGTCCTCATCACAGTGCCTGACACATGACAAACATTCACTATGCAGTAAAGCAAAGCAACGTCTGCACGTATGCCGTGTGATCCCACATGTACCAGAAACCGGGCGATGTGTGATCACCCCCAGGCCAAGTTAAGCTCTTGGCCTAACTGTGTCTAAAATTACTTATATATTATGATTGGTCTGGAAGGTTAAAGGATTGAGAAGAATTAGGTTAACTACACTGTTGACTCTTGGTATTTAGTTTCTAGCAAAAAAAAAATATAGATAAATAAAAACTAAAATCTGACCCTTGGCCAAAAGGAAAATTACTACAAAAAGACAAAGTCCCTTAGAATAGAAAAAGGAATGAAAAAAACAGGCAACTGCTGAGGTTCAGAAGCAAGAACTGATCTCAAGCTGAAATGAAGGGACAATGACAGCCTTTTCTTGTTGTTTTTTGATCTTCACCCAAGGACATGTTTATTGATTTTAGAGAAAGAAAGGGGGAGAGAGGAAAAGAGAAGCATCAACGTGTGAAACTTCGAAGTTGCCTCCTGTATACCCCCAATCAGGGACCAAACCAGCAGCCTGGGGACATGCCTTGAATAGCAATCAAACCCGCAATCTTCTGGTGTATGGGACGGTGCTCCAGCCAACTGAGGTCTGGGCCAGGCCAGCATGTTCTTTCCCTCAGCCCTTCAGAGAGACAAACCGACTGGGGTGTGTTTCGATCATCTTCTTGCCTCTTGGTGTAGAGCTGGTGAGAGAGTGGCTCTGAAAGAAGTTTTCACATGGGACGACCCTAGACAGAGGAGCTTGCAATTTAATTGAGCAGCTTCCCCAAGTGGCACACAGCAGAGGAGAGGTGATTCTCCATGGGCAATAGACGGGGGTTAGAAAGGGCTCATTTGTTCCAAGAAGCCTAAGAGCCACTCGCAGATACTGGGGGGACCTTTTGCTACTCAGAGACCATTTAAGATCCCAGAGCAGATGGTCTAGTGGGGAGATTCTCTCTGAACTCCAACCAACACAGTGCTGTCAGCATAAGCAACACTGTCAATAGAAGAATTCAGTATATTTTTTCCAAGATAAAATCTTCCACTGGAAAACACATGGACTCCTTTAATATTCATGGAATGAAGTCATCGCTTCTCTCCCGACAGCACAGACTTGGCCAGCCTCTAAGGACCGCCATGGAAGGAATTAATGGACATTTCTGGAACAATGTCGCTAACTTAATTTCTATGCCGATTTCTACACTGTTCCCTGGCCCATCCTAGATTTATTTGGTTGCTAGTTTGTTAGCTGGTTAAGTAGCTGGTTACTTATCCATTAGAGTAACAAGGAGTTCTCCGTGGATTCAGGACCTAATGCGACAGAGAACTAACATCAGTATTGCTCGGCGACAGGATTGCATCCTGAGAAATGCATCCATAGGTGAGTCTGTCATTGTGCGAACATCACAGAGCACATACACTTCACACACCTCGATGGGCGCCTACTGCACACCCAGGCTCCGTGGGCCAGCCTACTGTCCCTGCTGCCCCTGAACAGCGTGTTCACTGGGCAAAACAACAGGGAGTAAAGCACGCATGAGGGAAAATGATGCCACCAAGAGGCACAGTAAGTGGGAGACGCTGAGGCTTCTGCCAGCCTAACATGCCTACGTGATGTTTTACAAAAATCCTTTTTTATGTAAGCAGAAAGCACACTCTAAAACAACACAAAAAATATAGTATTGTAAGTGCATAAGCCAATAAACTAGTAGTTTATTTCATCATCAAGTATTATGTACTGTATGTAACTGTACGGCAGCACAGTAGGCCTGCTCACACCAGCATCGCCACAAACACCTGAGTCATGCATTGAGCTACGTCACCAGGACAGCTATGATGTCACTATCTGCACTGAGCTCCGACATTAGGAGGCTATGATGTCACTAGCTGCACTGAGCTCTGACAGTAGGACACCTATGACGTCACAAGCTGGTAGGCATTTTTCCGCTCCATTATAATCTGAGGGGACCACCATTGTGTATGTGGTTCTTTGATGACCATAATTTTGTTAAGCAGGTATGAATGTACTTTATTATTCTAATCCAAAATCTATCTGGCTCTTATTTCTTCGAGTATGTTTGACCTCAAGATAATTCCTCATTTTACTTTACTGGTCTTTTTTTAAAAAATTCTAAAGTACCCCAAGCAATAGTGCGTTTTACACTTTCCTAAAGTGTTCTTAATGAATTTACAGGCCAATACAACTAGAATACTATGGAGGAAACAAGCCATGCATGTTCTAATATTCAATAGGCAAGTGACACATCTTAGTTTTTCCTGCTGGTGCTTTCTGGGTACAGTGCGACTGGAATAAACATTGCAGCATTATTTCCCACAATGTTCCTTTAGGAAGACGTTCCTATCCGAAGAGAAAAATAAACAATATATAAAAATAGTACACATTTTTTAGTTGGACGGGTTCCGGTATTTAGTGTCCGAGGATTCATTCTGGTCTTACAATTACACAGCCTCAAATTAATATTTTTATGTACACTAAACATTTAGGGCACTTTAAAATCTCTTTATCATACTCAATTAAAGACGTATGTCCAGAACGTCACAATCCTTATCATATGCTGCGGGGAAAGGAATGTTGGAGTATCTGTCTAAAAGCCAGGCAAGATTTAAATTTCTCGTAAGCATCGATTAATATATAAAAAACACAACACTTTTCTCATGATTCTATTTTCTTACTATTTCAGTTTTTACAAGTTGGTTTACCTTTCCACTCACTTGTGGATGTTCTTGTTTGAATTGCCCATGAAATAAAAACGTTTCTTGAAATAAATGTTTACCTTTAGGATGCTTTGTCTTTACATTACCTCAGGTCCAGGCAAAACTGCTATATTCCAAATGTCCTCTGAAAAGCTTAAAAATGCAGTGGATTAAAGTGTAAATATTTCCTTTGGTGCTTGTGATGCAAAAATCTAAGAGCCTTTGAATTGCCCCGCTGTTCGGGGCAAAGCGACGTCTGCACCACGTCCAATGCGACCTCACGTGTCCGAGACACTGGGGAGGCTCAGGGCCCTGCTCTTCTTCCTCAGTCACTCCTCCCCCCGGGGCCCACCCTCCGCCAGCCCCCGGGCTGTGCTGACACACAGGCTCCCCAGACAGCACCCCAGGTCGTGGGGACCCACTGGGAACCCCCGGGGCGGAATCCATGCATCTGGGCTCCCGCCCTGTCTGTCCCTCAGACCTGGTGTTCTGTTGTTGTTTCTGTAACAGACAGCAACCCCGTTTCCATAGAATTGTGAAGGTAACGAGTAAAGCTCTCTGTCACGTCACAACAGTGAGTCCATCTAATTGGTTTGAAATGAGACAGAAGCCCTAGCTGGTTGGACTCAGTGGCTAGAGCATCGGGCTGACGACTGAAGGGTCCCGGGTTCGATTCCGGTCAAGGGCAGGTACCTGGTTGCAGGCTCCTCCCCAGCCTGGGCCCTGGTCAGGGCTCCTGCAGGAGGCAGCCAGTCGATGTGTTCCTCTCCCATCGATGTTTCTCTCTGCCTCTCCCTCTCTCTCCCCTCTCTCTAAAGACCAATGGGAAAGTGACCTCGGGGGAGGATTGAAAAGAAAGACGAGGGAACTGAGCTTGGCTCCATGTCCTCTTCCTGCGAGTCCAGCACCCACACCCACTGCATCCTGAGTCACGTCCCCACGGGCTGCACCGACAGGCGCCTCCGAGCACGGCACCGGGCACCCCCACCCCACGCTCTCGGGGTGCCCTCCTGTGTCCTGCCTGGGGGGGCGCTGGTCTGGTTCCACAGGGGACCCCGAGGTGCAGGGAGCTCGGCAATGGGTTCCAGGGGCAGCCAGTGCTCCTGCAGTGGCCGGGCGTTAGCTGAGGCCCCGTCACGGCAAAGGCAGTGCTTCTGTGTCTCTGCCTCTGCTGTCGCTGTGTCCCCAGGAGTGTGTGTGTGTGTGTGTGTGTGTGTGTGTGTGTGTGTGAGTGTGTGTGTGTGTGTGTGTGAGTGTGTGTGTGTGTGTGTGTGAGTGTGTGTGTGTGTGTGTGTGAGTGTGTGTGTGTGTGTGTGTGAGTGTGTGTGTGTGTGTGTGTGAGTGTGTGTGTGTGTGTGTGTGAGTGTGTGTGTGTGTGTGTGTGAGTGTGTGTGTGTGTGTGTGTGAGTGTGTGTGTGTGTGTGTGTGAGTGTGTGTGTGAGAGGACATATTCACATGAACTTCCTACACAGCTGAAACAATAAAAATGCGCTACTCTACGTTTTATACAACCTTGCAGCGGGCAAGACACGTAGAGCCAATGATCTCACTTCGTGTTTTCAAATAACATCGGGTACAATGATTGTATGAATTTTCAAATTGAATTAAGACCAGTGAGACCAGGAAGCGTAAGGAGGCGGCACAGGGCTAAGGATTGGAAAGGAAAACTGTGTTATATGGTCCAAAGCAAATGAGCAGCGGCATTACAGTCAACAAGAAACAAACAGCCCGGCACCGCAGTGGTTTCCACAGCCTGTGGCCGCTGGTCATCAGCTGGTCAGGAACACAGACACCTCAGTCCCGGCCCGCAGGACCCCAGTTCTTTCATTTTTAAATTAAGGGATTAAATTAGAGAAAATTCCTAAGGATGCTATGAGCATTGAACCTCTTAGCACAGAAATCTCTTCATCTAGATGTTGCCTAAAGTCTAACTCTTACCCCCAAATTATTGCAACATCACCCCCACCCCAGAGCTCATGTTCCCTGGGCACCACTGGCCCAGGCCCTCTGTGTGCCCACTGGGTTGGCACTATATACACGTAGGTATGAAGTCCTGCCCCTTCCTGGCCGCCAGGAGCAAAACAGAAAACACTGAGCCCACGGAGGCCGTGCGGTCACGAGGAGGGTCCCATCCCGCACACACACCCCTTTCAGTCTCACGTGAGACGTTCCTGTCTGTGACAGCCATGGCCGGCCCTGCCCACAGCGGTTTTCCATCCATCCACCCACACCCAGCGGTCCCTGCATGCACTAGTCTGCTCAGGCTGCCCCAACAAGATACCACAGACCGGTGGTGGGTCGGTAAAAAGAAGGGCCATTTTCCTCCCAGTTCTGGAGCCTAACAGCCAAGATCACGGTGCCAACACGGTTGGTTTCTGATGCAGACAGCCACTTTCTTGTGTCCTTATACAAGCTTTCCTTTGGGCATGGAGAGAGGGAGAGAGAGCGAGTACATGGGGTTGAGCTGTCTGGTGTTCCTTCTTATAAGGACACTGATCCTGTTGGATTAGGGCCCCACCCTTATGAGCTCCCTTAACCTTAGTCACCTCCTTAAAGGCCCTGTCACATTAGGCACGAAGGATTGAACATATAAATTTGACAGGGGAGGGGGTGGCCTGGACAGGTGGCACCAGTCAGCCAGCAAGGACCCAATTATTCGACTTCTCTCTCTACTTCCTTCTTTCTCCACTTCTCTCTCTCTGGGCACAGGCCCAGGTTGCGGGCTCGTTCCCCAGTGGGGGGTGAGCAGGAGGCAGCTGATCAGTGATTCTGTCTTAGGCCTCCTGGGAAAACACATGCTATGCTTTGTTGAGCAGCTGAGGCATACGTTCCAGGCGGTAAGTTCATGGGAGAGGGCACACCTTCACCTTCCTGCGTGGGACCCCTGCCCCTCCGCGTGCGTGTGCACAGCCCGGGTCCCCGCCTGGGCCTCACTTCAAATACGAGCTGCTGCTTTTCTCCCGGATGGAGTCCAGGCCCAGCTAACAGCGGGCTCTGGGTTCTCTCTTGAGAAAGTCAGGGTTCAGGAGGGCAGCTGGCTCCCCTCCTGGCACTGTTCTCAGCTGCGGGGGGACTGATGCGTGGGCACTGCCAACAAGAGAATCTCCCAGCGACGCTGCCAGGAGAGGCTGGGGAGGGAGCTCAGAAAGAGAGCCAGGTTTGTTTACTCTTGACGTGACTTCTCTGGTTCCGCTCAAGTCTCTAAAGACCCATTTGAAAAAGTTTCAAAAGCTTCTGGAACACCAAACTGTTCCTACTAAAAAGTGATGGCCTGATTTTCATTATAAATTATTCAGAATGTTTTGAATATCTTCCTTCACAATAATCTGTTTCAATGAATGTGAATGTACTTGGTACCTGCCCTGGGCCACCGGAACTCCTCGTGAAAGATGTGCTTCTATGTGAACGAGGATTTATAAAATCATACGGTGTGATTTTAAGAGCCTGTGTCTCACTGGGCATGAGGAAGAGGTGCTGGGTGTGGAGGATCAGTGAAGATTTGCCCCGACTCTTCTCCTTTGAATGAGAAGTGGAAAGGCAATGAGAAGTTTCCACCTTCTGTCTTTCCTTGCAGAGCTGCTTGAACCAGCATCCGGCAGCACTAGGAACCCCCGGGCCTGTAGCTGACCACATCCCCTTCATAGGGCAGCACCTTCAGCCTGGAGTTTTCGTCCTTCAAGACAATCTCGCTCTTGCCCAACGGAGGGCTTGAAGGTTGGGGGTTGACATCGAGGATGGAGGCCGCATGTGGAGGCATCAGCACAACAAATGCCTCCACTGGAAATTGCAGCGGAAATACTGACTGACACAGAGAAGTTAGAGTTGCTCCTGGGCTGGGAGGTACAGTGGTTAGAGGCACAGACTCTGGCGTCCTAATCAGGCTCAAACCCTGCAGGCTCTACCCCCCTCTCGCTGGGCGTCCTTGACTAATTTACCTCACCCAGATATGCCTCAGTTTCCTCATCTGTAAAATGGGGTAAGGCAGAGCTAATACCCAATCCATAGCAGGCTGCAATGACAGCAGAGTGTAGACACTTGATGACAAGCACTGGGCCTGTCCTCAGGGCTCCGTAAATGCAAGCGGTGCTATGATTAGGGGAATGGCCTGGACTTGGCGACATCACAGAGCTGTGGGTCACAACCCCACCTGCACCCCGTAATCACCGAGGGCACCGCTAAGGCACACCCGTGCCCAGGCCCACCCCGGAGACGGGCTCAATTTACAGTTTAATGTGTAGCCTGGGTTGAGACCCTCCGATTTTCAAATCGATAAGGGCTTTACTAAAAGCGAAACCAACGCCCTCGCTTTACAGGTGGTGACTCGTCTCAGATCATTTTCACTAAGTGGCAGGGAACACCGGCTCTCTCCCCCACGGAATGTATCAAAACCGGGCGTGTTTCCTCTGCTTATTTTAGGCCAGTGATGGCGAACCTTTTGAGCTCGGCGTGTCAGCATTTTGAAAAACCCTAACTTAACTCTGGTGCCGTGTCACATATAGAAATTTTTTGATATTTGCAACCATAGTAAAACAAAGACTTATATTTTTGATATTTATTTTATATATTTAAATGCCATTTAACAAAGAAAAATCAACCAAAAAAATGAGTTCGCGTGTTACCTCTGACACGCGTGTCATAGGTTCGCCATCACTGTTTTAGGGATTTTGTAATTTATTAAGTTAACCAATAAGGAGATCTCATAGCCAGGTGGTTAAAAGAATACGGCTGGTCCACCAGGCTCCTCTCATGGGGTAGCGTTGCTATAGCCAGACTGTGGGATGCTTCTTACTGGGAAGCTGCAGCAAATAGGAAAAAAAGTTATTTTTATTAGAAAAAACACATGTATCTGGTGGCCACTTGTATGTCTTCTTTGGAAACATTGTATGTCTTCTTTGGAAACATGTCTTTTCAGATTTTCTGCTTATTTTTTAAAATATATTTTTTATTGATTTTAGAGAGGAAGGGAGAGGGAGAGAGAGATGAAAATATCAATGATGAGAAAGAATCATTGATTGGCTGCCTCCTGCATGACCCTCACTGGGGATGGAGCCCACAACCCAGGCATGTGCCCTTGACCAGGAATTGAACTGTGACCTCCTGGTTCATAGTCGAAGGCACCACCCCTGAGCCACACCTACTGGGCTGCCTATTTTGTAATCAGATTTTTGAAATGCTTTGAGCTGTATGAATTCATTATTTTGGATATTAATCTCTTATCAGATTTATGATTTTCAAAAATGTTATCTCATTTATGAGAACATGGATGAAACGGGAGAGAATTATGCTAAATAAGAGAAAGAGATACACTGTGACATCACTTATATGTGGAATCTGAAAAAACTGAACTCAGAGACTCAGAGAAGAGATGGTAGTTACCAGGTGCTGAGGGGGAGGGAGGGAGGAGTTTGCTGGTCGAAGGGTACAGACTTCCATCCATAAGAGGACTATATCCTGGGGACCTAGTGAACAGCTGGTGACTATAGTTAATGATGGGCTATATACAGTAAGTCCTCGGTTACGTCGGAGACCCGTTCCTATGGCGACGTAATGCGATTTTGGCCATAATTCAGAATCCACCTACATAAACACCTACGTCACTCACATGGAGCACAGACACAGCAGTAATGAAGTGAAACAGTAAAAAAAATTTAAAAGATAACAATTCCTGACCTTTACTTGTGGTAAATAAATAATAAGAAACATAAAGCACATATGTACATATGTCAAAATGACGGAACTTTTTATATAAATAAATGGGAGATGGCGACGTAACCACAAAACGATGTACGTGGAGTCCGTCGTAACCGAGGACTGCCTGTACTTGACACTTCAGGGAGGAATCCTTAAAGTTCTCACCACAGGAGAGAAAGGGGTGTGCGGCCTGAGGGGGCCTGGCTCGGGTACCTCTCGCCTGTGAACAGTGTATGGAGCCCGAACACTGTCCATACTACACTAAACAGTGGTTCCACGTCAACTCCATCTCCACGTGGACAGAAAAGGCGCCGTGTCTACAATCTCCAAAACCCTGTGGCTGCTTTGGGTTCATCCCCAGGTCATGGAAGCAAACGCATGTGTTTGACGTGCCGTTCCCTTAGGAACGAGCACTGGACTTGGTACAAGTAGGGACGGGCACACACCCATCCTACCCACCCGGAGGGCTGGGAGCTGCTCCCCTCCTGCTCCCAGGCTGCCTGCCCCTCCGCGGGCCCAGCCACACAGCTGCTGCTCAGAGGGGGTGTGCCCGCCCCCCACCATCTGGACCACACCGCCCAGCCCAGCCCAGCCCAGCCTCCCTGGGGCTCCCTGCACTCAGTCCTGATGGGGGCCGTGGGGTGACAGGTACCCACAGGAAGGAGCCAGGTTGGTTCCAGCCAAGGACCCTGAAGGGTAAAGTAACCAAGGAAGAAACAGGGGAGTCCAAGGGAGTCTTGGGGGACTGACCTGGGGTGTCTTCTCAGGGAGCAGCAACAGTTCCATGGTGCTGCTGTCCCTCCGATCAAGAGGGTGCAGCTTGCAAACACGCTTTCGAAATAGAGAAGTTACACATTACGACAGAGCCTCACTGGACACATCGTCAGAGAGTCCTCTCTGTTTTCTTTATATTTTCTCCGACACAGAATTGGTAGCCTTTGGGGTTGGGTAAAAAGAAAGACCTCAGTAAATCCATCCGAGTGTCATTTTCAAGCATTTCTGAATCTTTCCTTTGTAAACCCAAAGTTTATAATTTTTTAATAAAGAGTCTTCAATAAAAGAAAATAATTCTGAGATTAGTTTTTCTATCTATCTATCCTTGATATCTATCTATCTACCTATCTATATATCTACATCTCTCTCTCTATATATATGTGTGTGTGTGTGTATATATATATATATTCTCCCAGTCATAGTGAAAAGCACATTCCATTTGGCTTTCATCACCCTGCCAGGCTGAGTATGTAGATCTCACATGATGAATCCACTCTAACATTCTGGTGTCCCTAAGTTTTTGGCTACCTTCTTGTACAGTGTAATAAGGCTGCTCTGGCATTTCAAGTGCCACCTTTTGGTCCTTGTTTCAACCAACCAACCAACCATCCGGAAATACAAATTTAAAAAACAAATAAAGCATTTCCACAGCAAAAGACTATATCTAATATACACACACACACACACATACATATACACACATATACATATATACATATATATGTATATACACACATATATATAAATATATGTGTGTGTGTATATATATATATACACACAAGATGTATTCTAACGTTTATTATTTCAAGAAAATTCACAGTTAGACAGGAGTGCCTGGTAGGAACTGGACACACGTTGCATGTTTGTATGTGATACCAAGTTAAGGTTTGTCTAACAATTTGTACAAACTATTACTCTTAACGAAATTGAACTGCACCCAGACTGAAATCCCCAGACGCGCCCTCCTTCTGCCAGATGTTATTAGCAGCGAGTTAAAAGTGGGCCTGCTGTCACTGTGACCCCAGCTGACCTCTTAATTTCTTGAGTTCAAGTCCAATTAACCTCTAGGAGGAGGCACAACTGTTCTAACCAGACAAGTCAATAGAATCCAATAGTAATCATTTCATTTTCTGCCTTGTCAAAGGGTGGCCCTCCCACCTCACCCATTTCACACAAAGGTGGTCATTTATCACCGTTTAGAGAACTGTACGGAGCGTGGCCTGGCCCCGTCTGAAGTACATTCATCAAGGGCACAGGCAGGAGCTGGGGGAGCCGGGCTGCGGCCCGAACACGCCTTGGCCGGCAGCACAGGGGGCAGGCCCGAGGGGAGCGGCTCCTCTGAAGAAGGCTGTCCCTCCCGAGGAGCAGGTAGAGCCTCCTCTCCGGGCAGTCAGCCGCCATGATGATTCTTTATTAAAGACACACTTCAAACGTAAATGGGGAAAATAACTTTAAAAAGGAATAGATTTGTACAACCAAACCCAGTGCCCATCTCGGCTGCTCCTGGCTACGTGAGAGGCAGGACATACCTGTGTAGTTCACATAACATAAAGTTGACTTTGAACCAATTTCCTAGACGGTTATTCACAAGTAATTTAAGCTGTTCACTGTGAGATATATATATATATTTCCAAAAGTAGTTTTTTTGAAATAAGACATTTTTTTCTGGAAATGACACATGTTACTCCGATATTAACATGCTGATGAACTGGCTGATTAGAAATTAAATTCTAGAAAGCAACTAAAAGCAAATTGTGTTCACATGTTTCCCGGTGCTTCCAATTAAATAAGAGGTCAGTATGAAAATCTGAGAATATTTTATTTATATTCCTATGACAGGGAGATGGAGATCACATATCTATAATCTATAATTTTCTTATGCTTTAATTTTTATCATTTAAGTTAATGTGAAAAATTATAAAGAAGAAACTGCTCTGGCAGCCCATTAAAACTAACAAACACAATTTCCCCCAATATAGTTCTCACTTCCATTTGGATCTTCGGGGACCCTGTGGATTTAACTTTTCTTTTATAAAATGTACTTCTGAGCTAAGCATCATGGGGATCACTAACACCCTGGACCCCCATGCCTTGCTCTTCATTTATGCCCCTTTATTATTATTTCTCACGTTCCGTTTCTACTCTTCTCACAAAGAACAGTGCCTGCAAGGTGCAGACGGGGATGTAACGCTGGCAGAATTAACACCTCCAGCCCCAGAGGTCCTTGCCTAAAGGGAGACCACTGACCGCTCACGGACCCCAAGGTGTACGGCATTGTCCTTGCTCTCTGGCGCGCACTGTCCGTGGACCTGTCCCTGCAGATGGACATGGCCCTCAGCTATGCTGCCTAATCCAGGACCTAGTGCGGCCACACGTGGCCATCGCGCACTTGCCATAGGGACTCGGGTGGCTGAGGGACTGCAAACATAGCACCTAGCATTTTCGGGCCTCACTGGCGGGGACTTGCTTAACAGGATGATTCTGTCCTGGAGAGGTAGCGAACAACCTCAGACTCTCAAATGTACAATTAACCTTCCCCTCGGTTGCTGCCTTTCCATTGTCACTGAGTTTGTGGCTTGAAGTTGTGTATTCAATAACCCATGCAGGGGCAGAATATGCTGATCTGCATCTCACATAAGCAGACCGGAGTCTCAGCAGGGAGCAGAACATATCTGTGTGAGAATGAGAGGTATTTTCTTTTTTATATATATATTTATAGTATATTTTTATTGCTTTCAGAGAGGAAGGGAGAGAAACATTAATGATGAGAGAGAATCATGGATCAGTTGCCTCCTGTATGCCCCACACTGGGGATTAAACTCGCAACCCGGGCATGTGCTCTGACTAGAATCGAACCTTGACCTCCTGGTTAACAGGTCAACACAACCACTGAGCCACGCCGTCCAGGCTGAATGAGAGGTATCTATAATAATAAGAGTAATATGCTAATTAGAGCGGACGTCCTTGTGGACAACCTCTGGACTAAGCTGGGGCTGCGAGGGAAGCTGGTGCCAGCAGCTAGGGGAAGGAAGGCCTAATCTTGGATGAATTTCATGCATCGGGCCTCTAGTTTTCAATAAGAATTAAAATGTAAAACTTAGTCATCTCAAAGAGACCTCCAGGGGCAGGGTCTCAAGGAGATCTGAACTGGGTGCACACTGATGAATTGGTAAATGTGAAGGATTTAGATTATTTTTTGGCATAAGAAACAACTGATTCTTATATTTCATGCATGCATCCCTTAGAGTTAAGAAACTGCCTTATGCAACTAGGTTGACATCGGATGTAAATATTTAAGATGCATAAAAAGACTGGCATAAGTAAAAATCTAGGCACTTTTGATTTATTATTACAGAGATATAACATATTGTTTCTGTGAATTAGTGAACTGTCCTCCAGTGACTGCTCACGTGCAGGAGACACAAAGCAGCGGTGAAAAAAATCTCTCTAATTTAGTTGTTCAGTTTCCTACTGTCTTGTATGAAAAGCTGCCTAATAGAATTTATAGTTGGAGAAACCTTTTAGGCAGCACTCTTTGTATTTTTTATTAAGTCCAAACTCAGAGAATCTACTTACTGTCAATTTTGCACAATGGTTATACTGCACAGCATATTTTATTTTAAATCTGCAGGACATGATGATAAATTGATAATTGACCCCGAGGCTATGATAAGTAAAGAGGCCCTGTTTTTCATTAGTACAGTCCTACCTCGTCATAAGGGAAAGAAGACCAGTGCTAATCCAGCCTGAGGAGTGAGCGATCAAGAACGCGTGGTTTTAAAATAATCAAATGAACAAAAAAATAGATCCAGATACAAAGAAGTATGGAACAGACTGTCAAATCTCAGAGGGAAGATGGGGGTGGGTGGTTGGGTGGGAAGAGGTCAACCAAAGAACTCGTATGGATGTATGCATAACCCATGGACACAGACAATAGGGTGGTGAAGGGCTTGGGTGGAGATTGCTGGAAGGGCTCAATGGGGGGAAAAGGGAACATATGTAATACTTTCAACAATAACGATTTTAAAAAAGAGAAAAACATGATTTTTTTAGCTAACCTTCTTGCTTTTTACCCCAAGCCCTCACATGGTCCCTTGGAGAGCTACAGCCAGATGACAGCCAGGACAAACTTGTAATGAAAGCAAAATCCCTGGGCCTGAAAAATTAGCAAATTAAGGGATATTAGGAACACACTGTTGTTAATCTGCATCACATGTAAGTCTTAGCTTTTTTATTTGTTATGGAGAATTATTTGAGCAACTGTGAAGCTTTGAGAAGATAAATTATAACTTTTCTAAACCTAGTGTTATCTTTTAAAATAAATTTATTTGAAAATTTCATACCTGGAGAGTATTATGCTAAGTGAAATAATTCAGCCAGAGAAAGATAATCACCATATGATTTCACTTACATGTGGAATCTAATGAACAAAATAAACCAACAAACAGCATAGAAACAGACTCATAGATAAAGAGAACAGACTGACAGCTGTCAGAAAGAGAGGGTTGGAGGGCTGGGTGAAAACAGGTAAATTTTATAATACATTAATACCTGCTCATTATTGAAAATATAGAGAGGCCTGGCTGGTGTGGCACAGTTGTTGGGTGTCATCATGTGCATCAAAAGGGCACATGTTCAATTCCTGGTCAGGACTTGCGGGCTGGATCCCCGTAGGGGGCATGCAGATGGCAGCCAATCCATGATTCTCTCTCATCATTGATGTTTCTCTCTCTCTCTCTCTCCCTTCCTCTCTGAAATCAGTAACAATATATATTTAGAACAAGAGCATGACCCAGAAAGTGGCAGTATCTCACAGACAGCCATGGCATCAGGAAGAAGATCCGATGGGATGGAGAGAGAACACGGGGGAGGAGCGTGGGAGCGTGTTTGCCCAGACGGCAACAGCATGGTTCCCTGCCTGGCGACTGGTCAAACGATGGCGACACTGACGAAGAAGGGAGGTTAGAAAGGAGGCGCTGAGAGCAGCACCTGCTGGTTTGTGTCTGGGCCCCGCGCAGTCAGGCACGAAGCCTTCAGGGAAGGAAGCAACATGGTCTGCGGGTGTGTGTGTGTGGGGGGGGGGCTCTGTTCTGTGAACCAGTGAGATAACATGTGCTGAGCACAACCTGGGAGCGAGGAGAGGCTGGTGGAGCGGGAGCCGGACGGACAAGCAGCTCCCGGGCCAGCAAATCTGTCAAGGACTTGAAAGGTCCGAGAGCAGCATCTGCCACCGCGGGGAGCCCAAGAACAGGAGGCACCTGAGAACTGACGAGAAACACCGCCAAGTTGGACCCTCGGGTACTGGGGAGGGAGAAGACGCAAGAAGATAAGGTGCTAATCTAGTCTGCAGATCTCAGCTTCATCAGAGCTGGGAGTTTAGTCGCGTATGCCAAGGAGCTAGAGGCCACCATCAGTCTCGGAGTGGAAAGACCAGGGAAGGAAGTATTTCAGGCCAAGTGTGAGGCGACCAGTTCCTCCTCACAACAGAAGGAAGTGGATCACTGTTATCTGTGGAAGATCTGAGAGAGGAATATACAGGACACTCCTACTCCACTGGTGACGGGGAGCCAGAGAAGGCTGTGAGGCAGAACCCGCCCCCCGCCCCCCCCAGGATTACATCTGTATTCCAGAAAGACGCATGGCGGGGTGTGGGGGGAGGCTGGCGAGGATGTCGCTCTTCAGACGAGAGCCCACCAGGACCCTCTCTGGGCGGGTAGCGGGTCCGGAGAGGAAGGAACAGACCCAGGCTCTTTGGGAGGCTGCTCCCCGGGGAATAATGGATGTGATGGAGGGAGACAGTGAGCGGAGTGGAAGCTGTGTGACAGGGGGACTGCAAGATTTCTGCTGTGTGTGACATACATGGATGTGTCGGCTACTGAGGTGGGAAGACTGGAGGAGAAGCAGGGCTCAGAGGAGGAGGGCCGGCCAGACATCCATGTTGGCGGATCTTGAAACACACTCGTGGGGGAAGAACAACCTCAGAGACGTGGCCTCCTGTTCTCCTGGGCTCGATGGGGAGAGGCCGTGAGCCAGGCCTGTCTCAGCCACGGTGGGAAGATGCTCGGTTCCTCCTCACCAGGGTTATCAGCCGAGGTCACTGTTTCAGGGCGGCCCATCTTCCGATTCAGATACGGAGCATTTGGGTTCCCAAATCGGCCCCCCTCCCTCTTGCCCTGAGGATGGAGTTTGTTGAAACAGAGCCATTACTGACTAACACTCTGGGAAAACAGCCCCCGAGGAGGAGAGGCGAGTGGGACATTGGAACTTCAGTGTCTGTGAATGAATGGTGTCTGCTCAGTGAGCCCAAGGACATTGACAGAGAAGAACTCCAAAGAAGGAGCCTCGGGTGACAGGCCCCGGGGGATCAGGGGAGAGGGCTCCCCTTCTACCCAACAGCCACATCGCAAGGCAAGATCCGGGGAGCTTCCCCGTGTGTGCTCCCCAACACCACGGGCCTTTTCTGTAAGCACATCACACGTGCACCGCCTGGGCAGCCAGGTGTCTCCCAGGTTTCCTTCCGCTCCTTCCTAACACCGCCACACATAACCGCTTTCACTGAGGGCATGAAGGCCTTCTATGTGACAGACTCTTCCCATTGGCCCCGGATGCAGGCCTTCCCTTCCTACCTGCGAGACAGTGGCCGGCACTTCCATTAGGATGCATGTGAGGGAGAAGGTAGGGGAGAAAGTCCTTGGGAAGGAAGGAGTCACAGAGAGGTGATGGGGAGAAGAATAAGTGTGACCTCGCAAGTGTAAGCTTTTATCCACCTCACTCTCCCCGTATCTGTGTGTGTGTGTGTGTGTGTGTGTGTGTGTGTGTGTGTGTAAAGAGTTTAGGAAAAAGAAGGCAGCTGCAGAGTTAATGGGAAAAGGTCAAGGCTGAGAGTTTGAAAATCCTCTTTTTGAAACTACAGAAATGGCGTCAGCTTGACTTGATTCTCTAACCAAACAGAGAGCGAACAAGTTCAACCCAAGGGAATACCACACATGAAAACGATGGATGTATACATGAAATACAAGTCTGCAGGCATGCCTTGTTTGTTTGTTTGCTATTTGACTTATTTTCCCATCGGTTGCTACTTGTAAGGCCACACTTGTCCATTCCAGTTACTCTTCCTATAACAACACTGTTTTTGCTTAAAGTCTGAGAGAGAAACTGCAAATGAGTAGAAAACCAACCTTCCTAGACGTATAAGGAATCAAGTGTTTTCTAAAATTACATCTGCCGTCTATATAGTAAGCAGATTGTCGTTCCACTCATTGTGCCACCAAGCAGGCATGCTTTATAATGTGTGTGTGTCTTGTGAGAAATCTTTGTGGGTAGAGAACAGGGTGGCTCTCTTGGTACTACTTTTAAAAATAGATCATATAATTGGATCTTAAAAATAATGTGAGTTATAGACCCCGATTCTTTACCAATAATCTTTGGACAAACAAACAAAAAAGAATGAAAGAAAAAAGGACAGGAAGGGAGGAAGGAAAGATAAAGGAAAACGTAATTTTCATAAAGAAGAAAGTTTTATTCTTGTGAGGTCAAAGAGCCTGCAAGCAACTCCTTACATAGGTGATGCTCCCGGGTAATTGAATTAAAGTTATTGATTTGCATTAAGTAGCTCTTTAGTGAGGCTCTCTCCCATGCTCCTGTCTCTGCTGCCTCTCCTAAGCCGTTGTCACGGAAATGAGTGTGAAATAAGCACATCCACACGCATTTAGGACAGCGCCCAGGCCGCCCGCAATCCAATTACACAAAACCCGGCCCATCTGCGCGGCACTCCCCGCGGCTGCCAGGGAGGCGGCTCGGCTCTGAAAGGCAGGGAGATGCAAATCGGATGGAACTGGACTTCCTCTCAGGCAGAGGCCGGGGCCATGAAGTCAGACCCTTGCTGTGAACTCACAAAGCCCCCCTGGGAAAAGGGGGGTGAGCGGGGAGCTCCTTTTCAGAGGCCACATGGCGGGTACTTAGCAGAGGCCATAAGGGAGTGTTCATCCCTTTGTTCCCTACAAGGCAACACGAGTCGCCACAATATCAACCTTGTTCGCTATGCAAATTGTTGATTTTGGTGCTCCGTCCTCCGTGACAGATGCCCCTTTATTAGCTGGATGTCACGGCATGTTCCACTGCATTTCACATGCGGGAGACAAAACAGGCAGCAGGGCGTGAGCGTGTATTTCAAAAGGTTAGTCATTGGCATTTAGTGCCCAGATCTGTACGAAGATGAATTAAAACCACCCATAGAACTGGTGCTCCCTGTAGGGCTTGGGAGGCAACAATTTGCAAAGCCCCTTTTGTGGGAAGTTCCTGCCCAGGCGGTTTCAAAGGAGTTTTGACAATTTCTCTATTAATAGGGGTAATTACTTGCTGATGTTCTAAAAAAAACCCAAACCCACCCACCCCCTGGCTTTGAAAGTTGTAGATTTAGAGTAGCTAAAAAGCTAATATGTTGTGTTAAAAATTCTACATTTTTGATCTTGGAAAGAGGCTTTGAAATGACATTTTTCTCCCCATGATGAATTTGTGCCATTTTCTTCGGTAAAAGCTATTTTTCCTGCACAAATGGATGCATTTTGTCCTGGATTCCATTCATGCTTATTTTTTAAATGTTTATCTCTTTGTAGAGATTCACTCTAATAAGGATCCAGTCTTCCAAGCTTTAATAGGAGCATAAGAATTAGGGTTTTTGTTCAATTTAAAGGTTTTCCCGTATTTTCCCCGATAAAAGGTTACACTACATCAAAAGAGAAGTACATGCAACTGGTAAAACCTTAAAAACGGGACACCCATAGTGACAGATCAGTGTTCCTTCTTCTACTTAGCGGGGCAGGTGCAAGCGGGTGAGGGGGCAGTTCCATGCCCGGTCCCTCCCTGCCTGTTCTATTGTCCACCAAACGGTTCATTCCCAGTTTTTCTCCAGGTACTCAGACCTTCTCGGGAGTAAAGCCCGTTCCTAGGCTCCGAGGGAAGGATCAGATAATGCACTCCACCCTTCAAGAATAACCAATGAAGCGTTCTCCTGGTTTGTCACACTTCTCCTGAAAGACTAGAAATGCGCTTTCTCTAAGCTGGAGTTATCTTTTTTAAAATGGGAAGAATACGCCTTTCAGTGTTGACACAGTAGATACGCGTCTCATGGACACAGTCCCAAATGCGTGGTAGCCACCAGTGACTGACCAGCACGGCCTGTCAGCCTAGCCCACACAGTGTTCATTGCTATGACGACCTTCTAATGAGGGGGGACTTTGCTGTCCTTGCTCTGGTATCTGAAAGACTAAGCATGAACCTCAGGTGGAAGGGATGGTTCGAGTTCTGGAAAAGCAAACCCATTGGGTCGGCCTGAAAGTCCAGGACAGGAGCGTCTCAGTCGGACTGAGTAAAGCAGACGCCCAGGAGTGCTGGGGTCCAACCACCCCTTGTCTGATGCAGCTGCCTGAGGCCCACCCCCACCTTTTGCAAATCTGTGTTTTGTGTTCCCTGTGACCTGAACACTGGGGTCCAGAGTCTTTTGGGATCTCCCATTTGGCTGTTCCTGGCCATTCACACAAGGACGGTCAATCTGGACCCCAACCTTGAACTGTCCCTCCAATGGCTTCCCTCGCCGTTCCCCTTCCTCTGCTGTCACTGGTGCGAACCACTCTCCTCGTTTGTTCTAACATCCTGTTTTGTTGTCACGGTTGGCTGTCGTTTGCCTGTTTTTATTTGCTTTTGAGCATATTAACCTGTACCTAGCCACTTGCGTATACTATATGGCTCTGCCTGCTCAGCTGACCAGCTTTGTCTGCACACAGACTTCTGTGTTTCTAACGGTTGTGCTGGTAACTGTGTCCAGAACACAGTCCACTTTCTGAGTCTTTGTTGCTGACTGGCTCTGGTTGATCAGCAGTTATTCTAACAACCTGTTATACGTCTAACTTTTGGCAGAGGAAAAGCCATGCTGGAGGTAAACGCTAGACATGAAGTCCTATTTGCAGAGGTTTAGGTATAAAATGATGCTGTGGAGAGCATGTCGGGGGAAGTCGCACCTGCCCACCGTCCTTGACATCATCCCATGTGAGTAGCAGCCTGTGCTCCTGGCCTCAGCCCTTGGCGCAGGAAGGAAGGACAGCAGTGGTTCATTTCTAGAGAGAAATGCCAGACAATTCAACCTCATCCAGAGACTCGGCCTCGCTAAGGCTGTACCTTTATACCCAGAGGATGTGGAGATAAAGTGATTAACACTGAATGGTTGGTTAGGAAAGCATTTTTGATTCACGGAACGTTTTAATTACCCACATGTTAACTGCATTTCTAACATATGTTCAGTGAATTTGTAGATAATGCTTTCAATTCATTTTCATTATAAAATAAGATGTGACCAGACTTTTGACCACTTTGTTAGCAGATATAGTGCTTCAGACATGGGGATATTTGAACAAGAAGTGGGATAGAAGAGAAAGAAAAAGTTACTCAAAGTAGATGACAGAGAGGGGGAGAGAAACCCAGAGACATGCATAATTTATTCCATCTTTTGTGGAAGACTCTATGTAAGACAAGAATCTAAAACTCAAGTATTAGGCGGGCCAGGCCTGTTATATACATGAGTGCAATCATTTTGGTTGTTGGAAATCCTGGGAGTTATTGAAAACTGCAGAGCACATGGTCAGTTCCCCGTATTTATGGCTGCCTCTAGTATTTCAAAAAAAGCCAGGAAGTCAAATTATTATGTAAGATTTATCAATTTTCAAATGTCAATGCAAATATTTAAAAATCCTCTGAGCCCCAAAGTCGGCAATCCTCCTTGTAGCCTGTGGGCTGCCAATTTATAATCTCAGATATATGCTCATTAAACTCATTACTTGTCTACCCGCTCTAATTCTTGTGGAGCAAACCTTCCTCCAATAGGGGATGGGTAGATGTTAATTCACGCCTATTGAGATTGGTACACAACAAGGACTCAGTGTAGACTTGTTGAACGACTGCTAAGAATCGCCTATTGAAGTAAAATTGCACTTTCCTCATTACACTCTTATAGTTTAGCAGGCTAACGTAGCAGATATTATGCTGGGATTAAAAATCTACCCATTCTAAGACCTAGGCTGGGTTCTTAAATATAAGCAGAAATTGTATTTGCTATAGCAGTATGTTGAGAGTTGAAAATTCTCAACTTCGTGGCATTGATTATTTTTGTTTGATCAAATTTTAATGATGAGGAAATGTCCTAAGATTAGTGATTCTTATAGTTTATCTGTGTCATCCTTTTTATACAAAGAAACCAGTTCAGGCATTGATTGTACACCAGGGGTTAGTGCTTTTGTTCGGCAGAGTGGAGTGATGCCGAGAAAGGCATTTCCTGGGAGCAACAGCACACACTCTGCTTGAGGGCCTGCAGTGCTACCCCAGGCCTGCGTGTAGGAGTATCCTCGAGCTGATTTTAAAATATTTTGAATGAAGGATTTAAATGTGCAGTTATTAGCAATAAATGAGGAATTCGGGCATAATGAGCATAATGCATTATAAAATTTTGGTTTTTTGGTGGCTGTTTCATATTTTACAGGGAGAGAGTTTGTGCAATAATTATCAGTGTTGAATCTGCTACGGAAGTATAAATCTAAGGGAATGGCTTACATATCGGGCCTTTGATTTGTACCTGGAAGGTGTGGTTTTAATGTCTGTCTGGATTGGATTGGCTCCCCTTTCAGATGCCTGCACACTGACATCATGCTCCAATGATTGATTAGGCACCACAAATACCCACACAGCAGCACCTAAAAATAGAGATACTGGCGCAAGCAAGACCTGCCAGTAATCCCAACAGACCTTTGAGCACGATTGTAAGTGCCTGTTCCCAAAGTGGAGCACCTTGCTGGGGCTTCCTGGAAGTGGGCAGATGCTAAATCTGGGCTTTGGGGGGCTCCTTGATTGTTTGGGGAGCTCACTGCCAGGGAGAGAACACTTGAGGAACCTCTCTGTCTTCCCAACGTAGTCGAGGACGCTGGGAGCCTGTGGCTATGATGACTTCGCCGGGAGCCTGCCTTGGCTACTGCACCGGGTGCTGTTCACCCCTTGCTGAGAAGCCCTGCTCTCTGGTGGAGGCAGCAGACAGCCAGGAGCCCCCTAACACTCCCTCTTCCACAGACTGCTCTGTCAGCCAGCCATGCTGCTTTGTGTCTGTGCAAATGATGAGAGTTTGGCCAGCATGTTAAAGTTGTGGTAGAACAGCTTTAGCGATGAGTCAATCAAAGGTAAGGAAGAAACATCAGTGAAAGAAGAGTGGACTTAAAAACCAGGGTCAAAGTCCGTGCGAATATGGGGAATGTGTTGCCTATACATGGTTTTGCGTGGTTTTAGCGCTGTAGGCTCAACTTAAAAGGGCAGTGAATGAGAGAGGCAGAAAACTTGACTAAGAAAATGGCAAAAAATGGGATGCCTGGCTGGAGTGGTTGAGTGTCGACCTATGAACCAGAGGTCACAGTTCG
>NW_005364745.1:5517372-5524268 GCF_000412655.1 Myotis brandtii
GCGCTCCCCCTGTGGGAGCGCACTGACCACCAGAGGGCAGCTCCTGCGTTGATTGTCTGCCCTCTGGTGGTCAGTGCACATCATAGCGACCTGTCATTCTGCAGCTTGATCAATTTGCATATTAGCCTTTTATTATATAGGACAGTGGCAATGCCACCACCTCAGTCAGCATTTATGAGACGAAGTGCCAATTCAAATAATTCCTTAAAATGAACTAATGGGTTCATTTTAAAACAAAACAAAGGTGAGAAGAAAACTGAGGATTGCAGCTAGCCTACCTGGGGGTGGCTGGGAAGCCTGGCAGTAAAAACTGTCTCATTGCATCACCAGAAAATTTTAGAACAAAAATCCGAGGACGCTGGCAGCCCGTGGCTATGATGACTTCGCTGGGAGCCTGCCTTGGCTACTGCACCGGGGGCTGTTCACCCCTTGCTGAGAAGCCCTGCTCTCTGGTGGAGGCAGCAGACAGCCAGGAGCCCCCTAACACTCCCTCTTCCACAGACTGCTCTGTCAGCCAGCCACGCTGCTTTGTGTTTGTGAGGATGATGAGAGTTTGACCAGCATGTTAAAGTTGTGGTAGAACAGCTTTAGTGATGAGTCAATCAAAGGTAAGGAAGAAACATCAGCGAAAGAAGAGTGGACATAAAAACCAGGGTCAAAGTTCGTGCGAATATGGGGAATGTGTTGCCTATACATGGCTTTATGTGGTTTTAGCGCTGTAGGCTCAACTTAAAAGGACAGTGAAAGAGAGAGGCAGAAAACTTGACTAAGAAAATGGCAAAAAATGGGATGCCTG
Source organism: Myotis brandtii (assembly GCF_000412655.1). Taxonomy (NCBI): domain Eukaryota; kingdom Metazoa; phylum Chordata; class Mammalia; order Chiroptera; family Vespertilionidae; genus Myotis; species Myotis brandtii. Next base: position 5,518,169 of record NW_005364745.1, read on the forward strand.
GCTGGAGTGGCTCAGTGGTTGAGTGTCGACCTATGAACCAGAGGTCACAGTTCGATCACCAGCTGTGAGCCCGGCTTCTGGCTTAACAGCGCTCCCCCTGTGGGAGCGCACTGACCACCAGGGGGCAGCTCCTGCATTGAGCGTCTGCCCCCTGGTGGTCAGCACACATCATAGAGACCTGTCATTCTGCTGTTTGATCAATTTGCATGTTAGCCTTTTATTATATAGGATGATGGCAATGCCACCACCTCAGTCAGCATTTATGAGACAAAGTGCCAATTCAAATAATTCCTTAAAATGAACTAATGGGTTCATTTTAAAACAAAACAAAGGCGAGAAGAAAGCTGAGGATTGCAGCTAGCCTACCTGGGAGTGGCTGGGAAGCCTGGCAGTAAAAACTGTCTCATTGCATCACCAGAAAATTTTAGAACAAAAATATGATGTAATGGCATAGCAAACGATTTCTGCAAACTTCCTCTCCAAGACAAGGCGTTCAGATTGCTTTTGTCTTTCCTCATGAAGTCTATTATTTTTGTCCAGCTTCTCACTGAGAAACACATTTGTGATTTTGCAGAAGCCAAAACCTTACATTCCTTAATGGGCAGGATAGATAGGGTGGAGAGTCAGAAGTCCACAGAATCACTCCGTGTCCTGCCTCGAAAACAGTGCGAGAGTAAGGACAGTCCACAGGCGGCGTTTACTCCACGGGCAGGGTCATAACTAGAAGGCGAGGAGCAGTTTCTACTCTACAGCGTGTGAGCCACTGGAAAAGAACTATGGCTGTTATTCTAACGTAGCTCTACTTACATCCTAATGACAGGAAGAAATCACAGAAGGGCCGAAGAATGCCGAACTGAGCTCAGGCCAGGTCACTACACGTTAGCCCCCCACAGGGCGGGCCGCGTTCGCATAGACGGGAGGAGGAGCGTGCTCCTTTGTTGGGAAGGTGAACTTTCCGGGCAGTCCTCGGTGCTCATTTAGGCCAGCACATCCCGACCTGCCTGGGACGCTGGTTCCACACTTTCTGGGGGAAGATCGCCACCTGCTGGACCACCGGCACCACTCAGACCTGTCATTCTGCTGTTTGATCAATTTGCATGTTAGCCTTTTATTATATAGGATGATGGCAATGCCACCACCTCAGTCAGCATTTATGAGACAAAGTGCCAATTCAAATAATTCCTTAAAATGAACTAATGGGTTCATTTTAAAACAAAACAAAGGTGAGAAGAAAACTGAGGATTGCAGCTAGCCTACCTGGGGGTGGCTGGGAAGCCTGGCAGTAAAAACTGTCTCATTGCATCACCAGAAAATTTTAGAACAAAAATATGATGTAATGGCATAGCAAACGATTTCTGCAAACTTCCTCTCCAAGACAAGGCGTTCAGATTGCTTTTGTCTTTCCTCATGAAGTCTATTATTTTTGTCCAGCTTCCCACTGAGAAACACATTTGTGATTTTGCAGAAGCCAAAACCTTACATTCCTTAATGGGCAGGATAGATACGGTGGAGAGTCAGAAGTCCACAGAATCACTCCGTGTCCTGCCTCGAAAACAGTGCGAGAGTAAGGACAGTCCACAGGCGGCGTTTACTCCACGGGCAGGGTCATAACTAGAAGGCGAGGAGCAGTTTCTACTCTACAGCGTGTGAGCCACTGGAAAAGAACTATGGCTGTTATTCTAACGTAGCTCTACTTACATCCTAATGACAGGAAGAAATCACAGAAGGGCCGAAGAATGCCGAACTGAGCTCAGGCCAGGTCACTACACGTTAGCCCCCCACAGGGCGGGCCGCATTCTAATAGACGGGAGGAGAAGCGTGCTCCTTTGTTGGGGAGGCGAGCTTTCGGGGGGGCAGTCCTCGGTGCTCATTTAGGCCAGCACATCCCGACCTGCCTGGGACGCTGGTTCCACACTTTCTGGGGGAAGATCGCCACCTGCTGGACCACCGGCACCACTCGCTCAGGCCTCACGTGCCTGCACACAGGGCTCCGTTCCAGTTCCACACCTGAGAGATCGAACCTCCGTTTGTCCGCACAACCTTCCCACATGATTGAAAGACAAGCCCGTGCATGTGAGCCCGGTCCGGCCACCCCCGGAGAGAGCTGGACGCCAGCAGCTTCCTCACTTGCTGCCTCTGTTCCGTTTCGGGGTCCCTCTCACTAGCTGTTTGGGGTGCGAAAGAGGAGATTCTGGAGTCCTAAGTGTCAGGCCATCCACTGGGTGTCTTCCATCAACTACATCCAACTCTCACGTTGGACCTGTGATAGATAATGATTGTTTATAAAGTGTATTTTTAAAAAACTTGTCTGACTGCTTGAAGCAGTTCTAATCGTTACGAAAGGTGCCTCTGTAAACTATCATGTAGCCCGCATGTGACAAGTATGCGGAGGAGAAGGACAGAAATGCCGCGGAAAGGTCTGTATCTGAGCAGAAGAGTTGGCGGTTGCTCCGTGCAAATGGCGCCACCTGACATGATGCGTGTCCACGCAGCTGTCCCAGGGCGGCCTGCGACATGCCGGAGATGCAGCCTTATGCTCTGAGTGCCGGGGAAGGAGGGCTGGGTCTCAGACGACTTTGAATGTCACTTTCAACTCCAAAGGTGAAAGTGTTTTAAATATTAGTGACTTAATAGAACTTGATGGTGTTCAGTAGATCAGTATCAGAAGAGACACCGGTAAGATTTAAACCCACCAATGGGAGAGTGAGGTTGGTGGCTGACAGAAAGAGTAGACCTAGAATAGAGGCGTTCAATGAAGGAGAAGAAGGATAAAACAGGCGTCTGGGATTAATGATAATTAGAAGGAATGAGGATAAAAGAATAGTAGGGAGGTGTCTATGCAGGAGACAAGTGATGTAGAAATCACAAAAGAGGATTGAAACCAAGACTTTGGAACTAGACAGAGCTGGGCTCCCTAGCAGTGTGGTTTGGGGCAGGTTCTTTAACTTTGATGAGGACCAATTTTCACTCCTACAAACTGGGAATAACAATTTCTCTGTCACTTCCCAGTCAAATGCAAATAAAATGCTTAAGGTCCCGAAACAATAAATATCTTCTCATTTCACTCTTCCTCTGAAGAGGTTAAAAGACACAGAGAATAGCGAAGAGCGCTGGCTGTGGTCGACACATAGACACGAACAAGGAGACGCGGTAAAAACTAATTTGGAAAGCGGAACCAAGAAGGGTTGAAACAGCGACACCAGCAGGAAAAGCACGGCCCCACGAGAAAACTTTCGGTATAATAACATCAGCACTGACCCAATATGATGTCCACAGTCTCAAAAACACAGTGAAATAGGCAGGCAGTCAGCACCTGGGTTGGCCAAACCACACCACGGAACTGAGGTAGCTGTTCCCATGCCTCTCGCCTGGATGCATGGCGTTTCTGATTTTCATCTGTAACACTTCCGCTCACTTCTCTCTGAGCTACATCTTCACCTTTTACCAACTTACTGGACATTTCTGTTTGAGTACCTTACCTACTCATCCAAATCAACATGCCCATGATGGAATCTTACTGTCTTTGTTATCAAGCGTGGTCCCCTCCCGATGACATCTTCTCCTTGGTTAATGGCGTCGTCACTGTTCCCCCAGGACAGAGGTACTTAGCTCAGTGCCTCCACATTTTTTCTTTGTCTGTTTCTCTGTTACCTCTCCATCCAGTCTCTCATGGGGTGGTAGTGATGGGGGTGATAATGATGAAAACCGGAACGCATATGGTTACTTAGAATTTATATAGTTCTTTCCTATATATAACATTACTCAATATTCACCTAAAGATTCTTCTGCACAAATTCGATTTTACTCTGACTTTCTTTGATATTGCTCACTTCTCTCTGAGCTACATCTTCACCTTTTACCAACTTACTGGACATTTCTGTTTGAGTACCTTACCTACTCATCCAAATCAACATGCCCATGATGGGATCTTACTGTCTTTGTTAGCAAGCGTGGTCCTCTCCCGATGACATCTTCTCCTTGGTTAATGGCGTCACTGTTCTCCCAGGACAGAGGTACTTAGCTCAGTGCCTCCACATTTTTTCTTTGTCTGTTTCTCTGTTACCTCTCCATCCAGTCTCTCATGGGGTGGTAGTGATGGGGGTGATAATGATGAAAACCGGAACGCATATAGTTACTTAGAATTTATATAGTTCTTTCCTATATATAACATTACTCAATATTCACCTAAAGATTCTTCTGCACAAATTCGATTTTACTCTGACTTTCTTTGATATTTTCTCCAGTAGCCCTTCCCTGACTGCTTTTCTCCAGAAGGGCTCTCTCCTTGTCCTCCTGCCCATCAATAGCCCTCTCATACTTCAAGGCCTGACCCAGTGAGAACTTCTCTACGACAACCCCTTGTCCGATGGGAGGCCAGAACACCACCAGAAGCCACTGGAGCCATTTCTGACAAAATTCACACAGGAATTGAACAATTGCACACAGTGATTCAAACTTGGCATTTTTGAGAAGGTCATTCAATTACTACTTTGAGATCAAGTGATGCACAGTATAGCTTATTTGAATTCACGATCTATTTTATCATCAACATTTCAAACTTTCCCATGTAGTTGTCTAATTCAGGACATGAATTAAAAAAAACAACAACAAGAAATATAGAGGTAATAAGAGGCACAGATAATTGGTAAACTGTGTTCTTCCTTCATTTTATTTTCCCAGAACCAGGAACTCTTCATTGGTCAGTGGAAGAAATTGGTAAGTGAAATCATTTCTTGATATAATATAATCAACAGGAAAAAAAGAGTTCTGCCCACACCCACTACGTAAATATTAAGCAAAGACCCCAAATTCGTTAGCTCGAGCAGGCCTTCCAATGCTTACATCCTCCAGATGTATGTTTCTTATGCTTATTGTCTTGTTTCATAGAACTGAGCACAGGTTATTTCCTTCTCCAAGACTCTGCAAGTCAGACTTCTTAGCTTACACAACCTCGGGCTAGAACAGAACTATAAACAGTTGAGTTGAAGGAGCTGGAACTCAAGAATCATTTTGTTCGTATTAGTTCCTGGGCACAGAGCCCAGAACAAACTGGTATTGTCTTATGTTTTTACATGGAGATATAGCACACATGAGTCATGCAGACCTAAGATAACTAATTTGAACATTAGGTTGTTCCATGATAACTAATGCATAAAACTGTTAGGATTTCATGCACCTCTCCATGTCCTCCTGCCCATCAATAGCCCTCTCATACTTCAAGGCCTGACCCAGTGAGAACTTCTCTACGACGACCCCTTGTCCGATGGGAGCCAGGCAGCAGTCTCTTAGAGACCCAGAACACCACCAGAAGCCCCTGGAGCCATTTCTGACAAAATTCACACAGGAATTGAACAATTGCACACAGTGATTCAAACTTGGCATTTTTGAGAAGGTCATTCAATTACTACTTTGAGATCAAGTGATGCACAGTATAGCTTATTTGAATTCACGATCTATTTTATCATCAACATTTCAAACTTTCCCATGTAGTTGTCTAATTCAGGACATGAATTAAAAAAACAACAACAAGAAATATAGAGGTAATAAGAAGCACAGATAATTGGTAAACTGTTTTCTTTCTTCCTTCCTTTATTTTATTTTCCCAGAACCAGGGACTCTTCATTGGTCAGTGGAAGGAATTGGTAAGTGAAATCATTTCTTGATATAATATTATCAACAGGAAAAAAAGAGTTCTGCCCACACCCACTACGTAAATATTAAGCAAAGACCCCAAATTCGTTAGCTCGAGCAGGCCTTCCAATGCTTACATCCTCCAGATGTATGTTTCTTATGCTTATTGTCTTGTTTCATAGAACTGAGCACAGGTTATTTCCTTCTCCAAGACTCTGCAAGTCAGACTTCTTAGCTTACACAACCTCGGGCTAGAACAGAACTATAAACAGTTGAGTTGAAGGAGCTGGAACTCAAGAATCATTTTGTTCGTATTAGTTCCTGGGCACAGAGCCCAGAACAAACTGGTATTGTCTTATGTTTTTACATGGAGATATAGCACACATGAGTCATGCAGACCTAAGATAACTAATTTGAACATTAGGTTGTTCCATGATAACTAATGCATAAAACTGTTAGGATTTCATGC
>NW_005364745.1:5524471-5532216 GCF_000412655.1 Myotis brandtii
AAAGGTAGAAAAACATGTTTACCCAATAAGGACTATTGTGTTCATCAGTGCAAATGTTAAAAAGCAAATGCACCCTCAAAGCAGCTGTGTGCATTTTCTAGCTCCACCCCCCCACCCCCCTGAATTTTAGATTTAGAAAAACCTCGTCTCAGCTGCTACCTTTCAACAATTCTACTCTGAGGCAATAAATAATTCAATGTGCTAATTTGACAGATGACTCGCCAGGAGCCTCCTACCATTACTGGCATCATTAGGCCATAATATGCGTGACGAGGATGGGCCATTCAGCAAATGTCCTTCCCTTGTTTACCCCTAAAGAGCTGTACTCTGCACAATTAACTAATGAAGCATCATGGGCCTTTCCCCCTTCCCTCCGATTTCAATATATCAATGCAGAGAGTCGGCAAAGTAGATTCTGTTTCTTTTTACTAAATAAGTATTTATGGGATGGTTAAGACTCTGCTGTAGCTCCCCAAATGAATAAGGAAAAAATAATAAGAGGAGCAAAATGGATCCCCATCATCATCATTGTTATGACTTCCTTTTTCTTCCATAATTTGTGAGGAAAATGTAAAAGCAATTTGGTGTTGAAATGTCAAAAAAAAATTAGTGTGAAAATCATCTGCTCAATATTTTCTGGTCGCCATCAAATTTGGAAATTTTATCCTCACCTGAAAACTTGAACATGTGAATTTTCTCACTCTTCTTTGAGTTTTAAACTTAATCCCAATTAAAAAAAAATCTGCACGCAGCACCATCAATGTCCTAATAATCTGTGTATGTGCGTGTGACTCTATCCTTCCTGTTCAAGTCAACAAAGCTTGTGCCTCCGGATGTTCACATGAGGTCACCGAGTCCGTATCTACATAGTTCCATCCCAGAGCATCGAATTAAACAAAGAAACACCAGCAGACTCACCTGCTGTTATTGTTTCACTAAACACTTGACTGTGAAAACATTTGATTTGGGGGGAAATGGCCTCAGATGGAAATGATCTCAGGGGTCTTGTTCTTGCATTTGCAGAGAGTGTATTACAGGTTCTTCGTTAAGAAATCCTGGCACCCATTCCTGGCATTGCTTTGTGGGTCAGGGTGTAGGGCATGAGCTCTGCCCAAAGCGTGCCGATGGGAAGCAGGGTCCCTGGGCTACAGCAGGTGCATTGTTCTCTTTCCAGCCTTCATCCAGGCCCGCGGGGATGTCGGGGCTATTTCCCAAGAGTAATAGTGGTCACAACCATTCTTCCAAGATGTAAAACTATCTTCCCAGCTGACAACGCATGTCCAAAGACTAGTATTATAATGTACCTCTTTGCACAAATAAAATAGCAAATAATCATCATCACCGTGGTATTAATAATCACAATCGCTAGGATTGCTTGAGTCCATTCATTCAGTGAGCCCTTTATGCTTATCACATGTATGAGGACAATATGAAACAACGGCGCAAAGGGCTTCTTAGTTCCTCTATGAACCTCAAGATTGCAGAAAATACATTCAAAGAGAAAGGTAAAATTTCTAGTTCTGCAGAAAGTTCTGGTAAATTATCAATATCCTATTGCCTTTAGAGCAGTGGTTCTCAACCTTGGCTGCACATTAGAATCGCCTGGGAATCTTTTTAAAATCCTGATTTCTGGGCCTCATCCTCCGGAAATTCTGTTTCTTTGTTACAGGATTTTTAAAAGATTTCCAGGCGATTCTAATGTGCAGCCAAGGTTGAGAACCACTGCTCTATAGGATTTCAAAATTACCACTATAGGTCATTTACTTCCACACACTCTCCCACTTAAACAATCTATTCATTTTTTTCTTTTATATTTTACACACGCTAACTTAATAATGAGTACGTATCCCAGTGGCCTTATTATAGCTTTATGGTTAATTATAGATGCAGTGTAATTCTAATCATATTTATGATGTTTTGTATTTAATAAGTTGGATACTGTTTAACTTCAAGTTTCTAAATATGGGATAAAATTCAATGCATCATGTAAACCTTATTTTTTGAAATGCAGTTATAAATGGAAAAGACCACTTCGATGCCAAAGGAAGCAGTAGTTTCTTTGCTTTTATATTGGGGAGAAGACTATGTATCATCTTCAGAAAACATATCTCATCCATGAAAATCTGAGGAACATTAGTAAGAAGTAGGAGCATTGCAAACCAATAATAATGGAGGAATTTCACAACACTGAATATATTTGGTGCAAAATTTCTTTAGAAAACATAAAAAATTGCTTTTTTTATACAAATGCCCTTACTTTACATATATAAAATATTCCATACAAGGGTTACTTGAATTTGATAAATGTGATGAAAAATTGTTTCACTATTTGAAATATGTACTGAATATGGTCTATTATATGCAGAATCTATAATTCAGCCCATATATGTTATTAAATGGTAAAGAGACCACAATATGGAGTATCTTGAAGAATAATTAAATGCTTCATAACATGGAATAAGAAAACTTCATTTTTAAATGGTTGGTCATTTCCCCACAAGAGCTATCTAGCAAAAGTAGTATGGGTAATAATGTTACAGCTTATAATTAATAAAATTACCACTACAATGATTGGATTTCAGCCTCTGAGAGCACTGAAAGTCACTAGAAAATATTGCATACTAATGCTTATTTTAAAAGATGGTTCCCATACACAAAAAGCTAAACATTAACAGTCAATCAGTCACTGAGATTAAAAACTTGCAAGTACTCAAATACATACTGCTTCCATATAAATGTACCTATAGTCAATAGAATTTAACCAAAATTATCTCGAATCATATTTCAGACTTCTAATGAAGTAAGCATTCCTGCTTTTTTGTAAGAAAAAAAATTACAAGCTACAAGTGATGTTTTTCTAGATTGTTGCTCATTCTTATGCAGTTAATTCTTCTTTTTATGTGACTCTGCTAAAAATTCAGTAATGTGCCATTAAAAAATCACAGTTCTTCTCCGTGCATCCCAAGAGCACACTTCCACTGACATGCACCTAGTGCAGGCTCACAGTTCATCGCAGACATTTCTGTTTATTTTGATATCTTTTGTTAAAGAAATCCCCAGTAACAATGATGACCAGACAAAGAGGGAAGAAAGCCCTTCATCCATTCATGGGTAATTGAATTCCCTTATATTTCATAAACAGACTGCCTATCTGTAGGGTTGTGTTTTATTTGAATAACTTTCTTTAAAATGCTTTTCCTATATAAGGTGGGGAATTACAATAGTGTTTAAGAACTCAAGGTCAAAACATTTTTAAGTTAGTTTATTTGATGGACGCATCGCATTAAAGAGGAGCCCCTCCCCCCTTTCCTGTCTCCGCTCTTCCACAAATTGCCTTTCCACTGGATGCTTATTGTCCAATGCAAAGAACAAAACAGGGAGGTAATTAAGCCTAGAATTGCCTGCTGGTGCTTCTGACAGTCAAGCCACGAGGCCTAAGACTAGGAGTCCTCCCGAATCGGCAAAGAAGGAGCCTTGGTTCTGCAACAAAGCTGAGCAGCAAGACATCATTACTGCTAATTACCCGATAAACAAAGGCGACTTGGTGTCGTGGCAAAACACGGAACTCAGGGCGGCAGCTGATGCTGTAAAGACAGTGGCCTGACTTTGTCCCGTTGAGCATTGTGCGGGAGGTGATCCACCTCCATAAAGAGCTCCAGTAATTAGACGCCAACCTCTGTGTTTATGCGCGCCGTTCTCTGGTGCCCTGATACCAACAAACAACCTGCCCTCCGGAGACAGGTGGCATCTGCTAGCCATCACAGAGAGAAAAAGGAAGAAAGAAATGGTTTCAAATACTAGGTCATTCACATATAAGCCCAAGGACAAAGTACATGAAGGCAGGTGAGAAATATGGAGGTACGCTGAAGCTTATAGCTGCCTTACTAAGTTAATATGAGTTAAATAAAACGTGAGATCTATTTCACAAAATTATCATTGGCCTTTGTGAACTACCTTGGGATATTATAGCACACAAGAAGTATTTTAGCAAGAACCTATACTAATAAAAGGGTAATATGCTAATTAGACCGGACATCTTCCGGACAAAGCCACGGTGGTGGGGGCCGAGGCAGAGGTGGTTAGGAGTGATCAGGCCAGCAGGCAGAGGTGGTTAGGGGCAATCAGGCAAGCAGGCAGGCAAGCAGTTAGGAGCCAGCAGTCCAGGTTTGGGAGAGGGATGTCTGACTGCTGGTTTAGGCCCAATCCCGCAGGGGTCCTGGATTGGAGAGGGTACAGGCTGGGCTGAGGGACCTCCCCCACCCCGTGCACAAATTTCATGCACTGGGCCTCTAGTACATATATAATAAGTCTGTACGTGAATATTGTGTCTATTTTTTAATGTTTTCTTTTATGTTTTTCATTCTTACTGTCATTGATTATGCATGAAAGTCAACCAAAAAGTAGGTAAATAGAGTGGGGGGGGGTGGTGTCTAACATTTAGTTGAGCTCAGACAAGATTGTGCTGTAGAAGACCTATGTCTCCATAACCACAGAACGTGGAGCTGACCACGTGTATTTCGGTGCAATAAAGGGATGAAGAATTAATGGCATCTTCAGAGAGACCTGGTTTGCTTCAGGTCAGACAGAGCTGGTTAAACTCAGGTGAATTAGATTTCACGGATTTGGTTTTCTCATCTGTAAAATAAAGTTAATGACTTCATAATGTATTTCTCTCGGCATTGTTGTGAGGACTGAGAGACAGTGTGTAGACATGCTTAGCAAGGTGCCCAATACCTAGTAGGCTCTTAGTCCACAGTGATTCTAATAGCTGACTTGGAGAAATTCTCACTTTTGAGGCAACTGGCTAAGTAAGACAGTAAGAAACACGGAGTGGGCTGGATCACAGCTGATTTGGTAACTATGCACAGGCAGCTCTTACATTAACAGAAACTCCGCCAGTGAAGGTGAGGGAAGAGAAGAGAGCTGGGTCTCAGAGCCCTCACGCTGTCAGACATGCCTCACGTATTTCCCAGGGTAATGGGAAGCTTAATAGCATGGCGTGTGAAGTCAGAATGACCCAGGTTCAGACTCAAGCTCTGTGCTTGCGAGGTCCTGTGTGCCTCGGAAGTAGGTCTCACCTAAAAAAGGAGATGTGTAGGCTAAAGTTTTAGAACATGAACTTCCTATGTTTGAGTCACAACCCCACTATTTACTTAAGTTACTTATTATGTCTTTGATTTCGTATTCTCACCTATAACATACGGATATAATTGTCATTACTTCATGGGGTTCTTGTGAGGATTAAGTGAGTCATTGTATCTATAGCCCGTAGAATAGTGCCTGTGTTATGATTTTCTCTTACAGTGTTTCTGTTACTTAGGAAATTTAGAGACACTTTTAAGTTGAGGCCTTATCTACCTGTGATATCAAACATTATTTTTAATAATGACTACCTGCACGAGAATACCGTCATCATACCCCAAACGCTCCCCCATGATTTTCTGAGAGATGTGAATTGTAAGCTTCATATTTGCATGCAAGAGTAACCACTGCAATTTCCAATGACACTCTCCGAGCATTCTCCTTCCCCCTTTGGTTCACTCTCCCTGGTGCCACCGCTATTATAAGACCCCAGGTGTCTGTCACTCGAGGTTGCTAAAACTTCTCTTTCTGGTAAGGGTTTCACAGCGGACATGGGGGAAGGGTACCTCCACAATCCCCTCCACACCTTGTCTCCACACCTCCATATTTCTCACCAGAACAGTCCTCATGCTCCCAGGGGCATAAAGGCTCTCCCGAAATTAGTCCCCAACTCCTGCTTCGCTCCAACCCAGCCCATGGTCTGCAGGGAATCAAACCCAAAGTCATCCTATCCCTGCGGTGGTGTCTCCCTCACACACTCCTGAGCTATGATGACGTCACGCTTAAATAACTGGCGGAAAATGAAAGGGTCCTTCATGCAAATGATGTATCTCCGTATGCAGACCCACAGACTCTATATCTTTAATTTTATAGAAATTAATCAAACTGGATTTGCATACGTAAAGCCTGAGACTGATCATTTCTCAATGACCATCGTCCACTGATTATACTAGTAAACTCCCTCTCCTTGGTTAGAAAGACAAACTTCTTGTTTGTCTCCCATGATAAAAAGGTTAGTCTGACACAGCCCTCTATCGGCTACTATGCTCTTGTATAGTCAACTTTTCTGAGCTTTTTATGACCTTCAGTAATTTACATCAATAACTAGAGCATTCAAGTGCCCACACTGCAGATCTAAGAGGAAAGCTAGCGTTATGTTTAGTGTAGTAAGTGAGCACCCTGAATAAAACCCACCAAGAAATCATAAAAAATAATAACATATTCTATACCTCTGGGTACATTAGCTCATTTGATCCTAAATTCAAGAGTAATAACACTTCAACTCCAGACTCTAAGTTCTGTCTATTTTGAAATGATCTGTCTTTTGCTGGAGAACTATCATAAGCAATAAGTTGTTTAAAAGAACTACATTTCTTAGCAAATGTCCTCTCCATTATTCAAAGGAAGGCCTTTTGTGCGTAAATCAACTTCTCTTTTATTATCGTCATGTTGATTAAAATCTTCATCATAGAAAGTTTTTGCAGTGGTGTGTATTTATACTTGATACTGCAATTAAACACTAAGTTATATTGACAACATCTTAGAAATAGGGAGAATGGTCATTATATTTGCATTTTAATACATCTGTATGTCATGCAAATGACCTAAATAAGTTTCCTTAAGATGATAAAAGTCAAGCTGTTGTTCAAGTCATATAAGTGCATTTTCAACTGGTAATAAAACTTTACAGAAATGTTATTAAGGTGCAAAGATGGGTCAGACGTATATTGGAAATGCACTGGCATCCTGTAGCACCTGCAGAGTGAGCTCTGAGTCATTACAGTCAGCACACCAACCTACAGTCAACTGGAGACACACTCGCTCAGCAAGACAGAGACAATGAGTGCATATTCCTTCAAGTCTGATGTCACCATCACAGTTTTTTTTTCACCAGTAAAATGGCAAAGTTGTTGCCATTTTCTTCTTTTGTTTCTCTTGCTATGCAGTTACTATCGTTCTTCAAAATTCACTCTCTCTTTAAAGAAAATGTTATCCTATCTAATAATAGAGAAACATGGTAATTAGCCGTACCTCCGCTACCCTTCCCATTGGCTAATCAGGGCGATATGCAAATTAACTGCCAACCAAGATGGCAGCCGGCAGCCAGGCAGCTTGAAGCGAACAGGAGGCTTGCTTGCTTCAGTGACAAAGGAAGCCAACATCCCCGCCTGCCGCTGCTGGCCTCTGAGCTTGCAGTCTAAGAAACAATGTTACAAATATAGAAGCTAAACAAAACCCCAGTAACCTGCTTTCAGCAGCCAGGATCTCAGAGCTGGAGTGAGCAGGACCGCAACAGTGTTACAATTATAGAACCCAAACAAACCAGATACCTGCTTTCAGCAGCCGAGGCCTCAGAGCTGGAGCCAAGCCTCAGAGCTAAAGCTGGCCCAGAATAAAAAAAAAAAAGAAAAAAAGGACAGGTTGGGAGCTTCAGTCACCCGCCAGCCTGAAAACGGCCCTCAGCCCCTCACCCAGACTGGCCAGGCACCCCAGTGGGGACCCCCACCCTGAAGGGGGTGTGACCAGCTGCAAACAGCCATCATCCCCTCATCCAGGCTGACCAGGCACCCCAGTGGGGACCCCAACCCTGAAGGGTGTGTGACCAGCTGCAAACAGCCATCATCCCCTCATCCAGGCTGACCAGGCACCCCAGTGGGGACCCC
>NW_005364745.1:5532278-5537984 GCF_000412655.1 Myotis brandtii
GCCTTGAGTGTGACAGGGGGCGGGGCCCCCACCCCCCAATCGGCCCTACCCTGAGCATGACTAGGGGGGGCATTGCAACCTCCCGATCGGCCCTGCTCTGTGCATGACAGGGGGCGGTGCCCCAACTCCCCAATCGGCCCTGCTCTGAGCCCGACCAGGGGCTGCACCTAGAAATTGGGCCTGCCCTCTGCCACCCGGGAGCAGGCCTAAGCCAGCAGGTCATTATCTCCCAAGGTGTCCCAGACTGCGAGAGGGCACAGGCCGGGCTGAGGGACCCCCTTTCGCCCCCGAGTGCACAAATTTTTGTGCACCGGGCCTCTAGTAGCATTTATAATAGAGCACTGTGAACTTGTGGAAAACAAGCTGTATTATCATAAACATTGGCATTCCATCAGCCCTTATCCAGAACCTTGGAATAGGTGTTTTCGACAACCAAACCAAAGCTGGAACTTAAAATTAATCATTTGTAGGGATTATCATTCAAAATACAATGGTCCTACATGTCAACAATCTTAGTATTTTTATTAACCTAATGTATGCACTCAAGAAGCAGCCATTTTGTGTGTTAACGAAGTTATTTATGCTGAGTCATCAAGTATTTCCTGCTGTTTTTGTCATGTGCCTCATTCTATTTGTGTTAAATGACCTTTGGTCTCTAGTTTGAAGCAATAAAGTGAATGCTTCCTGTTCTATCGATTAGGAAAGGCCAATTTTCACACTAATAAAATGAGAAGCCCAGTTTAATAAAATACTTTTTTTCTACTGGTGACCATGGGTGAACTGGAAACTTGAAAATGTAGTCAGAGGTCAACCAAGAGGACGGAGGTCAGATCCGCCATAAATCAACTTCCAGGAACAAATCACTGGACACTATAAAAATCAAAAGTGGTTCTTTAAGAGACCAGCTTGACCCTCCTTAACCAGAAAATAACATCTGACCCGGCAGTGAAATTTATCACAACATTTCAATTAAAACTTGGCAGGCACACCGGCAGCACGCTGTTCCTCTACAGTTGGCCTTGTTAGAGGAAAACAAAGAAGGGAAAAATAGATATTTCCCCCCATGTTCCTAACAAAGGTGATCTGCACCGTGGCATTCCCTCAGCCACATGAAGGTTTCTAGACACTCGATTAATATGCCGTGTGTGGATAACATACAATTTTTCATCAATTATTTTCTGCCCAGTTCTCTCAGAGGTCTGCTTCTTTAGGATAACATAAAGCAGCCTGTCAATTACCAGTTAAACAATCATCTGATTTCTTCAGTCATTTATGTATTCATATTCTGGATTGCAAGTAATTCAATTTGATCAGATGGTTTTGCTCCCACTTCTACCAAAGAGAAGTGCGCCGGAAATCAAGAGAAAATGTACTTGACACATGCCTGTCCTTTTGGATGTGTGTGTGACCCAGTATAAAGTATCATGTTTAAAGGTGAGTTTTTTGTTTTTTTTAATATACTTCATTGATCCTTCACAGAGAAGAAGGGAGAGAGATAGAGAGTTAGAAACATCGATGAGAGAGATCGATCAGCTGCCTCCTGCACACCCCCCACTGGGGATGTGCCCGCAACCAAAGCACATGCCCCTGACCAGAATCGAACCTGGGACCCTTCAGTCCGCAGGCCGACGCTCTATCCACTAATGGTGAGTTTTTAATCTCAATGACATGCACTGTCTCAGCAGTTCTCACAATAGAAGTGCTAGGCAAATGTGCCCAGCTTAGCTCAAATGGCCTCATATGTTTGACAGCAAGGGGCCTTGATAAAGGTTTAAAAAAGCTAAATTACATACAGTTTTAATTTTCTTGGATTCTTTAATTGCATATGTGGTTTATTTGTGCAACAAATGAGCCATAGGGGACAGGGACATTGCCTTCTCCTTTGGTAGCAGCTAACTATTGACCCATCAATGGTAACTCATTGTAAAACAAGGTGGCAGAAATAGATAATTATAAAGACCTCCTTTTTGCTATCATTACAATCTTTAAACCTTTCAGCTATAAAACAATAATGTAATCCAACTATATTGGAGTCAGAAGAGAGCTTAGGGTGTTCCGATTTTCCGGATACAGGAACATTTGCATGTATAGGTCTTGGCAATTCTTCAGAAAGAAGGTACCTTGCCCAAGTAGCCTTATTGTGGTAACATTTTTATTTTCAATCAGATTAGAACTAATAGTGCTAATTTAATCATCACAGGGTCTTGAGTACAGACCTGAGATGGATAGCATGCTGGACAAGGGCCAAACAACAGCTCAGCTCACTGCTCAAAGGCAAGTTTTGCAAGAAATCAAATAGAGGAAGTGATGGGGAGATTCAAGCACCACGTGACTCACTGGAAAACAGTCTACCAAAGTGAAAGAAACTTGAAGAATAACATGCTTTTTGCAAGTTGTGATTTGGCTTCAACAAAACACCATCAATTATTGCATGTATGTTGCACTTCAGTTTCTTTAGAATGTGGACCTTATTTTTAACTTATAGCTTCATTTTGTATAACAAAAGCTGATTTCTGGTAAGACGGATGCCAATTTAGGGGGTCAGGCCAGCGATGGAAATGCTGCAGAAGTGTATTTTCAAGTCAGATGGAGCTGTTTGACAAAGACTCGAGGAAGGCTAGAACTTAGAATAGTTCTTACAGACCAAGTAGCTGGTCAGAGATAAGAAAGCTGCCTCTGCAGTGTGATGACGTAAGATATCGGCAACATCCTTTGCAACATGTGTTCCATAGCTTTATTTTGGTTCCAAATTATTCCAAGACTTAAAACAGAATGTTACATGAACTTCCTCCCCCTAGTTTTATTGAAATATAATTGACATAACATGGTGTTAGTTTTGGGTGTACAATGCTCACATGGCTACATGCTTTTTTCCTTGTGATGAGAACTTTTAAGATCTATTCCGCTAGGAACACTCTAATACACAATACATCATAATGAACCATGTTCACCATGCCATGCTTCACACCCCCAGAACCTGTGTGTTATAACTGGGAGTTTATACATGTTGATCACCGTCTCCAGTTTTGCCCAGCCCCGCACCTGTTTATTTACCCCTACTTCCCACCCATGCTAACCCGTCAATGTTTGCATTCTTAACGCAGAACTTGCTTCAGGAAGCAGCGTTGGTTGGTTAATGGTCTTCAGCTGCCATGATTTTTTTTAGGAATTAAGGGGGTCAACCGAGGCCACACTTACCCTGTGCCACCCTCACCCAGTGACTGAGCACAGTAGAAAGTACCAGAACCGGCCATTCCTGCTCTACCTGCGATGCTTCCCATGGGCCAGTGTGGAGCATTGAGCTAAGCTGCTCAAGGTATTGCTGCCTGGGCACCATTTTCTTGGTCGGCGGTGACTTTAAACTCAGAGCGGCCCTCATGCAGGCACGTGCCCTAAAGAGCAGTCCACGGAGTCACAAGCAAATGTAAGGTCATGATATGACTTCCCCAGCAGCCCTATAATCCACAGAGTCCCCTGGCTCCCGTGGCCTCCCCTGATGTGTCCCTCACTTAAGACCAGAGCTTACCCAAACCCCAGTGTTTCTGACTGAATGGACCCATCCTGCCTCAGCCTGGGAACTCCCAAGCACTCCACCTGTGGACCCCAAGTGAAGGCAAGCACCCAGCCCCTGGCTGTATCTGCACTCTGCCTTGACCTCCCCAAGTAGCCCCTTAAGGGGTAGTACTTTTTCCAGAACTCGTGAGTAATACACGTATCTACTTCAATTTCTCAGGTGGCCTGTTGCTGAAATCGGTTCACCGTCAAGTACCCTGTGCTCTGCCGAATGAGGGTCAAGGTGACAAATTCATAACATGAGGCTTGATGGGTGCCCGGCCCAGCCTTTCCCAGAACTGGGTGTGGGCTGGGCCTTTCACACACAGCCCTTCCTTCCTTGGTTGGTCTCCTCGAAGGGCCAGACGGGCACTCTTCCGTCCGGTCCTCTCCTCTTGCACTTTCCCGGCCATTCCCTCAACACATCACTTGTAAGTCTAACCCCATCTCGGGCTCTGCTCAGAGGACAGGAGCTGAGAGCGGGGCAGCCACAGTTTCCAAGTTCCTTAGTCCCCTACGTTCCTACAGACAGTGAAGTCACACCTTCATTTCTCATCAGAGCCTCATGATTTTTAGATCTTTATGCCATTTGTACTTAGATTACTCCTTCTATTTAACGTTCATACAAATAAAAACATAATTCACTTATTCACAAGCCACCATGCTAGAAGCCCTTTCTCTCTCTTTGCTTCCCTAACTCAATATGAATTAGGAGCAGATTCTAAGCAACTGGAAATCACATGCACATTTTTACAAAAATTTTAAAAAAAAATTTAGAATTGTGAAGTTTGTGACATAAGATACAATCCTTTAATCTCTGAATATCAATGCAAATCTTAATAATGATGATATTGCTTAATACTACATAGTGATTACTCTGTACTTATTTCCATAATCTACCTGAAGTAATTTATTTTTCCATAGTTATAAAGTAATTACAGGTTTATTCTACAAAATGACTGTTCTTTGTCATCACTGGAGGGGGATTTCTTGCTTAGAAATGCTTCTGATTTTTTTCTTTATGATTGTTTATTGGGAAAATCTCTCTGCCGGCCACCAATTCCAGCATGTCATAATTTCAAGAGTTTCATCAAAAGGTTGATGAGACTTGGGGACTCAATAGGGTTGAGTCACACATGTGGTCACCTGTTGGGAATGGCTGGAGGTATTTCCCCAAACCTGAATAGGATGCATTAAATTGATTGTGGCTGCCAGACAGCTAAAAGGCATTTTAATCTACATGTTATTGCCTCCTACTGGCCAAACACCTGAACAGCCGTAGGCTAATTCCCCCATTCTGACACTGCTTGTGTATACCCTTTGAAGTGTATGTCTCTGCCTCGCCTCAGGACAAGTTGTGTTAATAAAAAGCATGAGGTCCTGGGGACGGGGAGAACCTAAGACCTTAGACTTAAGATCTTGGATCTGAGCTCCTTTAGCTGAGCTCCTCTGACCCCAATGCCTTTCAAAATTATATCTCGTCTCCGGACTCTTTATTAGACCCCGGACTCTTATTTAACATCTATGCACAGCCTTCTCCAGATTCCTGAACTCTTCTTGATGATGGGACAAGAGCACCAACAATATCTCTCTATACTTATTGAATAATGTCATTCAGACTATGTCTGTGAGCTTCTGCAGTGCCACATGGTGGACAAATAAAAGGCATTGTGGGTACAATTCTAGTATTCTTTTGTTAATCCTCACCCAAGGATATTTTTTTCCATTGACTTTTAGGGAGAATGGGAGAGAGAGGGAAAGAGAGAGAGAAACATCGATGTGAGAGAAACACATTGATTAGTTGCCTCCTGAATGTGCCCAGGTCAGGGCCCAGGCTGGGGAGGAGCCTGCAACCAAGGTACATGCCCTTGACCAGAATCGAACCCAGAACCCTTTGCTCTGCAGGCCAACACTCTATCTACTGAGCAAAACTGGCTAGAGCTATAGTGTTTTGAAAGACATTTTATTATTTGAGACAAATACTTTCTTAATTAAATTATGACTTGAGATAGTCAACTACTGATTGTCCATGAGCTGAGTTTTTTAAGGAAAAAAGAGTAAAGAAACAGAGCAAAAAAGTGTTTCAATAAATGATGGCCAAAATTTTCTCAAATTAGATGAAAATACTGACTTACAAATTCAAGACCTCAGCAA
>NW_005364745.1:5538071-5559320 GCF_000412655.1 Myotis brandtii
TATATATATTAATACATGTTTACTTAAGTAATGTGTACTGCATATAGGTTAAAACAAGCTCTTATAGCATCTAAAACAGATACTAAAAACCCTGCTGACTTGCTGGTGGACATGAAGCAGTGGTTTAAGTTAATAGTGGTAATATCATCTTTCATAGTCACCCTGTACAAGTAAGGTTCATGAGGGCAGGGACTTTGTCTTGTACACTCAGTTCTGGAAGGAGACCTGGTCTTTAGGCAATAATATATATTCAATTAATAAGTACATCAACTCTAGTGGACGCCCCCAAATATCTCACAAAACACCACACATACCAAACAATATAAATACATTAAGCATAATAAATTATATAGAATATAGCAGAAAATATCAGTTGGTTGGATTGTTAAAGCAAAATGCTTGCCCTCAAGAAATAAAAGCGTTTAGGAAAGTTCATTGTACCCGAGTATCTATCACGGCTCCCAAATTCTCCCCTCTCCCACTTGACCCCAGTCCTTGGAGGACCAAGAAAGAAGAGACCTAGCGGACCTCTAAGACTAGATAACAACCACTTTCCCTGTCATATTTTTTAAAAATTCTCTCTTCACATGCCAGACTAACCTTTCCGTGTACATAGAAATGAAGCTCAGAAAAATTAAATGACTTCATAGACTGTGGGAGGGCTTTCAATCCTCGTGACTCTATTCGTCTCCCGATGTCCGTTTTCCGGGAAGACTCATGCCCTCACCTTTCAGCACACGCCCGGCATCCACACGTGCCTCGGCGTCTCTGTCACAGCTGGTGCCCGAGGGAGCCATTAGTGTCTTTTGAATTCAGGTTCCCTTTGTGGCACCAGCAGGACAGGCATCAATGTGCTGGAAGAAGCAATGTTCCCGGTTTTAATATGCTACCTGTATTCACGATCAGGGCCACGATCAAGATCAAACCTATCCCCTTGGGGAAGCCTCCTAGAGAGATGATCTGGAGTTCTTTCAAATGCAAAAATCTAAGCAATATTTGAAAATCATGAACACCCACTCCAGGACTGATACTGCCTCAGGGCACTCTCATTTTCCTGCAAAGTCCAAGTGTTGTAACAATTACGGCCCATTATGTTGTCAAAGAGAGACCTGGATGCGGTAACTCTTTCCAGCCCAAGGCAGATGGTGTTGTCGCCAACAGGCTTTTCAAAGGCAGTGACAACCCAGCCTGTGTTAGTACGGATTTCACCGCAGCACCGACTTCATTCTGTCTCCCTTCCTGAAGCGCTGGCTTCGCCGAGGTCACACATACACCCCTGCTCCTGTTCATCCTTGAAGAGTTCTTCGACCTTTTGGTTCTCAGTATAATAAACAGGATTTTCTAATGATTATATTCTTCATATTCCATATGGTTTTCATCGCTCGCAGTTTATGAAGAAACGGGAGAAGGCAGTGCAAATGGAACCTACTGCTTTCAACATAGTCTCTATGGAGGGAGCAGGAGGTCTCTCACTGATAATTCTCCATGCCCTTGGCCGTGGACCGTGCCCTTGCCTGGCCTCCCAGGTGGCCTGTGTGTGCAGGGTGACTTGTGTCCTGCTCTCTCCTAGACTCTGGTCGGGCAGACACCAGTGACTCTGCACGACAGTCACCCATCCTGTGCTTCTGATCAAAGCAGAACATGCATCCTGCGTTAGACATACAACTGAAATGATCGATTACTATTCAGATATGCCATGCAAGAATTTAAGATTGTAAATTAAACTTACAGGTAAAAACTGCTTTGTTGATAACTGTATTCCTCTTCTCCAATTTCAAAATAAAATACCATAGAAGTTTAACAGAAGTGAGCCAAATTTTTTTAGGTAGAGAAGTAAAAATAAATAAGTAAATAAAAGAATCGGAAAGATGTTTAGATTCCTTGGATTAAAATGCAGTCTACTTGTTCCCAGTCCTAAAGGGGGCACTCCAGGAAGAAAGAAAAAGGATGCGTGGCCCCTCACTCACCCTGCTCCCCGCTACAAATATTTTATGTCTGGGGATCTAAAAAGGACTCTTGAGTTGTGTTAATTGAGATGTGAGGAAATGTATAAAAGATAACTACAGCCCTTCAAATGAAATCAGCCCCCAAATCACCATCCTTCTCCCGAGAACTATAATCACACCGGGTTCTCGCCGTCGCTATGAGCGCGGTGAAGTCACTGAGGGGAGGAGAAGGGAAGCCGCTGCGCTGTGCACATGGCTTTTTAACGGGAAAATGCCATGTTGTATGAGCTCTTCGGCGGACATGCAGGAGGCACAAACTTTTCACTGAAATTCGTCTTGCCTGACTAGTCAGAGCAACCACTTTATGAGCAATGCACATGCATGTGCATATATTTGGTTGGTAATACATATTCCTATATAGGCACACACATATACATGCATATATATATTTAATCCATTTTGATTTAGGCTTGAAAATAGCAGTGCTTTTGTTTTAAAAGGGGAGGGGGGCTAAGATCAATTTAGGGATAAAGGGGGAATAAGTCGGTTCACTGAATAATACATGAGCACAAATGAGAGAAATGCCGAGGGTGCAGCCAAAGCCTTCTGTCGGCAAAGACTGACACTCTGACCACATGGAATTTCTCTTCCTGCTTTAAGAATGTATACTGCTGCCCTAGCCAGTTTGGCTCAGTGGATAGAGCATCAGCCTGCGGACTGAAGAGTCCTAGGTTTGATTCCGGGCAAGGGCACATGGTCGGGTTGTGGGCTCGACCCTCAGTGGGGGGCATGCAGGAGGCAGCCGATCAATTATTATCTCTCATTATTGATGTCTCTCTCTCTCTCTCTCTCTCTCTCTCTCTCTCTCCCTTCCTCTCTGTAATCAATATTTTTTTTAAAAAAAGAGGGATGTGTTTATATTGTTGATGACCAATCAAAATGAAGAGGAATATTGGGGTAAATAAGTTAATTTGCTGGCTCATAAACTTTAATGCCTTTGATGATATATAGGGCTCTACTCGGCATAAAACCCCAAACAGTGCTGTTTTCTAAGCAAAAAGCACTTTGCACATCTGTCAGTGGCTATGCTACCTAGATCCATGAAACCACGTCCTTTGTAAGATGCAACTCAAATATTTTCCATAGTTTAGCTTCCTCTGTACCTCGGCACTTCCCTCAGGCTTGACAGTAATCTTCTGAACACAACATAGATGTTCTTACTTCGAACATGCTATGAGAACAAACAACTTTGCACAAAATGAGTCTTAAAACAGGCCCAGCCCTATATCTGTAACCTAAAGTTTCAGTGGCAGCGAGTCACGCGCTCAGCATTAGCCTTCATCATTGAAAGTTGCAGTGCTGCCCTAACCAGTTTGGCTCAGTGGCTAGAGCGTCGGCCTGCGGACTGAAAGGTCCCAGGTTCGATTCCGGTCAAGGGCATGTACCTTGGTTGTGGGCACATCCCCAGTAGCGGGTGTGCAGGAGGCAGCTGATCGATGTTTCTTTCTCATCGATGTTTCTAACTCTCTATTCCTCCTCCTCTCTCTCTGTAAAAATCAATAAAACATATTTAAAAAAAGAAAGAGTGCTGAGGAGAGGCGCTGTGTTTAACTTGATCGGCCATCCAGACTCGGCAGGAATCGGTCCATCAGCTCTGTCCCGAGGATCTGTAAGCAGGAGGAGTGAGCCAGCCGGGAGGGTCGCAGGGCCTAGTGCCTGGGAACAAGGGGAGGCCGCCCGAGGAGAGGGGAGAAGGGAGGGAAGGGAGAAGGAAGGGGAAGCTCGCTTTATGTCGCTGCAATTAGTCTGTGCCGCAAAGCCAGGAAGCACGGACGCCGACTTGCTCTTTAGGCCACACAAACCGCCACGCGCCACTGTTGACAATGTCTGGCTGACATTTCAGCGCCTTCCTCTGACATTTGTCTCCGTTAGGCGTGAGCAAAGGTATCATTATCTTCAATGCTCTTCCCCACCCTCCGTGCCTGCCCCCTTGCACAAAGCTTGGGGAATAAAAGGTCTTTTACGCGATCTTTTCTTGACTCTGGATTCTTTAAGCACAGCCCCTAAGAGCGAAAAGCCTGGTTCCTGGAAATGGCGTTGGCTCTGTGGTGTGGCGTATTTATGTATTCATTTGCCAGATAATAGAGGAGGCACTGCTGGAGCCGAGGTCACACTGACACACACATAAGCTGTGTGACTTTAGAGACTGCTGACTGTCCCCGGCTGAGGACCTGTCAGCCCATCACGCTGAGGCACAGGAAATGGCACGACACGTTAGAGGGCACTCAGCTCCTGCCGACGGTCCCCCCCGCGCCTCCGCGCATGCTCATCGGGAGCGGGCTGGGGAGCTGCTTCACGGCCTAGGATTCCAGTTTCAGAAAAGAACTGTTTGCACAACGGCAAGGCTTCGATGGAAACTTCTGACGCTCCTCTTTATTGTAGGCAGGAATTAAAGCAAGCGGGACTTAGAATACAGACATGCAGAGCTCATGCAGACTCGGACTAAACATGGACCAGGAGACTATCCCTAAGAGACATCTCCAGTCTAGAACTTAAGGTACCTAGAAGAAGGGCGAGAATCCAAAATTAAGCTCTGTAAGAACGAGTAGCAAGCAACGGAAGTCAGCAAGAGCAAAGCCAACATGAATCAAACAAATGTAAAGAGAACCTTATTGTCCTTGCCCTTTAGAAAGAAAGGCCATGTCTTTCTCTCAGAAGAGAAATTAAAAATCTTAAAGCCATTATTATCATTCAAATATTTTACATTGCGATTTTTTTTCCAAGGAAACAGTTGTTCCTGAGAACTTTATAACGAAGCGATTGCAGCACGAAGTGATGCATCACATCCTCTGATAAGTTAGAGGTAAGTGTTCGAAATGTAGGCAGGGGCAGAAGTCTGATCGCATCCAGGAAGGGGACTGGAACCATGGTTCAGTGACGCCAGACCGATGGGAAAACACTGGTGCCCATCCCCCCCCACCCCCCACACACACACACACTGGGGCCATGCTACTTACTACGATGATCTAAATGGAAAGAATTAGGCAAATCAACCATAATTTTTCACTTAAAAGTATACATTTTACTATTCATTCTCAGGAAATGAGTACAGCTCACCGTGCACTGTGCACAATGACTTTTGATTGGTCACTATTTTCCCCAGCAAATTCATGATTTCTACGGAATGATTCCCATCGATCTGACTTTGGAAGGAAATGGCCGCCTAAGTTATTTTTTAATTACAGATTTTGATTCTTGCATTTCAATCCAGGTCTTGGGCAACAAATCAAGTGACTTTGATCAAAGTCTTTGGAAAATGAAATGGTTTAAGGACACATTTAATTTGATCACAGTTTGAAGTGGTAGCAAAGTGAGTTTGCCCTTTGTCGTAAGGTACCTAGGAATCCTGATCTATATTCCTGATTGCTATTGATTTTTCTAGATTTCATTATAAAATCAATCACTGTGGCACAGGGTACAATAGTTTACAAGGGCTGCAACATACTGTGGACTTCTGCAAAGCAGCGAGCATGGGGAAGCCACCCAGGCAGCCAATTAGGAGAAAACATGTATTAGGTAAAAACAGGGCGGGCCCATTGACCACTATTGATTTTCTCAGCCCCGTGAAAAGACAATCAATTAGATAAAGAAGGCTAATGTTACAGCTGCAATTTAATAACCCCTAAAAGAGAAGGAGGCCATTGATTCCTGACATGGAATGTGGAGGCTTAATGAAATCTACTGCACTTCACCTGTCGCCCATCAGACCTGCAAAGCGAGCGAGGCGAGGCTGCCTTCCCGGCCGCGGGTACTGCATCCCAATTAGGAAAGCGACTTGGGGGTGCCAGGCCCCCGCATGCAAATGAAGCAGAACTCGAGAGGCAACGCCAGCCCCAGTTGAATATGAAATCATGAGAGCCATTGACAGACACTGTCTCCGGGAAGGTGGCTGTTTCTGTCTCCAGCCCCAGCTCACCAGAGTACCACCTGTCATTTCCAAAAGCAAAGTCAGTTTTGCCAACCAGCCGTGAATGACAAATAAAGCTTTATGTGCAACACAAGGCCATATTATGCGCCATTGTGAGGCCCGCTAAGTGCTCATTCTCCTCGGCAAACACAGGCACAGACACACAAAATAATCCATCTAATTATTGAGCTATTTAGCCGGAAAACAAAGCAAGGTGGTTTTTGTGTATGTGTTGCAGAAGGTACATGATACAAGAAAGGTTTTCACAAAACCTGACGTAGCTGATGAAAATAAATGAAATGCTGGGAGCTGTCGCTGTGTTCGAACAAATAAACTTTTCGTAAATAGATGAGTACTTTTATTCACTTTTTTATAGTCCCTAATTGGAAATGCGAATAGGCCTTGTCCCTTTCAAGTATAAAATCTGGGCTAAAATACCTCATATAGATATGTTCTTTATGCTTTTCTTTTCTATTGCTTGTATTTGATCCCTTCTCCCTCATTATATATATGCCTTTTTCCCAGCAGACAGCTGCTATTCACAATAATTACCGGGGCGGTCAATTATGCTTTAAATAGGCCTCCTTGAGGACAAATGGCGGTCTAAACGTCCTGACAGCATGCCGCCGACAAAGGCTGCGTCCTGCCCAGGATCCGAAATATTCTAAATATTCCTGACGGGGCGATGCAGTTTATATCTTGTTCATGTCAGAGGCGTTCGGCAGCGTATTTCTAGGACCCGGGTGTCCTATTCTCTGAGCCATGGCTTAATGACTTCGATGTCTATTTGTAAACAGGAGAACGCATTGTGCTCCTCCCCAGGTGTGTTCAGATGGCGTTGATCCGCGTTACAGGGGACCTATTTGCTGGGCCGGGTCCCCTTTTCCTTCAGAGCCGCAGGGTTCGGGCGCACGCAGGGTGCTTCTCATGACTGACGCGGGTGTGTAAAATGCTGTGTGCTTCAAAGGGTGCCTTTGTCCCCAGGACACACACATTTGTAAAAATAACCTCACCAATTTGGACCGAGAATTCGATTTCAGAATTTAAAATCTCAGTCCAAAGTGGTTCGGTCTGAGCCTTACAACAGACTTGCTCTACCCAGAGAGCGTCGGTGCTACAAGCACCATGAGAAGGTGTTGCTAGCGAGCACACGTCCGTCTGTCATAGTCTGACCGGGTGTGGCAGTCAGTCCATTGTTGATTGGCAGGAGGACTGTGATCCACAAAGATCTGAAATGCAATGTTTATAGATAACTCAGTCATATTTTTGGAATCCAGATTTCAGGATGAAAAATGTATATCTAATTTAAACATTTCAAATACAACTTAGTTTCTTAGTTGCAATATATTACATACGGGTCATTTATTCGCAAATGCATGTTTTGCTGCTAAATATATAAGAAGAGATCTTTATTTTCACCTGCTTTCACGCGTCAGGGGCAAAGCGTCACATCCGGTAGGTGCTCGGATGTGCATTCTGAACTATCCTCTGGCCTTACTGCAGGGTTAAGCTAGCTCTCCACTCAGTGCAGCACAAATTAAAACAGCAGAAATGAAATCTAGGTTACAAGGAATACGTCTATCAAAAGGAGAATAACAAAAGAACACTTTTCAACATGAGAAAGGAGCTTCTCAACACCGAACACCTCTACTGGTGGGAGAAGTGGCATTAGCTGTCCACCGTGCAACGAAGACCCCACTCAGACACCGTCCTCAATTTCCTAAGATTGCAAATTCCTAAGATTGCAAAAATACAAACTCCGCTTTCATGCATATGACTGGTGTGGCAACAAGGTCAAGTTACATTTCCAGAACTTTAAAAATCAGTTAGTGAAGGAGTGCGTTTGAAGGACTTGACTTAAAAGATTTTCAGTGGGGGTTGTACAGATAAGACTGGTGGTAAAGCCACATCAGCTAGGCTTGAACTCTGCCGCTCTCCCCACCTTATAACTGTGCCATTCTAGGTAAATTACTTAATCTCTGTGCCCAGCCACTTCCCCCTAGTTTTCTCATCTTTAAAACGGGGACATTGTAAAGTTGTTCTTAGGATTGTTGAGCAGATTCAATAAATAATAGCCCAAGAATTTACAGAAATGTAATTAAAATGATTTACCACTGCTATTATTACGATTGCATTTATATTATTTTATTAGTAGTATTCATTTGACCTAAGAACGCTTGAAAATGATTTTTAGAAATCTCATCTTAATGGCTTAGTTGTGATTTTGATGAAATATCTCGCCACCTAAAAGGGCGATGGGTAAGAGAGGTTTATAAACTGACTGGAGTTATTGGTATAGCCACTTTAATTTATGAATACGCTGTTTTTATTTCTTTATTCAAGTAGCATAAAATAGTATATATTTTAAAGCAAAACAAAAGGATAAATATATGCAAACACCGCTTCATTCACGCACATGTGTGTGTGTGTGGTGGGGGGGGGAGGGCGGGCTTCAGATGTGCAAAGAGTCACTGAAATGTTATTGATCTGAAATAATACAATCTTTGACATGGAATGGAATTTATAGGTTACTGTAAACTTCACCTCGTGGAAACCTTCTTGAACTGGAGTTGGTAACACTGTTCTAATTCTGGTTTTATTATAGAACAATATGGGCAAATGGAGCAAATTTCTCAACTTTTATCTACCTCCTTGTATGCAAATTGCACAACTTATGTGAAAATATGTTTTCATTAAGAAATTATAAGACACTAGAGGCCCAGTGCATGAAATTTGTGTGTGTGTGGGGGGGTTCCCTTAGCCCAGCCTGCACCCTGTCCAATCTGGGACACCTCAGGGGTGTCCGACTGCCGGTTTAGGCTCAATCCCTGCAGGATCAGGCCTAAACTGGCAGTCAGACATCCCTCTCACAATCCAGGACTGCTGGCTCCTAACCACTTGCCCGCCTGCCTGCCTGATTGCCCCTAACCACTCTGCCTGCCAGCCTAATAGCCCCCTAACTGCTCCCCTGCCAGCATGATCATCCCCAACTGCCCTCCCCTGCCAGCCTGATCGCCTCCAACTGCCCTCCTCTATGGGGATGATGGGACTGGGGGACTCTGGCTAGATGAGGTGCATGGTGCCTGCCACCCCCCAGCAGGACTGAGGGGACTGGGGGACTGAGGCTGAATGAGGCGTGCAGTGCCTGCCACCCCTGGCGGGGCTGAGAAGACTGGGCGCCACCATCTTGTGGCTGTGTGCACTGCCATCTTCTGAGGGTGTGACGGTCAATTAGAATATTCTCTCTTTATTGGCTGTGGGTGCTGCCATCTTGTGAAGGTGTGACGGTCAATTAGAATATTCTCTCTTTATTAGATAGTATAGGGTTCTGGATCAGTAGATAAGGGCTCTTAGAATGGTTAGCATCAGATATTTAAATATGCAAACTCCCTTTAGAAAAGGCACTTTTCTAAGCCCTGCTATCTATAATAATAAAACCATAATATGCTTATTAGACTGGACATCCTTCCGGACATCCTTTTGGACAACCTTCTGGACGAAGCCGGGGCTGCAAGGGAAGCCCAGGTTCCGGGTGCCAGAGGGAAGCCGGTGCCAGCAGCAAGGAGACAGAAGGCCTACTCTTGCACAAATTTTGTCATCAGGGCTCTAGTCCTATATAATAAAAGCCTAATATGCAAATTGACCGAACAGCGGAACAACCTGTGGAATGACTGGTCGCTATGATGTGCACTGACCTCCAAGGGGCAGATGCTCAATGCAGGAGCTGTCCCCAGCCTGCAGGCCCAAGGCCTGCCAAGGCAGGTGCCAGTGGGGGCCCCCAATTGTCCCGCTGGTCACCCTGCAGAGGGAGGTGACTGGCAGTGGTGGCGGCAGTGGAGGGAGGGGCCAGCTGGCCAGCAGGCGGTGCCAGGCTGGCCAAGGTGAGTGCCAGTGGGGTCCCCCAATCACCCCACTGGTCGCCCCACAGATCAGCCCTGATCACTAGCCAGGCCTAGGGACCCTACCTGTGCATTAATTTCATGAACCGGACCTCTAATTTTGATATAAAGAGATATTCACTTAAATCAGTGGTTGTCAACAGGGGATGATTTTGACCAACAGGAGGCATTTGGCACCATCTGGAGACACCGTAGTCATCACTATTAGGGGGCAGGGGGCTCTTGGGATCTAGGTGTTAGAGGGTAAGGGACTGTTGAATCTCCCCAATGCACAGGGCAGCCCCCCCACAGAGTGTCAGGTGCTGGAGATCTTCCATCCTCCAGCTTCCCCTTCCACACTTGTCCTTCCCTCCTCTCATTCCCTGCAGCACAGCCTGCTAATGTGAGGGGTGAGCAACCCATGGGGCTGTAAGGAAAACTGTGAATGTGAAGGATTTTAACAAGGGCAATGACCCGATGAAGCACAAAGGGAGTAAAGGTTTGAGAGGCAGTATGATCTTGGAACTGGAGACCACAGTAGAAAGGGTGAGTCCACTATACTCTGTCCCTCTTATATCACTGATACATGAAAGAGCAAAGTCAAAATAAGATTTTAGTACAGATTCCAGGTCATCGGGCCAGAAACAAGGGTGAAGGTTAGAAAGTCCAGGGTTATGGATTCCTGTACTTAGCGTGAATTCTCCATTGCCCACAAAGTAAGGGGCTACGGGAATATAAAAAACCTACTTTAAAATCAGACTAGGAAAACAAAAATTCATAGATACAGAACGGTATGGTGGTTACCAGAGGGAAGGGCATTGTGGGGTGTAGTAAAGGGTAAAGGAGGTTGAATATATAGTGGTGGCCTAAGCGGGCCTAAGCCATCAGTTGTACATCCCCTGAGGGCTCCCAGACTGTGAGAGAGCGCAGGCCGGGCTGAGGGGACACCCCCCAGTGCACGAATTTTGTGCACCAGGCCTCTAGTAGCAAATAAAGCACAATCCACTTACACCTAACACAATGGCTAAAACCCTAAACACCGAGAACACCAAATGCTGGTGATGATGTGAAGCAACAGGAACTGTCAATTCATTGCCGATGGGAATGCAATCAACTTCAGCCACTTTGAAAGTTTCTTACAACCTAAATATACCCTGATTATATGATCCAATGACCATACTCCTGGCATTCATCCAAGTGAACTGAAAATTATGTCCACATGAAAATCGGCACACAATTGCTTCTAGCACCTTTATTCATATTTGCCAAGACTTGGAAGCCACCAAGATGTCCATCAGTAAGTGAGTGGATACATAAACTTTGGTAAACCCAGAAAATGGCATATCATTCAGTGATATAAGACGTCATCAAGCCATGGAAGAATCTTGCATTCATATTGCCAAGTCCACAAAGGCCACACACTATGTGATTCCAACAACAAGACATTCTAGCAAAGGAAGCACCATGGAGACAGCAAAAGAGCTGTGTCTGCCAGGAGCTCGAGGGAAGGAGGGAAGGAGTGATGAATGGGTTAAAAACAGAGGGTTTTTAGGGCAATAAAACTATTCTGTATGATACCATATTAATGGGCGTATGCCATACATTTGTCACAATACGTAGAATGTACAACACAAAGAGTAAACTCTAATGTAAATTATATAGGAGGGGAGAGGAGAAGGGGATACACAGGAACTCTCTGTCCTTCCCATGTAATTATTCTGTAAACCTAAAACCACTCCAAAAGTAAAATCTATTCATCTAAAATGAACTTGAAGAAGTTGTCGTAAGGGAATCCTTGACTTCAGTTCACGTGTCAAGGGCAGGGGGATTTTCCTAGAAGCCCCACAACTGATGTCTTCTTACTTCCCGTTTGTAAGTACTGGGTCAGCTGCCAGACGCTGTGCCTGGCCAGGAGAGTGGAAATGCCAGGGTTGATTTAAATGAAGCAGAATTCTCTTGGGTGTGGAGGGGGCCCAGGGCTACGGCAGCTCTGTATGTAACCAGCTGTGTCTGCCGCACATCGGGATATCTCAATGTATGTGTCTCACTTGGTTAACCACATCTCACCACCTGGCACCCAGGGCATCTACTTAAGAGATGTAGATTTAACAGATCATAAGGTGGCTCCATGACCACCTGGATCTCAGTAACCACTGTAGGCATTCCGGGACTGGCCAGTTAGAATGATAAAAATAGAGAGGTTAACAGAGTAAATACATATAACATTTCCCTCTACTCTTTAGATAATTGTGTGAAGACATGAGGACAGAAATCAAAGGCCACCTTCTAAAAATACTGTGGAAAGTCCTCTCACTGATCAGAGAGCATTAGGAACATGGGCCTGTCTACGCTCCCAGGCAGCGCACTGGTGCAACAGAGAGAAATTCTTCGAACAAAGGCAGGCATCTGTTCAGGAACATTCAGTGAGCTGAACGAGAAGGAAAGGCAAGGCATCAGCAAGCTCATGATCTGATTTACTCCAGTCCAATCACATGACTGGGAAGACGTCTGTGCTGGCAGCTACTCGCAGCCTCCTTCTCCCACCTCAAATTCTAGAAACTGGCTGAAAACGCATAACAGTGGTGGCTCCGTAATTTTAGTGAAAATAATAAATGTGTTCACTCTTCAGTCCCAGAGACGGAAACCAGAGGATGGAGACCCAGAGGAGTCACGGGCCCTCGTTCACCACCTGGACTGAAACCGGAGCGGCACCCAGGGTTCCTAACGGCTGTCTACACGGTCAGTGACCCCAGAGTACAGAGCTGGGCGATGAGAGCGGATCGATTGAAGGGAAGGTTCTTGAGGGGCTGAAGTCTGGGCAACTTGACCCTTGAG
This sequence comes from Myotis brandtii, assembly GCF_000412655.1. Classification (NCBI taxonomy): domain Eukaryota; kingdom Metazoa; phylum Chordata; class Mammalia; order Chiroptera; family Vespertilionidae; genus Myotis; species Myotis brandtii. Next base: position 5,550,698 of record NW_005364745.1, read on the forward strand.
GACCCTTGGAGAAGCCACACTGACTGTGTCAGGGATTTACTCACTAGAGGATAAAGCTTCGAGGACAGTAGCTTTTGCCTCGTGCCCCAGTGGTTACAGGGCCCTATGTCCTTTCTACCGCGAAGCTGCACATGAGTGACTACCGAGCCCATTCCCATGGGCATCCCGCACCACAGCCCAGAGCAGGCCTGGTTCTCAAGGCGAGAGACGGAAGGTGCATTTCAGACACGGGCCCGTGTGCCAGCCGGTTCCCACAGCAATGATGGAACCCAGCACGGGCAGAACAGAGCCCGAGGGACACGCAGCGCTCCCCGCAGGAGGCAGGGGCAGTGATTGCTTTCCTACTGCGATGCAAAACCTGCTGCACGCGGAGCGAATGAACACAGCACCCGTTTGCGAGCTCCTCGCTCTGCAGGTGAGACGCCCACACGGGCTGGACTGGGTTCTGTGATTGGGTTTTCCAAGCTGTCAGCCCAGTCGGTTTCCAATCCGGGAAGAATCTGCTGGAAGCTCATTTAAGTTGTTGGTAGAATTCAGTTCATTGTGGCTGCAGGATTGAGGCCTAGTCTCGGTTGGAGTCACACGGGAATGTGTGTTCCCAATATGACCTCCCTAAAGGCCACTCTGATAGATAGCACCCCTCACCTTCCAGAGCCTTCCCTTCTGCCCCCCTTAGGTAAGAGCCCTGTGGAGCTTACCCAAACTCGAGCTCTTTGGTTTGAATTGATCAATCTGGTCTCAGCCCAAGAACCCCAAAGCACCTACTTAAGGCATGTACCCCACATTCTGCCTTTCCCTCTGCCTGTTCCCCACCGTGACTGCCTGTCTGACCCCTTGGGGTGTGAGGTGTGCCATGCACTTCCTCCAGGACCTGTGAGTAATAACCCTCTCTCCCTAGATTTCTTTCTCCCTTGACTTCTTTTATGATCTTTTGTTAACCACGTCTCACCATCCGGCACCCAGGGCATCTACCGAACAGACGTAGATTTAGCAAATCATAGCGCTGCTCCATGACCACCTCTATCCCACAACAGAGGACCTCCCTCTCGTCAAATTCCTCTCAGGTTTCTAATCTCTGCTTCTGTTTCTGCCGCCAGCTGAGACCTTCTACGCACCCAGAGACTCTCTCTATTTTAAGATCAACTGATTCATAGGTTTAATTACATCTGCGAATACTCTTTTGCCATGAAACAATCGTGGAATGGATACCGTTGAAAAGTTTGTCCCCCCAACGTGGGCAGGAGGGTCTCACACTCACACACCTACGCGCTTCCCAGAGAGCTTGCAGGGCACCGTGACACAAACAGAAACTAAGAGTTTCTCCAGGTAACAAACCAGATTATCAAAAAGGAAGGAAAATCATCTGAGCTTCAAATTTCTCACAGTGTCATCGGCTACTTCAAGATGACGGAGAAATGCTTACCAATCTCAGAAGAAAAATAATTTTGAATATAGGCCTCCATACCCAAATATATATGAAGGCCAAGGAAACACAACATGAACTCAGAATATTTTTTAAAGATAAAACTGTATTAATGTTTATTGCATGTAATATTATTATATGTAAGATCATTTTTCTTGAATAATTAGTGTTTATTGCATGGAACATTATCATATTTAAACTTGTTTCTCTTGAGATACTAATGTTTATTGCATGTAACATTATTATATTTAGGATCGCTTTTCTTGAAATATTAAGGTTTACTGCATATAACATTATTATATTTAAAATCGTTTTTCTTGAAATAAAAAAATCTGGAAAAAAGTAAATAAATATATAAATACATAAAATAGAAAAGAAAAAAAAGGAAAAAAATAAACTAGAGAAAGAAGTTGGATTTCAGAAGCAGTGAAAGGGGGAAAAAGAGTAAAACTCATTGTTACTTCTCAATAACCTGATTATAGAAGGTTAATGATCTGGAACTAAAATCCCAGATAAAATTAATACTTATTATTTCTAATCCCGTTAGAGAAATAGTTTCAAGGATCAGTGATAACAATGGTTAATCAGAGAGAGAATAGAACTAGAAACTATAACTCGAGAATCATTTCTGAGCCATGCTCTCTATAAGAGCCACACTCAAAACCAAAATGGAAGACGGACGAGAAACAAAATGAAAAGGATATGCGTGGCAAGTGCTAACAATATAAAAGCAGGTGGTATTTGTATAAAAGAGAGAATTGTGGTTACAAAGCGTTAAAAGGAACAGAGAAAAAAATCTATAATAATGTGATAATCATTGAGTGCTCAGCAAGTCCTGGTAATCTCCTAAGTATTCAGTGTTTTATTATTATAACAAAGCTATGAGATCAAGACTGCTATTACCTTCATTCATATTTTTCAGATGAGGAAATTGAGGCACAGAGGGTTTAACTGGCTTGCCCAATCACACAGCTATTAAGTGGTAAAGACTCAATTCAGTTCCAGGTGGCCTGATTCCAGATGCATATGGTTAAATGTGATAGTAGGCCCCTTATTTTCTGTTGATAATAGAGACATTCACACACACACAAGCGTGCACACACACACACACAAATGCACATGCACTTTTATGCTTCTAGTCACACAGTTACAATATATAAAAAGCAAACCTAATAAAACTGCAAGGAGAAGTAGGCAAAGTCACAGAGAGCATATTTTTAAACATTTTTTCCAAAATTGTCCAATCAAAATATAACAACAAAAATGTAATATGCATAGTGAAATAGTCTCAGGAAATGTATTCTAAGAAAGTTGACATTTGTCATGGGTAAATTGATAGATGACGATGTATTATTAAAGGGATTTCTAGCCAGAACCTTATTCCTTACTAATACTGAAGGCAACGTGGTCTTAGCACAACAGACAGAAACAAAAGTATGGCATAGTTTTAGAATTCTGAGAATCAAGAGCAGTTGGTTTACATGGAGAAATTATACATGAAACACTAACTGGTGAACAAATATGTCAAGCAATAAAACTTTAACTAAGAAGCATAATACATATTCATGGGCAGCTTATATCTGTAAATTCAGAATAGAGTTTTGGGGTTTAGAAGTATGGAACAGATTTTTGTCTATTCAAGCCAATGTTTTATATACAAAAAGGTAAACATTATTTTCATTAAAAGATGAAAAGTCCAGCCAGTGTGGCTCCGTGGTTGAACATTGACTTATGAACCAGGAGGTCATGATTCGATTCCTGGTTGGGGCACATGGCCAGGTTGCGGGCTCAATCTCCAGTGGGGGCATGTAGGAGGAAGCCAATCGGTGATTCTCTCTCATCATTAGATACATGTTTCTACCTCTTCCTCCCTATCACTTCCTCTCTGAAATCAACAAAAATATATTTTAAAAAAAGAGGAAAAGTATTGGTGATCATAGTATAATTAAGACAGACTACAGAAAATAATTACTATTACTAAGGAGGGATTTCTTAACATTGCATATATTTTATATTTTTAAAGATAAATGGTAGTTTGAAGATAACACAAATAGGCTTTATTTTATTTATTTTAATAATGTAGTAATAATAGTGTAATAATCTCAAAATTACATTCATATCGAGTAGATTCCTATTCAAGTGCACACATGGGTCATTGTTTCCTATTTCAAATTCTCTCTATTCTGTACTGATTTCTGTTTAGACCGAGCATCATTGTAACAGCCAGTATTTCTTTTTATTTAAACACTTTTGAATTAATAGAGCGGTGACCTCTGTGTGTCCTCCTCCTTGAGATGTAGGATTGATGTCACACGGTTTCCTGTCACGCTTGTTGGTAATGGTGCACACGAGTCACTTGCTTTCCTAGTGTTTCTCCTGATGTTCCCTATTTACACTCATCTCTGAGATTCTGGTTGGGGCAGCAACATTTCTGATGGAACGACTAAAAGTGGAAACTACAACCACTCCTTGGCATCGGCCAGGCCACAGCTCGTGGTGCCTGTTCTCTGGTGCCACAACAGCATGAGGAGGACACATCTCCTGTTTCCAAATCCCAGTCGGTCCTCTTGACCATGTGCAGGGGCAGGAAGAAGGGGGCTGAGCCTGGGTCCCCCAATCGGTGGCACCTCCTAAGGAAGAGGCTGAAATGGCAAGGACACCCCTTGCTGGCGGCAGGGAGGGTGAGCCGGAGCACTTCCCGGGGCGGGGTGCAGGCTGGTCACCTGCAGGAAGGACCCTTGAAGGTCTGCCGTGAATTTGGATTCATTTCTGGATCATTTTACTGAACAGCAGTGCAGTCCCTGATGAGTAGAAATAGATGAGGGGGTGAAAAAAGGTTGGAAAACATGCGTGTTTGAACACGAGTGAACAGAGTACTCAGGGGCTGCCTTCACACCCTGGAGAGGGGGGACCCCAAGTTCCTGTGGTCTGTGCTTTAATAAAAGATGGAGAAAACGTCCTCCAGGACAGCGAGCAACATCAGGAGGCTACTGATAAGTTGTTCATGGATCTGATAAAAACACAGAATGTGATGATTTCAGGAACTTCAGGGTTAAGGACTACCAGTGGTCGGCAAACTCATTAGTCAACAGAGCCAAATATCAACAGTACAACGATTGAAATTTCCTTTGAGAGCCAAATTTTTTAAACTTAAACTATATAGGTAGGTACATTGTTATTAACTTAATTAGGGTACTCCTAAGGCTTAGGAAGAGCCACACTCAAGGGGCCAAAGAGCTGCATGTGGCTCTCGAGCCGCAGTTTGCTGACCACAGGTAGCCTTTCAAGGCAATCTAATTACATCGGGAGCTGCCAGGGCCAGAGCCCGCTCAGGGCCAGCTCCGTGGCAACAGCACCCTAGCGTCCACTTCTATCCCCATGTCAGTCCTTGACGGGCACAGGAGGTAACTTTTAAAATTTAGATTTCCACACACAGATGAAGATTAGTATCCTCTAAAGCAGAAAGCAAGGGATTAAAAGCTCGCCCTAACACTGAAGTCCACTGAGCCCGGAAATGCTCACCGAGATGGGAGAAACTGCTGTTATAGTGGATATGGTTTTGGCTGCAGTTTAGAAACTTAGCGTTCTCGTCGTTAGTGATTTTTTAAGAGTCTGTAATCACTTTATTTTTGGCTGTGATCCAGGAGTTATTTGCTGTTTTTAAATTACTAAGCAATTGAGACTTAGAAAAATTCAATTTTCTGAACGATTTTTCTTGTAAGTAGAAAATATAGTCTATGTAATTTATTCTTTTATAATTTATAAATCTGGGAGTTTTTTTTTAAATAAATATGTGGGTTTTATGGATGCTGGGAAGAGTGTGTACTATTTGCTTGCATGGATCAAATATATAAATATGCAAATAGGCAGGGTAACATTTTAATACTTGAAGCAATGTGCTTTCCTCCTTCCAGTTTGTTTACATTGACCCTGTGCACATCAGGTGGGCGGCGTCTGGGGTCAGACACTTCCTCCTTCTTGGCAGACATGTACAGAAAACGGGAGAGAAAGAAACAAGCTCACCCTTCGATTATTTTACTTTATGTTTGTATCTTACGTTCCTCTGCAGAGTGATATGAGAATGTGATCCCAGAGAAGGGTGCCAGGTGGACGGGGCTACAGGCTGGGCAGCAAGGTGCATAACCCAGTGAGTAATAGAGTCAGTGGCCGAGAGCCACAGACGGGCTTTCTTTAAGATTCCAGACAGGATCCCGTTCCCTCTAGCAGGAGAGTCAGATCCCTGCCACGGAGTCCTCTGCAGCGAGTTGAAGCCACGGGAGGATTTTAAGGTTTGGGGCAACGTCCATCAGACTTCAGACTTTTCTGCTCAATCAGGTGACAGTTCCATCGATCCCAAAGCCACGCAGAATCTGATGGGGCCAGGAAACTAACACTGTCTCCAGCCCCAAAACTCTTCTGCCCTCGCAGTGTCTGGAAGTGTCGACCACTGTCTGCAGCCACGGAAACGTGAAGTGCTTGCTGTCACTAGTACCCACAGGATGGGCACACCATCCCCACTTGATTGCACAATAGTGTCAGTCAAAATGTTGCTCTGATTCATCTGACAGGTGTAATGTATCTATATATATAAAAGCCTAAGCGACTATTACGACTAGACGACCAGACAACCAGCTGACTGGCCAATAGCTATAACGTACACTGACCACCAGGGAGCAGACACTCAATGCAGGAGCTGCCCCCTGGTGGTCATTGTGCTCCCACAGCCAACCTCCCGTGGCCCCTCCCCTTGGCTGGCCGGCCAGATCGGGACTGGGCAAGACGGCCCTGATTGGCCCTTATTGCCGGCCAGGCCAACGGACCCCACCCGTGCATGAATTCATGCACCGGGCCTCTAGTATCAAATGATAGAGAAGATAAAAAATGTAGTGATCCTTTTAACTCTATACAAATAATGAAGGATTTGCAACAAAGACACAGGTTTCCAAATGTGGAAGGAATATGCCAAAATATTGCAGCCGATATGAATGACAGGTACCCACTAAAGCCTATTTATTGCAAACATCAAAAAAACCTATTTCTACTGTTTAATATCAAGAAAAAAAAATGCTCCCCCAAAACAAAAGTCAACATTTCAAACAAATAAAAACATCCACCTTTTCTCCCCAAAACGGAAAGCACAGTAGATTGTGAAACTTGCTAAATCCAATGATTGGTTACAGATCACTTTATTAGATGCCTTATTTTTCAACATACACAATTGTGTCAAGTGTGAATTCAAACAGTTTTGCTTCTTTCAAATTTGAATGCCTTTTAGTCCATTTTCTTGCTTTATGAAACTGGCTAAGGCCTTTGAGAAGTGTTTGAACAGAAGTGGGGAGAGTAAAACTGTTTGCCTTGTTCCCAATATTAGGAGAAACCCATTCTTTATTTTGTCATGAAATATGATGCTATTGTACATTTTCATAGATTTTCTTGACCAAGTTCAGAGGGTTCCATTTCTAGTTATTTGGGAGTTTTGTCATGAATGCGTGTGGAATCTTTTCAAATGCCTTTCAGGATCTACAAGTCTGAATACGTGCTTCTCCCTGTATTCTGTTAAAGTGTGGATTCTCACCGATTGCTTTTTGAATGTCAATCTTACATTCCTGAGATACATCCCACTTGGTCATGAAGTACTATCTTCTACATATTTCTCTTTGTTAATACTGCCTTATTATTTCCTTTTGTCCATAGATACTAATCTGTAATTTCTTTTCTTGTATCTTTGTCTGGTTTTGGTGTTGGGATAATTTTGGCTCATATAATATTTGGAGAAATGTTCTGACTACTTCCTCTTTTTTCTTTAAGCATTTGTGTATGATTAGTAGTAAATGTTTGATAGAATTTACCGGTGAAGCTACCTGGGTCTTTGCTTTTATTTGCTAAAAGCTTTTAATAACAAATTTAATTTAGTTAATGGATGCAGGGCTGTTCATATCTTCAAATTCTTCTTAAGTCAGTTTTGAGAACTCAGAGGTGTTGAGTTTTACGTTTGAGCCAACTCAGTGCTGAGCAGAGGTAGAGTGTGTGGGAAGACACAGCCCTCCATGTGGAGTGGAGTCATCTTCAGATTTCCAAAAGTCACGGGATTCGGAATTGGGGACTCAAGGGAAGTCTATGTAGGGATCATGAACCCAAACATCCTCAGTCACACCAGGTACAAAAGAGAAACATGTCCTGTCTGTTTCCAACAAGTGGGAAAAACTGGGGTATGGGGGCTGATTGCAGGGGTCAGAAAAGAGGGGCGCCTAGAGCATCCTAAACTCAAATGCTAAAACACAGAATTATAAAAAACATAGACTCGGTGGTTCACAGAAGGGTGCTGTGTGCTGGTTCGAGACTAAAAACACAAGGTCATAAGGATGTTGTCCCTGAGTTCGGCACAGTGTGATGAGATCAGCTTAACTCAAACACGGAATGCAACCCTTCAGTTCGCCCAGAGTCCCCCAAGGACTTTCCCCAACAGTCTCCAGTGAGAGGGACCGAGGAGCAACATTTAAGCTCTCGCCGTCTGTACCAGTAACTTGGCGTTCTGCTTACAAAGAGTGTGAGAGCTAAGCCTCCCGGATGGGCAGCAATAGCAGCCAAGGGCCGCTCCTCTCATGACCTAGTCACACGCCAGGGGTTCCTCCCCAGGCAGCTCCATCTACTATGATCTCTCTCTCTCTCTCTCTCTCTCTCTCTCTCTCTCTCTCTCTCTCATGCTGTTAGTATTCCACACAGAGAAGAATGGATGGAAGCTCAGGTGTTTAAGTTGCCTCTTTGCTTAGGAATTACAGCTTTCATTATATCAAAGGGATACGTCTAAAACTGACTTAAAAAAACCCATAGTGTATCAAACAATGTCTAAGACATGCCTATCAGGGATGCCCTCCTTTTCAAGGTTATTACATCCTTTTCAAATCCACCACCATTTCTTCGTTGCCAATGTGTGTTGGAACCTAACTTGGTAACATTGGGAAGGGCAGTCAGAAATACCATTCATCGCCTCCAACAGCTCAGCGGACCCTTTCAGCAGGTGGCAGCCGGGACAGAGCTTATAGATTTGGGCAGACACTGCAGCTCACCCGACGGGGACAGTGTGACAGGTTTATGTAACACAAGGCACCGTGTCATGTCAACGGAACTCAATGTTGCACAAAGTGACGGCAGGACAAACATCTTTCCGACTTCATTTTCTGCTTCATGTTTTTGTTTTTG
>NW_005364745.1:5559398-5574746 GCF_000412655.1 Myotis brandtii
AGTAGGGGAGACACATGTTAGTGGGACAGAGCACGGGGCTGCCCTGCTCGGAGGCTGGGCTGACTTCTCCCACCAGAGCGGCGATTCTCTTTAAGAGCAGCTCGGGGTGACCACACGCCTCTAGGAGAACACCCACCCCTTCCAAGAGGCTTCCCTTAGTTCACCGGGGAGGCTCCGGGGCAGCTGCAAGGAAACGTCCCCGTCTGCTAATCAGTGGTCGGCAAACTCATTAGTCAGCAGAGCCAAATAGCAACAGTACAACGACTGAAATTTCTTTTGAGAGCCAAATTTTTTAAACTTACACTATATAGGTAGGTCCATTGTTATTAACTTAATTAGGGTGCTCCTAAGGCTTAGGAAGAGCCACACTCAAGGGGCCAAAGAGCCGCATGTGGCTCGCGAGCCACAGTTTGCCGACCGCGGTGCTAGGTCATGCTGACGAGACACTCTGTCGCGGGTGACAGCACTGGCTCTGCCTGCGGACGCCCGGCATTGGCACGCAGAGCAGCCCAGCCGCCGCCAGCACTGTTCTGGGCACACAGGCCGCAGGGGGAGCCGTGGCTCCCGGCTGGGAGGGGGAAGTGCCACCTTCCCATTCGGCCTTCCGCGGACCCTGCCTGTGTGCAGCCCCCAGTGGCATCCCCGGCTTCCTCGGGGCTCAGCAGATGGAACCGGTCAGGCTGAGTAAAGCAATGAGGGGGCGCACCACCTAGCCTGCCTGCCATCTCCCCCTCCTCATGCTACCTACGCTTAATCAATGGAAGGAATTTCCTGTTTGGTTAAGTCTTCCCTCCAGTGGATCCTGAGGATTTTGAAATAGGGCACCTTCACCTTGACCTTCCCTGCCTTTTGAACTTCAATGACCAGGTCAAAATGGGGATCTACAAAAAAGGTAGGCAGGGCCGGTACCCTGATGGCTACTCCTACTCCTGATCTGTGTTATTTTGTGAATCCTCACCTGAGGATATTTTTCCATTGATTTTTAGAGAGAGTGGAAGAGAGAGGGAAAGATGGAGAGAAATATCAATGTGAGAGAAACACTTTGGTTGCCTCCTGCACGCACCTGAGCCAGAGCCCCGGCCTGGGACTGGGAGGAGCCTGCAGCCGAGGTGCATGCACTTGACCAGAATCAAACCTGGGACCCTTCGGTCTGCAGGCAGACGTTCTATGCACTGAGCAAAACCGGCTAGGGCCTGATCTATATTTTTCATGGAGCTTTGGGAATACTGTTATCTGACTCATAACCTGGAGGAAATATTTGTAAAAGAGAAACAACAACAGGGATGACAGCAAGAATAACATAATTTGAATTTCTGGAATACCGACCAAGGTACACAAACTTAAAATAGTACCCATAAGGGAGGAGAAGAACTCTTTGTCATGTTAGCTGCTGTTCATTTTGTGCTAATGTTGTGAGGGCTCACTTTTAGGATCTCACCATTACTGGGAACAGCCAGCAGTACCTTATGCAAGTTCAAGGTCGCTATTGATCGGTGTAGCTAGTCAATCAAAATTCTCCTTCCTCCTCACTCACAGTGATTAGATAGGTCTGAGCGAGCTTGAGTCGGAGTCTCTGACTTTTTCTGTGCATAAAAAAAGCGCTGATCTAAACATTTTATTACCTGTCAATTGTCATGCTGGAAAGCAAGCTAAAAAATAAACTTTTAAGGAAATGGTTTACCTCGAACATATACAATTAATTAACTGCCACAACAAAGAAGCAGTTACCATGGTGTTAAACATAAAGACAAAGCTTTTAGTACTTTTTTCAAGATTATATTGCTGCCGAAATGCCAAATAAAAAAGAGGCCTACATAAGAGAAAGTCGACTAGACAGGTACTATTAGGGTGGATTCAAGGACGGACTTGAAATTGATCTGTAAAGATATGGCATTTAGGACTTCTTAAGGGGAGGAAAAGCTGCAAGAAGAAAAAATAAGAAATCCTATGATAAAAATGTGGGTTTGATACATTTTTTGTAAAAAGAAAAATATACCAGGTTTTTATTATAAAACTAGTCGAGGGAAAATCTGAAATATTGAAAACATGTATTTAAATTTGAAAAGAGTTTCAACATGTGATTTCCCAGTGTGGCTCGAGGAGTTGAAGGGGAAAGCATTTAAAATCATTTCGGCAATAGTTGGGTTATTTAAAACTTGCCTTAAAAAGTTGGCTAACCATTCATGTATATATTATCCGGACAGTTTGGAAGAATGACTTTATTGAAGACGTAAGGTATGTTTGGCTTTTCTTCTCATTCTCTGATTCTTTCCTTTGGCATTCACTGACCTCACAGAGTATTGAGCATGAGGATAAAACACAAGACAAGGGACCTGATTTTAAGGAGCTCACCATCTCCCTGACCATGCTGAACGTGCTTTACCATTTGAAGGAATAAAATTTCGCCGTGATACAGTGCTTCAAAGTCTGTGGCTAACTTGTGCTTATGTCAAAAGCTGAATGAAGTCCTCCCGGCTCCCAGGCTCACGGGAGGAGCTCTGTGTACAGATACCCACCTTCTAAAACCCAACCTCATTGGCTGCGTCCCGGGACCTCGCCACTGGACAGAGGTCTGTGCGGCTAAACTGAAGGAAGTCAAAGCAGAGACAAGAGGTAATTCAAAACCAAAAGAACAAAAGTCCAGGCCCATGGATGAAGCCCAAAGGAAAAGCCAGTGGGATGACCTGGAAGTATTCTAAAGGAAGACAGCCAGACCGAAATGTGGAGGTGGGGGGCGAGGAGTCTGTAAGGGGGACTCGCGCTAGGTGAGGGCCTGCTCCCCACCTCCAGCTTAGGAAATACAACTTTAGGAACCAGAATGTTAATAACAGAAGCATCAAAATGTCACTTTCACTGTTAATAGTTTGGAAACATCTCAATCAGCTAATACCTTATACATCCCACTTTAAATCAAAGTACAAGGGAGAGGGTATGCTGAGCCATGTGCAAAGTCCAGCACAAAGATTTCTAGTTCAAATTGGACTAAAGAGGCACCCACGTTCCAAATGTTGAGATGCAGAGTGGAGATTTATTTTTATAAAATTGTGAACAATTCTAAGTTATTGAAGCCGGATTGTTCAGATGCAGCAAAATCCCCGTGAAATTCTACTCTTTGCCAAAATTTTCAACTCGGCTCAATTTCTGTAATCAGTAGCAATCAGGAGTTTCTTTTAATGACTTCTTAAAGTGTTGCTTGTTTCAGTTTTGTTTTTTAATAACAAGTATTGATTGCATCTCTCTAATTAAACATTTAGTGCTTCTCAGGAAGGCTGTGGGACCTCATACTGCACTTGACATTGTGTATCAATGGAAGTGGCCCCAGCAGCTCAATTTTTACTTTCCTAACATCATTCTCAGCGAAGCTTTGCAAAGAATAAGTAAGAACTGTCACGAGGGGCTTCCTAATGAGAGATAGAGATTTTATCCTAAAATATGCCAGATGATCTACACAAAAGACGTAGAAACATTCACATTTATCATTTCCTTCTTTTTCTGCTTTTGTCCAACTTCACTTTCGACACCGACTGACCTTTTCTAACAGGCAAAGCTCATTCTGCCCCTTCGCTGCTAACGAGCTGGCTCATTTCCCCACTGAGCCAGGGACTCCCCGTTAAGGGGTACAAGGCTCTTCAAGACCTCCTCCTTTTTCTCCTCCCCTTAGAGATAAGCTCCGTCATGATGAACTACTTATGCTTTCTTTTTTTAAAATTGATTTCAGAGAGTGGAAGGGAGAAGAATAGAGAGATAGAAACATCAATAATGAGAATTATTGATGAGCTGCCTCCTGCATGCCCCCTACTGGGGATCGAGCCCACAAACTGGGCATGTGCCCTGACTGGGAATCGAACTGTGACCTCCTGGTTCATAGGTAGATGCTCAACCACTGAGCCACACCGGCTGGGCTACTTATACTTTCTTGAAACTGTGTACGACTATTAAATTCAAGGATTTTCTGCGAGTGATAAATACTTTCTAGAATAACTTTCGCCCTCCTCTTGCCCTAACTCCTATTGGTAACCCCACGCAAAAGCCTCTGATTACCCCTCCTTTGGGGCAGCATCTCTCAAATAACATCTGTTCTGTTTGTCAAATATTTCCTGAGCGCCTGCTCTGTGCAATGTGCTGTCCTGCGCATGGCAGGTGGAACAGTGCACAAGACCTCACCCCGCCCTCGCTACTCCTCCATTTGGGAAAAAGGCCATGAGTGTCCCCTTCACACTATACATGTCTTCATCGTGTTCTAATTGCCTGTTGTTCTTGTTTTTATCTCCCCTAGCGGGTAGTAAGCTTCTTGATTACATAGGTCAGCAAACTGCGGCTCTCGAGCCCCATGCGGCTCTTTGACCCCTTGAGTGTGGCTCTTCCTAAGCCTTAGGAGTACCCTAATTAAGTTAATAACAATGTACCTGCCTATATAGTTTAAGTTTAAAAAATTCGGCTCTCAAAAGAAATTTCAATTGTTGTACTGTTGGTATTTGGCTCTGCTGACTAATGAGTTTGCCGACCACTGAATAGGCTATGTTATCTCATTTGTGAATTTTTCTTACAGCACTTATCTCAGTAACTAGGAAAACAATTAAATGTTTGTCATGAATGAATAAGTGAATATCTCAATGTTTTACCACCAACCACACAACGAAACAACAGTTTTTATGCAAAATTCATGATACACGTGTGTAGTGACAAGAAGCATGGGGACATTTTGAGCAGTTGATCTGATCAAGGCAGAGCCGGTAGAAGCCTGTTTGTCAGGATGTTCTGAAACTGCACTCACTATACCTCACATCTACTTGGTAAATGTTAATAGGGATGACAGTAAACATTAACAATGTGACTAAAAATGATCAGACACTGGCGACAGAAAAACTGTTTAACACATGGGATTCACCTGATTCTCGCAAACACCCTATGAGGTAAGACAACGATCTCTTCTTATACAGATGGAAAAACCGATGCCAAGAGAAGTAAAGCAACTTACCTGAATTAGTCAGTGTTAAAGCTGGACAAGAAACCTGACAGACTGTAGCCTGATAATTAATTTACTTAATCATATATTAGCAGTAGAGCCTACAGTGAGTGATAAAACCCTTTGCTACTTGCTAGCTTAGGGAGAATATGTTAGCTTCACGCCTCAGTTTCTTCATGGACAGGACATGAAAATACACATGGATGTGACTTGGGAAACGAATTATTGACAACATTTGGCACAGTTGTTTTCTGAATAATAAAAATCCTCTACGTATTTCAATGTTGTCGTGAAATAGTAAGCATATGGGTAATACCTTTTACCACAAAGTACGTGGTCTTTTCCTCCTAGCATGAGTTATTTCAAGTTATTGTTTAAAGATATTAAAGCTCTAAATAGTGAACTTTCAGAAAAAATACTTGCTTATTTATTGTTTACTGCTTCTATATCTTCTACCAGCTTCTCACAGTGGCTTGTATAAAGTAGCTATAATTAAGTGCTTCTTGGAATGGAAAAATAAAACAAGTATAGATACTTATTCAATCTAAGGATTCATCTAACTCTACCATCAACTACCTTAATTATTTAGATAAATCTCAGAAGGAAAGGAAGTGGTAAAAACTTACAGGAAACAACTGCTAGAGCTAAGTGATAATTATTTTGAGCATATGTGTTAGTGCCAGTAAATTGGCAATGGATTCTGAAACAATTATATCAAAGCATGCCAAGAAATATATCAAATGTACCAGGCCTAAAAGGCCCATCCTCGGAGCCAGTGCCTTTGGAACAGGCTATTGATGGTGTTATCTACGGCACTCCGGGGACAGTCATGTTTCCGCATGAGGGGTCAGCTATTTTTATTTTTATCAAACGCACTAGGTGACCTTTCCAATAACCTAAGTGTAGTCACTTCCTAATTTCATACTTTGTCAGAGCACATATATGTTGAGTGCTCAAATGGAGATATAAAGTTAGAATTGTGGCTTTGGCACTCTATGTTTACCTGTGCTAACTATAATTTGGCAGATGCCATAGAGATTGTCTGCCCTCTGGAGTTTATCCACTGGACTAATTTTTGCAAAACTTGGCCTTTTCCATCATTATCACACTTAGGAAATTATAAAATAATTGCTAGTTCATCAATAATCAGGTCTATATATATATTTCTGAATAGTTCTGAAGCCTAAATTGCCTATCACTATTTTATTTCAAGATACACGAGTTACTAATAGCTCATAATTAGGTTTGCGACAATGATACTGTAAGGTGTTGTCAGATACCCTGGAATCACCCTATGAATGAAGAAACTCACCTTAGAGTTGCTACTTACATAAAAAAGCTGAGAATTTAATAACAACGCTCTTTGAAATATGCCACCACTTTTTCACTTGTGTAAACTTAGGCACTCAAGAATTACTTGTTGCATGAAATAATACCTTAATATTGCTCATTTAAATGTTTTAAAGCTTGTTCTTTAACTTTTACAGCCAAAAATATGGAAACAACTAAAGTGTCCTTCAATAGATGATTGGAATAAAGATGATATACTTATGTACAATGGAATACAACTCAGTCATAAGGAAAGGTGTAATACTGCCATTCACCACAGCATGGATGGATCTGGAGAACATCATGCTAAGTGAAATAAGTCAGATGGAAAGAGTCAAGAACTACATGATTTCACTCATATGTGGGATATGAAAAGGAAAGCAACGAATGAACAAGACCGACAAAAAAAATCTCATAGACACAAACAACAGTAGCATGGTTTCTAGACTGGGAGGGCGGTGTGGGGGCAGGAAAGGATAACGGGGTCAGATGTGGTGACAGAAGAAGATTTGACGTTGGGTGGTGAGTACACGATGCAATATACAGATCATGCATTATAGAACTGTACACTTGAAACCTATATAATTTTACTAACCAATGTCACCCCAATACATTTAACAAAAAATAAAATTGAAACAATACGTTATAAGAATTTTATTAGTAAATTTTTGGCTGCTCTCTATCTTCTCCTCCCCCGGTCCCCCAAAGTAAGTGGGAAGATTTATAAAATTTTACCACCGCTGTTTTCTAAGGCAATTATATTCGTGAAAGGAAATCATTATGGTCCGATTCCATTTTACCAGGAAAGCTGGGTGTTCGGCATTACCCTACAAGAGGAATCTGTGTGCAGCCCACTCACTCTCTTCTATTGGGAGTCTAGGCAATCATATTTTCTCTTTCATCTCACCTGCACCAGCTTGATGTCAGCTGAACATGTTTTGGGAATCCCACTGTGGTGAATTTTATGTTTTGCCCAAAGTAGATGTTGTCATATTTCTTTCCGTTGTAGCATCTCTGGGGTAAAATTTTAAACCTTGTTTCTTTGTTAATCTTTCGATCAGTACATTTTCCACGTAGTTTTAAGCTGTTCCCTTTCATTTTTTTTTACCATTATATTCAGTTGATTTTGGCTACTTCAAAAGGCCCAGTGAGATCTATGGCCATTTAGTCATAGTCAAAAAATACTTATTAAATGTCCACTGTATGGAAAGTACTGGACCAAGCAGTGGCTCATACTTCCACTTCATGTTCTCAACGTGGGAGATACATGTGAGTATGTTTATGAGGATAATGAAATGTTTGTGGTTTTAGTGAAACTAAGACTGTAAAAAAAAAAGACCAGGGAGAAATGGACTCACGTTTAGTGTACCAGGCACTCCATCAATAATAAGAAAATACTGAAGTCGGCGGGTCTCTAACACCCGGTCCCACAAACATTATCAAATTATGTGGAGTCCTTGGGGCATCCACAGCACCTTCTGTAACACTCCCCATTATTTATTTACATCAGTAATTCTCAACCAGGGTGACCTTGCTGCCCACGGGACATTTGGCGAAGTCTGGACGCATTTTAATGATTATAACTGGCTCCTAGTGAGTAGAGGCCAGGGACTCTGCTAAGTACCCGGTAACGCAAACAACAACAAATACGGAGTTCAAAATCATTCATGCTGAGGTTGGGAAACCTTGACATTCATGAACCAAACATAAATGCTCTACCGATCTGCAAGAAACCTAAAGAAGAAGAACTCAATGTGCCGGGTTGCATTTTCTCAGACAGAATTAGACCGAGGAGGGAGAATCATTATTTTGGACATTTAACATAAAGTGTCTAATATTTATTCATAGTTTTCCTAGACGTGCAATAGTTTTATTCAATTACAACTGCGATCAGTTATAACCACTAAGTGCAAACCGAACTGACTTCTCAAGCAGCCAAGGCGACGCAGCCGGAGTGGAAGCGGGCGGAGGTGTAAGTGAGAAGATGACATTAACATCTCTCCGCCCAGGACGCGCTGCACAAAGGAAGCCTCCTGAGATGGAAAATGAGACTTCATTTCAAGAAACAGGGTGCATGTGTGCCATGTTAAGAACAAAATCTCTTAACCTATTTTTAAAAACATCATTTGGTGTTCAGACCGAATCTTTGTCCTTAGGGTCAAGTCACAAAGGCGGTAACGAGGAAATTCTAAGCTAAGAGCAACAAAATCACTATATGTTATTAGAACACGAACCAATTTAGCGGCAGCCTGAACCACGCAGGAGTCTTTCTCTACTCCTAATAGCACTATAATTGTTATTATAAGATTAGCTTTGACACTGTGATGCTTAACAATGAACATAATAAAAACACACCATTTAGGACAGTGCGAGCAATTATTCTGCCGTGACTTCTTGAGCATCTACAGGGACCAATGAGATGGAACTAATCAGAGCATCTGAAACATCCTGATTTTGAAAATGTGACACCTCCTTCAATGCTGACTTAAAATGCACTACGATTGTGTTTGGCCATTCATAAAGCTGAGACTATTTCCCAAGCGTCTCTTCAGATCCACAAGGAGCTGTAAAAAGATTGGCTGATGGACAGGGGCCGGGTTGTATATTCACTTCTTCAATGACTTCAACTGCTTACATGTAGATGATTTCAGAGTAAAACATTGTAACTATATGTCCAGAATTTAGTAGGAATCTCTCACATTTGAAGAAAAAGATGAATGTTCAACTTACTGTGGGATGGAAGTGCAAGAGCACCTGGTGACGTAAGGAACTAGAGACCCCTGAGCAGAGCTGTGTCCGCCTGGCCCAGCTAACGGGGTCACCATTCTCCTGAGCTAGCTGCTCTTTGTCTCTGATTCCATTCCCAGTGCCATTCGCTCCTACCATTCGCACTACCACTTCCTCCTTAGAGCTTCTGCTTATGGGAGTTCCTTAACCTGCTACCTCTGGCTCTACTTGAATGTTGACTACTTTTCTGTGGACTCATATGCAGAGTCCCTAATAAGCAAGTTCTGTCTAAGCTGGTGACTGACCGAGAAGAAGAGGGAATTCTTGGTGGGCAAAGCTCCCAAGTTAGACCTCCTCACAGGCAACTGGCTCCTTCCACGCCTGTTCCCGAGATGGCTACCGATGGTGTCAGCTGCTGAGCCAGGCAGTGTTGACTAAGAGTGAAGGTTAACGGGTAGGTTAACGAGTGAAGGTTAATTTTCAATCATTGGGATAATTCACATTTTTGATATCATGGTTAAACATTTTATCTTGAGTAAACCAAATTTCCCCCCAAATAAAACGTAAGATGGGATGAAGAAGATATGGTAAATACTCGGTAACTCGTTCATAAAGCAAGCATCGGCACACTTTCTCCCCAACGCGGTGACAAGCCCGTGACTGGAGTGCCACATAATACTTCACTAAGTCTCAAAAAGAAGACGGCACACAGCTGAAGTTATTCAGAGACAGAGAATGAAAGCGTGTAAGTGGCTGTAGGGTAGATCTTGATATAAGCAAGCAAGCAAACAAACAGAAACGTTTATTTTTATGGAAAAAATGGTATATGACAGATTTAAAAAGGACCCCTTTACCATGAAGAAACAATGGGCAATGTCAGTGAGATATTTTTAAAATTCAGAGTATGAATAGGTTTACCAAGTATAGATGAACAGTGTCATTCTTTGATGGTATAACTCATGCATTTGGCTAACAAAAAGATAAAGCCAGCCCTAACCAGTTTGGTTCAGTGGATAGAGCGTCGGCCTGTAGACTGAAGGGTCCCAGGTTTGATTCTGGTCAAGGGCATGTACCTTGGTTGCGGGCACATCCCCAGTGGGGGCTGTGCAGGAGGCAGCTGATCGATGTTTCTCTCTCATGTTTCTCTCTCATTGATGCTTCTAACTCTCTATCCCTCTCCCTTCCTCTCTGTAAAAAAATAAATAAAATATATTTTTTTAAAAAGAGATAAAGCCAAATAGAAACTATGTTTCGAATGAGTAAAATGGTGTGAGATAAAAATAAAAACTCCTGTCAAAAACATGGGTAAACCTATGGAAAATATAATGTGTGGTGGTAGAATAGATAATTTTCAATCCAATAAAATTTAAATTTTTTGAACTCAAACACAATACTGCACTAATTTCAAAAGTTTATTTAACATTCTTTTCCACGGCATTCCCTAATTTAAAAAAACAAACAATACATTTTGTGCAGAATACTTGTTACATTTGGAGGGATGCTAATGTTTCATGGAAAACTTTTAGAAAATTATTAACTGTTTACAGGCAGATTCTATAGTCTGCAATATTATACCAGCCTCTACTCTGCATCATTATTAATTAGGCAAAAGTAATTAAATCAATGATCTAGCATCTACTCTGAAGTTGTATTATAACATCTGAAAATTAAATAACAAAACCCATTTTCTTTCAAATTCAGACTATTTGCACTTTGTAGTTACTTTGGAAAAATATTGCTTATTTACAAAATTGACACAAAAGCAAACTTTTAAAAATTATTTTAAAAACTAAGTGCTATTGTGACTATATTGCATGTGTTAATTAATCTCAATTATTATAAGAGTTAAGAACAAAAATAATTGCTGAAAGACACAAAATATATCAAAATTTTAGGTATTCAACAGGGAAAAATATCATATAACAGCTGATATTTCATTAACTTTTCCACATTCAGCCTAAAGAATGGTCATTCAGAACCTAAACAAAATATTTAATGAACTAGAGGCCTGGTGCATGAAATTTGTGCACTCGGGAGGGGGGGTCCCGGAGCCCTTGGGGGATGTCCCACTGACGGCTTAGGCCTGTTCCCTGTGGGGAGCAGACCTAAGCCATCAGTCGGACATCCTTAGTGCTGCCACTGCCATGGAGGTGGGAGAGGCTCCCGCCACTGCTGCTGCACTTGCCAGCTATGAGCCTGGCTTCTGGTGCACTTACTAACCTGGGGCAGATCCTGTGTTGAGCATCTTCTCCCTGGTGGTCAGTGTGCATCATAGTGACCGGTAGTTCCACTGTTCGGTCGATTTGCATATTAGCCTTTTATTATATAGGATAATTTAACCAGTAATTATAAAAACTCAAGTTACAGTGTTTGTTAATCCCTATTTGTCAAACCTTTCTTACTTGCCAGAAATTACTCCTTACATTTTGAAAATAACTTGCAATAATTTATAAAAAGTATTATCATATATGCATGTTTTAAATTTTTTTCCATAAGAATCGATGTATGCAAACACAATAGCATATATTTACAATGGGAAGGCATTTAGAATAGTCTCCATTTCCAACAACACAGCATTAAATGAATAAAAACTCAGAAATCCACATGAAAAGATTCATCCGATCTGATCACCCAGGGTAAGCCCAGGGATATTTTATTGGTAAAGGCTCCCAGGTGGTTCTGATGCTCGTTCGCCTGAAGAAACCATCGTGTTAGACAAGTGCAGGCGGCACCTCCTCCAGGGGCTGCAGGGGAGCCCCTGTGTCCTCATCATGTCCAGCATTTGTTGTTCACGGTTGTCCATCTTCAAAGCCAACAGCACATCTTCAAACCTCTCTCTGCTGCCATCCTGACTGGCTGTCTTCATCGTCTGCCTCTCTCTTAAAGAGACACCTGTGATTGCATTGAGGGCTCAGCCAGGTAACCCCGGATATTGTCCCATTAACCATTTGCACAATGAAGCTTAGTCCCATGAGGTACCATTTCCAGGTCCACGCTCAGAATGAGTCTCAGATATGTTAGCAGCATGGACAGCACTCCTTCCTCAGAGTCTAGATCTGGTTCCGTAGGTCCCACTTCTGACCTCCTTGAGGGCCTGACACCAGTTCAGCTCTGTGCCTTCTGGGCTCAGCTCTGCGGATTTTCTCTCCAAACCTCTAAGTTCTGATCACCCTAACCTTTCCCTTCCCCCAGCCCCACAGATGGGAGCTGCTTGTTATAGTTATTACATCAGATGCCCTCAAAGTTCCACTTTTGCCTTTTTAGTGCTCTACAATCTGGAGAAGCCATTTCCTTTATTGTATGCTCATTGATAAAAAGAAAGTGTGTTATGTGTTGAGATATGAGTGACTTTTTAAATTCTGAGTTGCTGCTTCCTCACCTGTAAGTGTAATTATAATATAAAGTACTAAATTTAGTCATAAGACACACACACTTACTCATGCACAGATGCAGAATGGTAATTAGAAGCAAAAGCTTTGGCATCAGACTGGATTTTGATTAAATGTTGTAGTTCAAGAAAATTGTTAAACATTTCTTTACATCAATTTCCTAACCTGCAAATTGCAGTCGATAAAAACAGTAAGCACTAAATAGCAAAACATGTGCAATGTACCATTCATGGTGGTGAAAGGGAAATTTATAGACAGATGTGCATCTATACTACATTTACTACATTAGCAATATACAGGACAAATATACATTACCTTAAAAGATTTTTAAAATCAATAAAATTTAGCATATATTTATGATAAAACATCTCCTCAAACTAAGATTAAAAGAAACATCCTGAGAGATAAAAGGTGTCTCCCAAACACCCTCAAGTCGTCCCATGTTGAATGAAGAATTATTGAAATTATTCCCCTTAAGGTTGTAAAGAAACAAAATAATGTCCACCCACCACAAGCACCTTTATTAAATACAGTACTCAAAGTTCTAGACCATGTGAAAAGACAAGGTAAAAAATATAAGTAATGAACACTTAAAAACTATATGGTTTATAAGGCCATACAGAAGGAAACACTTTGAATTAATTCCGAGGGAATATGTGTGATACATTACACTGAAGAATGAGCAAAATGGATGAGTCTAACTAAAGAAGGCCCAATCAGTGGAAACATCATGTTGAAAGAGTCAATATTTTCAACATATCGATTCATCCCAAATCGTAATTGATGTATGACTTAAATCCAATTCTGATCAAACTAGAGGCCCGATGCATGAAATTCGTGCAAGAGTAGGCCTTCCTTCCCCCGGCTGCCAGCACCGGCTTCCCTCTGGCACCTCGGACCCGGGCTTCCCTCACAGCCCCAGCTTCATCCAGAAGGTCGTCCGGAAGGACATCCAGTCTAATTAGCACATTACGCTTTTATTATTATAGACATGCACATGTATGTGTGTGCAGATGTGTGAACACCGAAAAGCTCTCTCAGAAATACATGTGGAAATGCAAGGCAATTTCAAAGAACAAATCAGAAGGTTTAAATGGTCAGTAATCAAGTCTGTCCGCTGAAGATCTGTGCACTGTGCTATATGCAAGTCTTCTGTTGCACCACAATAAATAGTAAAAACGAAGAAACAGATGTAGCAACACACCTCTCTGCACGCATGACTCTGGGTGTGGACACTGAGGCACTTGTTCAGGCTTCACGCTGATTCTCTCTTACAATGTGCTCACCCTGTTGTTGCCTCCCAGAGGCAGAGGGAGGGTGCATGCCTCACCCAGGCCACGCAGCCAGGTGGCGAACCTGGAGCTCACACCCAGGTGAGATGGCGCGAGTCTGGAATGAGCACCTGCCAGAACCCACTTCACACAGAGTCAGGGGGAGTTAACAAACGTGCTAATGCACATGTAACTGTTAAGGTCATGAACATAATTTAAGAGTTGGGAGTCTAAAGCACGTCCATTTCTCCCGGTCTCCCACTCATTTCATTTATTGGGGCCCCATTACTTCCCTCCTCACTCTTGAATAACAACAACAAAAATGTTCATTTACTTTCTGTTTCATAAGACAGGCTCAGTTGAGTCATTAAAATGCCCAGCCTCAGGTAGGAATCAGAACTCAAAACCTGATTTCAGCCAAGGTCTCTTCCTTCCACCCAGTGCAGCCTGCGGCAGGCTGGCTGGCTACTGCACGTGCACTGGGAGGGGCTGGGGGAAGGGGCAAGGCCAACTGTCTCCTTCTGTCTTCCTCTCCTCCCTGTTTGGTGAAACTGACGTCAAGGTCAATGAGGACAGTCAGACTTGAGGGGGAATGCCGAGGCCCCCTGCAGAGCCTGCCCTCTGGGCTTGCAGTGGATGCCTGGCCCCTCTGGGTCTGTCTCCTGTACGATGGGGGGCCCACTTCCTGCAATGAGTGGGGGTGACACACAGCCCAGAGGCCCAGTGGTGACTTTGGAGCCCAAGTGAGGGTGCCAACGTGCCCTATAGAACATCTCTACATATTTCATGTGATATCAAAAGCAAACCGTTCAACCTAAACGAAATGGACACATTCTTAGAAAAATGCAAGCTCCCAAAACTCAATCAGGAAGAATCAAAAAACCTGAACAGGCCAATAACTCCCGAAGAAATTAAGCACCGATCAAAAATCTTCCAGCAAACAAAAAGGCCTGGTCCGGATGGCTTTGCAGGGGAGTTCTACCAAGCATTCAAAGAAGAACTAACAAAACATTCAAGAGGAAGGCACACTTCCAAGCTCTTTCTACGAAGCCAGCATTACCCTAACTCCAAAACCAGATAAAGACACTACAAAGAAAGAACTACAGGCCAATATCATTGATGAACATAGATGCTAAAATCCTCAACAAAATTCTAGCAAATCGGATCCAGCATTACATTAGAAAGATCATACACCATGACCAAGTGGGATTTATTCCAGTGATGCAAGGATGGTTCAATATCCACAAATCAATAAATGTGATACATCACATAAACAAATTGAGAGATAAAAATCACATTGTCATATCAATTGATGCAGAAAAAAGCATTTGACAAAATCCAACACCCTTTCTTGATAAAAACTCTCAGCAAAGTGGGAATAGGGGAATCATACCTCAACATAATAAAAGCCTTATATGGCAAGCCTACAGTCAACATCATACTCAATGGGCAAAAACTAAACTCATTTCCCCTAAGAACAGGAACAAGACAGGGATGCCCACTCTCACCACTCCTGTTCGATATAGTACTGGAAGTGCTAGACATAGCTATCAGACAAGGAGAAGAAATAAAAGGCATCCAAATTGGAAAAGAAGACGTAAAACTGTCCTTATTCGCAGATGACATGATACTGTACATAGAAAACCCCAAAGACTCCATCAAAAAA
>NW_005364745.1:5574846-5627491 GCF_000412655.1 Myotis brandtii
GGACATTGAAAAAAGAGATAGAGGAAAACATAAACACATGGAAGAATATACCATGTTCATGGGTTGGTAGAATCAACATCATTAAAATGTCTATACTGCCCAAAGCAATTTATAGTTTCAATGCAATATCCATTAAAATACCAACGGCATATTTCACAGACCTGGAACAAACTCTCCAAAAATTCATCTGGAATTAAAAAAACCCTAAATTGCCACAGCAATCCTGAGAAGGAAGACCAAAGTTGGAGGGATCACAATACCAGATATAAAGCTATATTACAAAGTCAAAGTTCTCAAAACAGCCTGGTACTGGCACAAGAACAGACATATAGACCAATGGAACTGAACAGAGAACCCAGAAATAGACCCAAACCATTATGCTCAATTAATATTTGACACAGGAGGCAAGAGCATAAAATGGAGTCATGACAGTCTCTTTAATAAATGGTGCTGGGAAATTTGGTCAGATACATGCAAAAAAATGAAACTAGACCACCAACTTACACCATACACAAAAACAAACTCAAAATGGTTTAAGGACTTAAATGTAAGACGGGAAACCATAAAAATCTTAGAAGACTCCATAGGCAGCAAAATATCAGACATATGTCGTAGCAATATCTTTACAGACACAGATCCTAGGGCAATGGAGACTAAGGAGAAAATAAACAAATGGGATTTCATCAAAATAAAAAGCTTCTGCACAGCAAAAGAAACCATCAACATGATACATCTGATAAGGGTTAATCTCCAAAATATACAAAGAATTCACACAACTCCACATCAGGAAAACAATCTAATTTAAAAATGGACAAAGTCCTGAATAGACACTTCTCCAAGGAGGACATACAAATGGCCAATATACTTATGAAAAAAATGGTCAAAGTCACTAATCATCCGAGAGATGCAAATCAAAACAACAATGAGATACCATCTCACACCTGTCAGAATGGCTATCATCAACAAATCAACAAACGACAAGTACTGGTAAGGATTCGGAGAAAAAGGAACCCTCCTGCACTGCTGGTGGGAATGCAGACTGGTGCAGCCACTGTGGAGAACAGTATGGAGTTTCCTCAAAAAACTAAAAATGGAACTCCCATTTGACCCAGTGATCCCACTTCTAGGACTATATCCCAAGAAACCAGAAACACCAGTCAGAAAGGATATATGCACCCCTATGTTCATAGCAGCACAATTTACAGTAGCTAAGATTTGGAAATAGCCTAAGTGCTCATCTGTAGATGAGTGGATTAAAGAACTGTGGTACATCTACACAATGGAATACTACGCTGCTGTAAAAAAGAAGGAACTTTTACCATTTGCAACAGCATGGATGGAACTGGAGAGCATTTTGCTAAGCGAAATAAGCCAGTCGGAGGAAGATAAGTATCACATGATCTCACTCATTTGTGGGAAATAATTAACAACATAAACTGATGAACAAGAATAGATCCAGAGACAAATGGCAGGGGAGGGGAGGGTTAGAGATCAACCAAAGGACTTGTACGCATGCACATTAGCATGACAAATGGACACAGACACTGGGCGGTGGGGGCTTGCCCTCAGGGGTGGGAATGGCTGGGGGGGGGGTCAATCGGGAAAAAGGAGACATGTAATACTTTAAACAATAACAACAACAACAACAAATTGTTCAATGAAATGCAGTCCATCATCTTCACTTGTCAAACCCAAAAAGCAAGCAATCAAAAAATGTGTAAAACTACCTTTTTATCTGATTCATAAAAATGACTAAAGAGATTCTGATTTCATTATCCTTGTGCACATCTGGGTAGGCTCTGTTGGCCTGGCCATGCTTGGAACAGAGACAGAAATAAAGACACATAACTAGTTAATTGCTACAGTTTTCATAGAACCTATTATATTTATTTAATTTTAATGCAAACATTTTGTTGTTTCATTAAATTGTTCACATATTGGCATTTTATTGTAGTAGTGACCTAAAGCTAGGGAGCAAACTTGTTTTTTAAAGAGCCAGCTAGCATATATTTTAGACTGACATCTGATATAACTGCTCAACCTATCTGTTACAACACAAAAGGAGCCATCAACAATAAGTCAACCCAGGGGGAAGCTATGTTCCAATAAAACTTTATTTACCAAAAGGCAGAGGGCCATACGTAGTCTGCCAATCTCTGACGTAACAAATTTTTTAAAAAAGGGGAATTTAATTGTATTCAAAATTTACAAATTCCATGCACTGTTATTAAAAATGTAATTTATAAACGCATTTTATATCTTCATGCTCTCTCTCGTGAGCTCTAGTAGTCTGTATCCATGCAGAAGCCAATGAAAAGGAGCTGAATTGCATTGCCTGCTAGACCTAAGCACATATGAATGTCAGAATAATATGCATTGTTTTACATTGTAAAATTCTTCAGACATCAGATGTATTTTTTGCAAAAGCCATACTGACTCGTAGGTACCTCCTGAACAATGAGTCAGAACACAAAAAGAAGCAGGAACACGGAAATGGTACTGCATTATGCGAGCTTCTATTAGATTTACGCTCGCTGCAAGGAGTGGCTTGACAGGTTAATTAACTTGTCTTTTCTCCTCTCCAGCTCTCTGCGCTCCGGTCCTCCCTCCGCGCCCAAGCATTATCCCTCTCCGACGCTGGCAGCAGCCAAGCTCAGGCCTGCGTGAGCGGCGTGTGGATGTGGTTCCCTTTTCCTTGGAGGGTCCGTGTCTGGGGCCAGGGATGTGAAGAAACTGCCCTGGCCCTGAGCTGTTGGCCAGGAGAGGGGCGGTTCTGGGTAGGGATGCCCTGTGCGCTGACAGGGAGGGAACACAGCGACTCCGTGGTAGATGGAGAACTTATCGCTGGCTCCAAATGCTAATTGTTTTCCCTAAACTAGTGTTTCCCAAATCTCCAAACTCCCTTTGCTTGGACAGTCACCTGGGGAGCTTGACGTTGGTAACATCCAACATATGTACTTCAATGCTCAGACATCGCTTTATCATCGATCATCCTATATAATAAAAGCCTAATATACTAAGTGTCCGGTCATCCGTTCAACCAATCAAAGCATACTATGCTAATGATATGCTAAGGCCACTCAACCACTCGCTATGACGTGCACTGACCACCAGGGGGCAGATGCTCCGGCTGGTAGGTTAGCTTGCTGCTGGTGTCTGGCCAATTGGGACTGAGTGAGACGGGCCAGACATGCCCTTGAGCCCTCCTGCAGTCCCTCTCCAGCTGGCCAATCTCCCATGTCCCTCCCTGGCCCTGATCGTTCACTGGTGGGGGGCCCTCAGCCTGGCCTGCACCCTCTTGCAATCTGGGACCCCTCAGGGGATGTCAGAGAGCCGATTTCAGCCTGACCCCACAGGCCAGACTATAAGACCCCACTAGTGCACAAATTCGTGCACCGAGCCTCTAGTTCAGTGATGGCGAACCTTTTGAGCTCAGTGTGTCAGCATTTTGAAAAACCCTAACTTAACTCTGGTGCCGTGTCACATATAGAACTTTTTTGATATTTGCAACCATAGTAAAACAAAGACTTAGATTTTTGATATTTATTTTATATATTTAAATGCCATTTAACAAAGAAAAATCAACCAAAAAAATGAGTTCGCGTGTCACCTCTGACACGCGTGTCATAGGTTCGCCATCACTGCTCTAGTTGCTCTATAACAGGCTCCCAGTGAGGGCTGGGATGTGTGGACAAGTGTGTCTTCTGGTAAAAATGTCACCAGGCAATTTCACTGTGAACAGAGTTTGGGAACCATTGATCGAGACCATGCGAGAGAGAGAACAAAACTATGACGTTACCGTCCCTTAACCGAGATTATGTATTAAGGGAACACAGATGCAGTGGTACCATGTGTGTTACTCAGGCCTCTCGGCACCTGCCCTCCCACGTCAGTGCCGAGTGGTGTAATGGGTGCGCTGACCAGTGGCCAAAGCCTGGAAAGGCTTTAAGGAGCTGGAATCCACTCTTGGGAGACCAGAGGACATCGGCGGCTGCTGGGAACTCTGGGGGACCTATTAGTCCTTCTCTATTTGGGGGACACCAAGGACGATGCTCTTGGGTGGTACGGCCACACACAGCTCCGGGTGCCCGCCCCACACAGGGTCAGCCTTGATGTCTGACAGCTGAGCAGGCACAGGCTGTGTGCCAGCCTGTAATTCTCCGACCATTTTCAATTTCCTTCTGTAGCTTCTTCTGAACACTGTGCCCTCACTCGGGTCTACACTCCTGGAGAGTAGAGACTTTGCCTCGTTAGTCCAGTATCCTTAACATGCAGCACGATGCCTAGCAGGCACTCCATAAAAGCAGAAACCACATTTTCAATAAATGCACACGCTCTCGAGGAGATCCAACTGTGCTGGGAGCTGCTGAGGGACCCTCACCAAGAGGAACAAAGAGATACTCGCTCCCGCTGGGCACTGGCCCTCGAATGGGGCCCCGGGAATAGTGGGTGGACTGCTCCGCTGGGGACATCTCTCCGTCTCTGGGGTGCCGTCGCCATTGCCTGAGCACAGGGAGGAATGGAACCCATTTTTACATTAGCGTTCGCCCCTTCCATCTTCTCCCGTGGGGAGATGGTCAGGTTGGCATGGGAACGCCAGGTCAGCGCTAGCAAACAGCATCTGTACCTGCGTTTCCTGTCCTGTCAGTGCAGGTGCCTCCAGCCGATAAAGGCCGCAGCTGCAAGAAGCACACGGGCGACTGGAAAGTGGGGACGGACGGCACGCAGGTGCCTTTGTTGGAAGCACCAAGGCTTCGGTGAGACAGGCGCCCTTGGGCCCTCAGAGCCCCGGGCACCTGACAGCTCGGCCTGGTCACCTCGGTGGCCACGCAGCCGTGTTTGAGAACATCCGCTTCTCTGCACGGGTTTCTTCTATCATCCATTCGGATCTCAAAGCCCCGAGGCCCCTTCTCGGGCACCCGGCGCCCTCTCCACCTCCACCCACTCCCCACGCACCCCCTGCGCGCCCCCTGCCATCTGGAGCCACTTCCAGCCTCTCTGGGCTTAATTGACTCTTTTCAAATTGGTCTCTGCCCTGCATCCCTCCCTCCGTCCTCCCCCAGCCCGGCCAGCCTCCCGCATCTCCCCTCGAGAGGCACTCGGGGCCTCTGTGCCGCTGCTGTCCCCTTCGGAAGCTGCTTCAAGCAGTCGCTGGCCACGCTGCCGTTGTCCGGCACACGCGTCCCTGTGTCCCTGTGTCCCTGTGTCCCTGTGTGCGGGGCCATAGCCGCTCCCATTGCGCAGTGTCTCTACACTCAGCCCCAGGCTCCAAAGCAGAAGCCATTAAGCAAAATCACTGGCCAAGGAGCTAGGATACTGCACGGGGCGGGGGTGGGGGGGTGTTCCTCCTGCTCAGGGGGCGGGTCGCTTCCCGATCCACAATGGGCTCCACAGGCTCAGGGGGGCAGTTTGTTGTGGGGGGTTGTTCCAGGACCGAGCCTCACAGAAATACTCAGAGTCAGCACCCTCCCCGTCCCAACAACAAACACAGATCCGTTCTTTGGAACTTTAATTTCAAATATTACATTGAGTTAGTAAAATATGAAAAGGAAAGTTATTTAGGAGTTAAAACAATTCTTCAAAAGTATCCTGTATAGAAGATCCATTAAACAAAATAATTCAGTGTTAGCATTAAAAGAATGCCATCATTGTGAGAGAGAGCGTATGTTGGGGCCACGTGGAAATGAGAGTGCCGCGATGCGACCCTAATTTAATACCCTTAACGGCCCCGTCTGGATGATTCAAACGCTAACAGAGTGGGAAAGTCTGCTGTGTGTTTAGCGTGTTTTCCGCCATCCGGAGGGAACAGTGGTCACCGGAGACATCGGTGTGCAAGTCGGGTGAGACGGGACTCGTTGCTGGTCCCTGGAGCTCCAGCCGCTCCCTGGAAACTCATGGAATCCACTTTCCAGGGCGATTTGGCAATGTGGCTGGGGGCTGCGCGTAGGTGGCCGGAGCTCTGTAACCAAAATACCTGCCCTCGGCCTCCTGCTGGCAGCTCAGTTAGCTGTGCCAACACTCCAGACAGAGCCACATCTGAGCAAAATTAAATCTGCAATAGATGTTGCCTGTCGCTCTCCAATAAAATAAAACAAATACTTTGCAGGCTCACATCTGAGGTTATCTGCATTGACTTTCTGATGAACAGAAGAAGGTCCCTGAGAAATAGAGGCAGTTGCTTAGATGAGCCGACGTCGCTTTCACAAGACTCACTGTGAAGCACACACGTTGGTGACCAGGGGTTTCCCAGACGCCCTTCCGGCCTCGGAGGCACCCCGTCCATCCAGAAAGGGACATCGTCACGGGTCACAGTACAGACATCGGAGCAGGTGACGATGTACAGAAAACCCACCTAGGAGCTCCTGGTTCTGAGCGGTGTCGCGTTCACCAGCTCATCACGCAGAGCATTCGCAGCGGAGCAGCGGCGGCGGCCTCTGGTGACCCCGGTCAGCGCCGGCCCAGCACGTTCTGAGGGTGACAGGGCGGAGCTGCTTAGGACGCACCAGGTTCATTTTGTTTCTATTCTTCTTCTGTTCTGATCCGAGATGACACTGCTTGCCCTTCATCCCTGGGGAGTACACGGAGGACAGAGGACTGTGTTCATGCGGGGGCCCTTTCACACACAGAGGCCGCGCTCTTACCTGCGGGCACCGGCGCTGTGTGTGACGGAAATGTCTCCGCCCCTTTTTGTTTGTTTGTTTTACTGGTAGGTTAGTTATAGGGTGACCAAAGCACTGCCATGGACCCTCATCTTGGCAAAGCAGAGGTTCCTGGGCCTCGGGGAGCCCCCACCTGCACACACTGAGCCCCCCGACCCCAACACCCCCACCTGCACACACTGAGCCCCCGGCTGCAAGACCCGCAGTCAAGAGGTCCCCCTGACTGTCCCCGAGGCTCCCGGAGAGCGAGCACCCGTCTTCCTTTGTCTGCTCCAGTCCAGGCAGGGGACGGTGTGTGAATGCCCAGCAAAAGAAAGGCAGCTAAAATCAGGAGACATGCCTCTCAGCTTCAGAGAAGGCAGCATGTGAGCCAGACGTTTAGTGCCTTGGTTTTCATTCAAAATTTACGACAGACTCTCACACAGATAAATAATTGCCCTGGCAAGACCCTCGGGGACACGGCGCCATTATTTTTAATTATTGTTCAAGTGCGCTGTTCAAATGGAAGGTCTACTTCTACCTGCCAACAACTATGTTCAAAGGCTTTTACTTAATTAATCACACTCATGCTTGCGTGCTACAGAAATTCTATAACATATCTACCATATAAATAAAAACAGGGTTGTTGAAAACGGCTAATAGAAAATGACCATAATTGATTTTGCAAAATTTTAATCAACTGAAATGATAAGTTTAAGCAGGAGGAATATTTTGAAGATCATGTTCATAACCTATTTAATTGTGAAAAAGAAAAGCTATCTTTCTAGTTATAAAATGGCCATTTTAAATTATTTCTTTCAATTCAATTTAAATATTATATCAAAACATGTAAACTGTTAGAACCTCTAAAAGGACAATACAGATACATTATAAGAGCCATATAAAATGCATTATTTTACAGATATTATATCGCAAGTCCTGATCATTGTCATTCTGCATTTCACCTGTAGAGAGGTGTTGAGTGGCTTCGTGGGCAACTTCATCAAGCTCTGAGTAGTGCCGTGCACGAGTGGCCAGTTTTTCTAATGCTAAAATTACAGACAAATATAAAACAAGATGAATATTCAACCCCCGGTTCCCTAGGAATAGTGTAATGGATTCTAAAAATTTTTTAAATGGTAACTAACAATGTAAACAGTAAAGGTTAATCGGCTATTTATTGATGTGGTTTGATACATTTCCATATCTGGACAAGTTAGGGTCACACCCAGGGAACTGTTTAACTCAGTGGCAGTGAGATTTCTTAGTCAATGATAAGTCACCACAATAGAATCCTATGTGAGAATAAAAGGAATGAAGTACTCATGTTTCAACAAGGATGGGCATCAAAACATCATGTTAGGAAAGAAGCCAGTCACAGAAGACCAGGTAGAGTGTGACTTCATTTCTATCAAATTGCCGGAATAGACAAATCCATAGAGGTAGGCCATACACTAGTGGTTGTCGGGGGCTGAGGAAGAGTGGATAGGGAGTGACTGCTAATGAAAATATGTACATTTTAGACCATTCCTTAAATGTAGGGGATTATTAACATTACTATAACTAAAAAGAAAATGAGAACTATTGCTTCAAGTAAACCATGTTTTGGAGATCTAAGAACTAAAAGCCAGAATTCGTAAATGGCAACAATATTGAAGAATGTTAAAAGTAATACATCATATTTTCTCTTTATTACATTCTCAAAATTTTTCTATAAAAAAAACTCTTTAAAAATTCAGATAAAGAAGAGTCTGTTAAAATATTTCTCTTAAAGGAATAAAAATGTCAATGTGCTCTGAAAAGATTTGAGAGGACATAACAAAAGAATGAAAAGGAAATTCTAAGTTGAATTTATAACATCAGCGGCTGGGAGAAATAATGCTAAGTGAGGATTTTCAAAGGTTATTGTAACAAATAGCATTTTCCAATTCTTTTTCAGTTGGCTAGCTGTGCCAATGATTCTTTATCTACTGTAAGCGTAAAAATTAAAAATACTAACATTTATGAAACACTAGTTATAAAACACTACTCTAATTTTTCCAAAGGATCTCTACCTGAGCAGCCTTTATAGTCCTCCTTTCTTCCTAGCTAATGGATCAACTTTATTGCCTGTGCATGGAGTAAGAAAATGTCCTAAATCATCGCTTTTAGGGTACCCCAGACACTCAAGAACCAAAATGTTAATTTGTTGGTTCATAACACGCTCTGACTTTGAGCTCCTTTTCATAGAGTGGCCCATGACTGCATTTAATGTCACTGAAAACCAACCCACGAGATGGCACAGATCTCTTTTTCACCAAAAAGTTAGCAGAGGTAGTCCCTCATTAGTATTCCAAAGTATAGTAAACATTCATGATTCCCAGGGTGTAGAATAAATACGAAATACGCATCGGCGACTTAGCCAAGTCTTAAAATATAGTGTAATGTACCTTGTAAAATCAGCCACAGGCTCAAAGAAATGTAATGCACTTCCCCTCTTCTTTTTAGCCTGTCTCAGCATTGCTTTACAAGAATCAACTACTAACTCAACAATAAACATAATATATACTGACCACTGACCAAAGTGCAATCCAAAGTAGTGCATGCTCAGAGCTAGGAATTCAAATATAGCAGATAAATGCTGTCCATAACCATTCCTAAATCCGACTGTAATTTTTGATCATGTGAATGACTGAATTCCAGGTATTCCACGGTGTTGACTTGGCGGTATGGCTCATGTAGGCTTTGCTGAACCAAGCCCTCCACAGGGCGGGATTAAGCTGACCTCTCTCTCCATCTCCATCTCCATCTCCCAGGTGCCTGGTCCAGATGCTGTTTGTCCATCCAACTCCCTGAAAACCTCGGTTTAGTTCATGTGATCAGCTCTGGGAACACGTCCCCAAGGCATATTCAATGGTAACACTTTGTATTTGTCATTGTGGGAATGCAGCACTTAATTTGCTTCTCTGAAAAGTACAACCTCTACACAGAGCTTCAGGTATAATGTAATATTTTATTTTAGTGAAGCTGCTTCATCTCCAACATGCTAACGATAGCTTGGTAAAAATCGACCTCTTCGAGTTTTTCTGAGTATTTTTTTTTCCTTCTGTATATATTTACTTCAGATGCCTAGCAAAAGATAATGCTCGGTTTAATTATAATTCTCGATGTTAGAAGTGAAGGATGTTTTCTGGTAATGAAGAATTTTCAGAAAGAATTACTAACCTGTACTTCGATTTAAAATAAGGAAGAAGGGCCAAGTGTTACAGAATAATTCGTGCAGGGGGACAGTTTGAAAACAGAGAAATGACAAAAGGCTATTTCTTTGGACACAACATTTGGGATAGTCTTTTATCCTCAATGTAGCAGAATAATAGAAAATTACAAAAAGATACTCATATTTACCTTTCAACTATGGGTCCTTTGATCTCTGGAGTGCGTATTAAATTTTCTAGTTTAAACCAGTCTAAATAACTTCTTATGGGAAATGGCAATGGCCATAGCTGATGAATATTTCTTCTGAAAACTGATTATAATTCAAAAGGTGCTGTTCCATTCAAAGCAAGTGCGTCCACTTACAAATATGTATTTAATTGCATTTTCAATTTAATCAACTGGAAGCTTTGAATTTAGTGCCCCTGGAAGAAGGAGATTAAGACTAAGTAGAGAGAGGAGGTTCCCGTCCTGCTTTGCTGCTACATTTAAGATTTCACCTGAGGGGCCACCCTCCGTCCGCGGAACAATGCTTTCCACATGGTGATTAAATCCCACGGACAACAAAATAATAGGCCAGTGCGTTTCGCTCAGGACTCTCTGCAGCTCATTAAGTCTTGGGGTTTTCTTATGGGAAGCCAGGCATGTGCATTTTTCTCACAATAGGGCCGTAGGTACACTGAGTTTGATAAAAGAACGACCACCTATATCAAGTTGTAATTATCACTTAAAAACATATTTTTATAAACAAAAGAGCCAAAAATGTTGTCTCAATGCTGAAAAGTCACCATGGAAAAGTCCAGGCATACAAAAATAAACACACACACACACACACACACACACACACACACACACACACACCCCAAATACAGAGGGGTAATGGATAAGTAGAAAGAAACTTTGTGGTTTAGCTATAAAAAACAAATGTAAACTCAACAAGGTGTTCACAGAACTATTTTTTTTAGATCGCATACTATAAGATGATGTTCCATTTTGCAAAGCCATTGTTTGACATCTAGAATGAATTACATAAACTTTTATCACTTTTTTTTTTGCTTTTAACTTTTTTTAGTGTTAAATCTGACAAACAGAAAAGTTGAAGCTCCCAGAGTTTTCACACAATAAGCCCCCATCTAACCACCACCCGGGTCAGATAGGGATGCTGCCGGCATCCCAGAAGCCTTCACGCCTCTTCCCCTACCAACCTCTTCCTCCTTCCACAAAGGGAACCACTGCCCCCAGCTTTATGGTATTCACATCTGTACTTTCTCTTATGGTTTGGCCATGTAAGTGTCCATCCACACACCATAGTTTTGCATGTTTTTAACTTTAGGGACTTAAACAGTTCATGTTCTTTGTGCCTGGCTGCTTTTCCTTAACAGTACTATTGTGCTCTTTATACATGTTATTTACGTATGTCATTGCACATAGCTATGACTTATTCATTTATTATTGTTTTATTGTAGTATTGATTGCATTGTGTTATAACCTGCTTATCCAACTGAGGGTTAATAAAACTTGAGCTAACTCCAGTTTGGGTACTGTGAAGAAACTGCTATAAATATTCTTGCCCTCATCTGTCCCCGCACACACGCTTCATCACTTCCTGTAATTATCAACTTCTGTGAGCTACCCCTTGGCATGGAGGGATGTAGGAAATACCTTTGCTTTTGTTAATCAATAGATGCCACATCAGAACTGATCAAAATAACGGTTTACTGTTTCAATACAACGTCGTTTATTTATTATTTTGATGCCACTAGGAAAAAGGCAGCCCGCGTAGAAAATAATTTACCAGATACGCATCCTAGCACCGAGTTCATCAATGGCAAAATCAATGACGTTCTAATGAAAGCACTTCATACAGGTCAGGTAAAAAGCCCAGCCGCCAGGGATATAAAGGGTCACAAACTATCAATGAAGAGCAAACAAGCAATGAATTGTTAGTGGGAAAACAAACTTTCCTCTTTGCCTTCCACTATGCAAACAGCAGGCATGGCAAATCCTACAAAAGTACAATCGCACTGATAATGCCAGAACAACAGTGTTGATTATTCAGCGTGCCCGTGTAGAGAGCTTCAAAGTTTGCCGATTACCTATAATCGCTTCCATTCAAAACGAAATGTTGACTTCCTTTGATTTGTGTTTAATCCTTATCTGGAAAGTGTATAACTTTCAAACAGCATAATCACACGCACTTCAAACACTCATTAAATTCTTTCTGTTACAATTGGATGAAATAACTACACTATCAACAGCTATTTCAAAGTTAGCACAACAAGCCTGGGTGACAGATAGAGATTAGTCATTGTGAGGCTGTGGTAGGCCCCGCAGATTAAATTCAGTTCATCAGTTCAGAAACGCAGCGGTCAAACACGGAAGAAAAGAGCTCAGGAACAGGGTGTACTCATGCTTTTACACACGGTATTTAACCAGCTCGGCGTCTTTTCTCTTTTTCATTCGGCGAGTCAATGCAACCCAACAAGCTATTCAGAAAACTAAATGTGAAGAGAGCTGAGAAGTTAGCATTATAAAATTCTAGAACGATAAATCTCTAGAAGGAAGCGTTTTCATAGAGCTCTGATATTGAAGACGAAGTGACAGGCCTTCGAGTGGCACATCTGGCCTTCTGCTTGGATTGTAAAGGCTGAGGTTGGAATCCATCCTTTAATTCTAGTTTTTCCTCCCCACGCCCATCTATTCGGAGCTTAATCCTCACCCTGTACTCCATCATTGCAATTTATAAACAGAGCAACAGATTGTGAAATCATTAGTGTCCTAGACATACCTGGGAACCGTGGAAGAGTACAGCATGCTTTCAGTCATATAACATGTATGGCAACGGTTCAACTTGGTCACAATCATGTAAACTATATGTAAACTACATTAAAAATTGTTTTGAAATACAGTGTTATGTTTCTACAGTATTTGGATGTTTTACTTTCTATATTCCTTATATCAGGGCCAAAGAAAATATTAACAGATTCATATCCTAACAATGTCTTTGCACTTTAACATGATGGGGCAATGGCTTTCTAATGTCTCATTTAATAAAGGAAATTTGACTACCTAGATTTGCACCTATTCTTCTTGACATTGGTTAATTACATTATTTAATTTTTAGGTGTAGAAGATTACAATTTGAAATCTGCATACCTACATTCTCTACCTTGTTTTATTTTATTTTATTTTTTTGTGTGTTACTATGGCTCTCTATATGTTATTTCTCTTTTTTCTTTTTTTCTTTATTGATTAAGGTATTACATATGTGTCCTTCCCCCCCCCCCTTTACTGCCTCCCCCTGGCTCATGCCCTCACCCCCTGGTGTCTGTGTCCATTGGTTATGCTTATGTGTATGCATACAAGTCCTTTGGTTGATCTCTCCCCCTTACCCCCACCCAATAAAAAAATAGGCAATGGACCTAAATAGATATTTTCTGAAAGAGGACATAAGGAAGACCAACAGACATATGAAAACATGCTCAAAGTCACTAATCATCTGAGAGATGCAAATTAAAACGACAATGAGGTACCATCTCACACCCGTCAGAATGGCTATCATCAACAAATGACAAGTGCTGGCGAGGATGCGGAGAAAATGAACCCTTGTGTACTGCTGGTGGGAATGCAGACTGGTGCAGCCACTGTGGAGAACAGTATAGAGTTTCCTCAAAAAAAATGGAACTCCCATTTGACACAGTAATCCC
Source organism: Myotis brandtii (assembly GCF_000412655.1). Lineage (NCBI taxonomy): Eukaryota > Metazoa > Chordata > Mammalia > Chiroptera > Vespertilionidae > Myotis > Myotis brandtii. The sequence continues at coordinate 5,588,384 of NW_005364745.1, forward strand.
ACTTCTAGGCCTTATACCCCAATAAAACAGAAAGGACATACGCACCCCTGTGTTCATAGCAGCACCATTTACCATAGCTAAAATGTGGGAACAGCCTAAGTGCCCATCAGCAGATGAGTGGATTAGATTTGCACTATTTACTGGGGTTTGGAGTAAGGAATATAAGACATTTTTAGATACAATTGAAAGTTTTCTCTTAGAGAAATACTTTCAGTTTTGTTTAAAAGCGAAGATTTTTGTCAACATGTTTTGGCTTCATTTACAAAGGACAAAGCAAATATTTTCAATAAACTCATGGCAGGCTAGAATTGTCAGACTCGGGTGATTCAAACGCTAGAATTCTGAAAGAATGGGCAGATGCCATTGTAAAGTCATTATCAATAACAATGTTTTGAAACTATAGTAGAAGAACTGAGATAGAATTCTCTCAATATTAAGTAAATTCTGTAAATTGCTATAGTAACATAACACTAAGCTCTGGAAGAATGAGTGAGTGGCTCTCCAACAGAAGAATTCATCCGCATCAAGTCCCGCCAAATCTCATTCTCTTTGTATTTACAGTAACTTCACTAATCTTGAACATCTAAGGAATGGTCTAAAATGTTTGTATTTTCATATCAGCGGGGCAAATGATCAAAGATAGGCATAACTTGGAGATATTGCAAGTTTAGTTCCAGACCACTTCAACTAATAATGAGAAAATTGGCATGAGTGGGTATTGTAAAAGATATGTACGAGGTTAGTTGATCATCATTTCAATATGCATGAACTGTGTAAATATTTACTGAAAATGAACCAAATCCCCCACAACGAACAAAAATAGACATACAACCTGACTTATAAGTAGTTTATGTAAAAGATGGCTGTTTACTTAGATACAAGTTTGATGTAAATTAATAGGGTAAAGCATCTACTAAAATCAAAGGCAAGGGAAATGAAAGCAAAAATAAATGAATGGGGCTATATTAAACTAAAAAGTTTCTGCACAGCCAAAGAAACCTACAAAACAAGAAGACAGCCAACCACATGTGAGAAGATATTTGCCAACAATATCTTCTCTAAGGAGTTAATATCCAAAATTATAAAAGATCTCATACAACTCAGCAACAACAACAAAATCCAATTAAAATTGGTCTGAGGACTTGTATAGCCACTCCCCCAAGAAGACATACAAATGGCCAACACACTGATGAAAAGTTGCCCAACTTCACTAGTTATTAGGAGAAATGCAGATCAAAACTACAATGCAATACCACCTCACACCTGTTAGAATGGCTAGTATCAACAAGACAGGCAATAACAAGTGTTCAAGAGGTTGTGGGCAGAGAAAAAGGAGCCCTCGTTCACTGCTGCTGGGATGTAGACTGGTACAGCCACTATGGGAAACAATATGGAGGTTCCTCAAAAAATTAATAATAGTTACCAGAGGATCCAGTAATCCCTGTTCTGGGTATCACCCCCAAACTTGGAAACAATTATTTGTAAATATAGTTAGAGGCATTGGAACAACCTGTTACATGAGAACAGGCTCTGATAGTGCCCTGGGGTTCAGAGAGAGGAGGACCCTCACCCACCCCCCGGGCGTGTCTGGATTCCTCCGGTACCACCAACAGGACCACCATCCTGCTTGACAGCCCTCCTGCCCGTGCCTCTTCTCTGTGACTTTCGTGTTGATCCTGCTTAGTGCCTTTCCACAAGCTTTTTCCTGGCTTTTAAAATTTTGGTTGGATCCAGTGTGGTCAGACACCTCACAATTCTAATCAATCCTGTGTCTAAGCAATCATTCACTGGATTTATTTTTAATATTCTGGATGGTTCTCCACCTTTGCAACATAAAGTTTGAGTTTCTTCATTTGACGTTTGAGACATTTAAGAACAATTATGACTTTATTTTTGTGTAAACACTGGTCATGCTTAATAATGTTTGTTTTAAACCGACCTGTGTTGAACTACTATCTAGTTCAGGGGTCCTCAAACTTTTTAAACAGGGGGCTCTGTGTTGAACTACTGTTCAACAGCACTTAATGGATCACTGCTACATGCAAAAAACTACACTATGTTTTATTGGAAGCTTTACCCTTTACCCTTAGAGACTTTTAATGAAGTACGCAGTATCATTGTCTTTCCATGTAGATATATTTTTTTAAATATCCTTTAATGCAGGGACTTATCTAATAGTCATTAGCATCTTCTAAAGCCCATAGCGTGGAACCATAGAGTGTATTCTTTGTAGATGTTGTCAACAGCACTTAATGGATCACTGCTACATGCAGAAAACTACACTATGTTTTACTGGAAGGTTTACCCTTTACCCTTAGAGACTTTTAATGAAGTACGCAGTATCATTGTCTTTCCATGTAGATATATTTTTTTAAATATCCTTTAATGCAGGGACTTATCTAATACTCATTAGCATCTTCTAAAGCCCATAGGCGGAACCACAGAGTGTATTCTTTGTAGATGTTGTTGACCGAAATTCAGATATGATAAGGCTGTGAAAACGGCTGTGGTTATGCAAAAACCCCAGTCTAGGTATCGGCTGGGAGAAGCAGCACACGCCATTTTATGTGCCTGACCTTTTGGAAAATAAGTCATCTGGGCTTTAGGAACAAAACCAAAGATGAGCAGCGGATCACTTCAAATGTGCTTTGACGACTGCAGCTTTGAAAACATTGTTTATCTAAATAGTAAAAATCAACCGACTATCTAACACTGTGGGTTAGAAAATATTATCGTATGGATCAATTCCATTAAATGCCTGACAGTCATTAGAATGAAGTTGGTCTGGATTTGATGCCTTGGCAAATATTTAAATAGGGTAACAAAATCTGGGTAGATTATGATGCCAATTTTAAAATTATAAATTAATGTAATTTTATTGTATTGTATATAAAAATTTGGAAGTCCACAAAGCAAAATGCTAATAATAGTGTTAACCTGCGGTGCTGAAACGGTGCGGTTTTTCCTGTTTTTCTATCTGTGTTTTCAAACGCTGTTTTCAGAAGGAGGAATAATGCGCATTATTGTGACACAGGTGCCAGCAGCCATTATGACACAATAACACCAGCAGCAATGCTCATGGTCAGCGGTGGAGGGTCCACGTCAGAACGATTTGACTCTAATCTCATTGTGAACTCTGTCCGAGTGTCACTTGGGGAAGTTGCACAGCCCCTAAGTGCCTCCGCTTCCCCTCTTCCCAGCGAGGCTCATGCCAAGCGAAAGGGAATAGGCAGCGATAGCGCCTGGCATGCATTAAGCACCACACACGTTTTTAAAAAATAATGAAGCATAAGCAGGTCCATAAGCACCAATTCCATGTGGTTCACTTCTGTGGTCTCTACTGAACTCTCCGCATGAGCTTTGCCCTGTGTGAGCTCTAAACAGATGCTTTCTGACCGCAGCTCGAGGATGCCCGCGTGGACTTGTATCTTCCCACACACAGAGGCGCTGAAGCAAGGGCACGCTTTGATCCGTGCACTGTATTTTACACAAAAATGTAAATGGGTATTGCCAGGTACTCCGAGGCCCAGTCTGTTTTTCTATATAGGATGTCCTCCCAAACGGTCCACACACACTCTGAATAATTACAACGGCCGTGTTTATTAAAACACATTTCATTGTCAGAATTGAGCTCTCAGTTGTTAAAGTGTGTGTACAGTTTTGGGGGGACACCTGTATTTCAAATGGTAGACAAGTCCACGAACGCCTTTATGAATAATATGCATTTTAAAATTAAGGAAAGACCCGATCAAAGAATATCTTATCATTGAATTAAGCAGGTCCATAAGCACCAATTCCATGTGGTTCACATCTGTGGTCTCTACTGAACTCTCCGCATGAGCTTTGTCCTGTGTGAGCTCTAAACAGATGCTTTCTGACCGCAGCTCGAGGATGCCCGCATGGACTTGTATCTTCCCACACAGAGGCGCTGAAGCAAGGGCACGCTTTGATCTGTGCACTGTATTTTACACAAAAATGTAGATGGGTATTGCCAGGTACTCCGAGGCCCAGTCTGTTTTTCTATATAGGATGTCCTCCCAAACGGTCCACACACACTCTGAATAATTACAACGGCCGTGTTTATTAAAACACATTTCATTGTCAGAATTGAGCTCTCAGTTGTTAAAGTGTGTGTACAGTTTTGGGGGGACACCTGTATTTCAAATGGTAGACAAGTCCACGAACGCCTTTATGAATAATATGCATTTTAAAATTAAGGAAAGACCCGATCAAAGAATATCTTATCATTGAATCAGTAAAACGCTGGATTTCAAATGCTGATTGATAACCGAAGAACTTAATACTTAAAACTAGTAGGGTCTGTAATTACTCTATATACATGTATAGCTAAAAACATTGTTTTAAAGAGGACATATTTTCTTTTGGCCTTAAGTTATATTTATTAAGTATTCTGTGCCTGAGTTAATTCAACCTCGTTGGAAAGTGTGTCCCATTCTTATATGGCTTTAGATCAATTCTCCAATTTATCATGTTATATTTATCATGTTATATTTATCATGTCTACTTCCATAACAAACCCAGCCCTCTATCTTTCATTTTTCATCCGGTTCAGACGGTGCTTACAGCAATATATTTTTTAATCCTCTTGGTATTATAAAGACATTTTTTAAAAAGTTGCTACCCAATTAACTTTCTTTTTCGAAATAGCAATATTAATGGAAATTAAAGGCTTGCCTGTTTTTGTCTTATCTGTGTACTCCAAGTAAAAATATTAATCCTATCCAACAAATAAAAAACATTTACATTTGAAATGAATTTATAATATAAATAGAGTCTCTACTTCCATAACAAACCCAGCCCTCTATCTTTCATTTTTCATCCGGTTCAGACGGTGCTTACAGCAATATATTTTTTAATCCTCTTGGTATTATAAAGACATTTTTTAAAAAGTTGCTACCCAATTAACTTTCTTTTTCGAAATAGCAATATTAATGGAAATTAAAGGCTTGCCTGTTTTTGTCTTATCTGTGTACTCCAAGTAAAAATATTAATCCTATCCAACAAATAAAAAACATTTACATTTGAAATGAGTTTATAATATAAATATGTATACAATTTACATTTTTCATTTTCAAATGTCTAATTGTATTCTTTTACCATTTAAGTAGGAATAAATATTGTAATATTTTTTAATACATATTTTTATTGATTTCAGAGAGGAAGGGAGGATAAAGAGATAGAAACATCAATGATAGGAGAGAATCATGGATCAGCTGCCTCCTGCACGCCCAACACTGGGGATTGAGCCCACAAACTGGGCATGTGCCCTGACTTGGACTCAAACTATGACCTCCTGTGGTTCACAGCGATGCTCAACCACTAAGCCATGCCGGCCAGGCAAATATTGTCATATTTTAATAAAATAGTAAATAAGTAAAAAAATAAACATTTAGGAAAATTTTTAAATGTGTATAACATTTATCACTAGCCCGGGAGATAATAAGTCATAGAAAAATTGTTAAAAATATTGTTAGCTGAAAAAACTTAAAGCTGAAATCATACATCTTTCTAATGATGATATGAATCAATGATAAAATGATATTGTTTTTAAAATTTGGTGGTAATGTATATATTTTTAATGTAAGTGTGTCTACATTGGAATTAGGATAAGGTTAAGAGTATTATAAGAATCTAAATTTAAATCCAGAATATGTTTTAGGATATTACAAGTGTATATTTTCCTGCTTATTACAATTTTTTTATTTTTCTATTTTTAAAGAAAAATGCAATACTTAATTCTAATTAGAAAACCAAGTTTGGTAAATGTGTGCCGACTTCCCTGTGTTTGAGCTACTCCAGTGCAGTGACTGCCAACAGCATGATGAAGTGACACACTCTACACGTGGTGTTGAATGGTTCTGTAGCATCTGCTTACCCACTTAGGAGTTTACTTTTAACATTAGTTAACAGAGGTCTATGAACTAATAGCTCTTTATCATTTCAATAGATACTGTACCGAAACCCTTCATATTCAAACATCCCTATTGGAAATGGTTGCTGATAAATGTTTTACAGATGATGGAAGATAAAATTGTACATCAACGAAGCTGAGAGCCCCAAGTTATTGATTAGATGCCCCTCGCTAAAATTACCAAAAGCTAAATATAACGTCAGCACAGAGATCAAACAGGAATGAAATCAATTAGTCTTTGCCCTTATGCTTTGAATTCCACCGGATGTGTTGAATCTAGTATGTATTTTTTTCCTGGTCACCACCAATAATTCAGAGGTGTCCGTAAATGAAAATATAAATCATGACAGGTGTAACATGTCTTTTATAAGACTTTTCGTTATGTCTATTTATTATTTACTTTCTTCATCGCAACATATTGACAAGACACTAAAGCAATGGTGGCTAATCCATATCATACCGTACGTTTATATTTGAATGAAAAACATTAGGAAGGAAGGCAGATGAGTAAGCAACCCGTGTTTCTGTTCCCCAGAATCTCTCTGGGAGAGTTCTATATCCGTGTTTAGTGGTCACTCCTTTGGTAGCCACAGTTGTTTTCTCGGATTCATTTAAGTTAATCTTTAATGTAAGTTTTTTGGGTTTTTAGAATTCTTAAAAATAAGTAAACAGGGAGTGATGTACAGGAGTAAGGGGGTATTTGGGACTTAATACTCCACCTATTTCAAGGTTTTCTGTTATAAGCTTTTCATTACATCAGCTTATACACTAGACCAGTGATGGCGAACCTATGACACGCGTGTCAGAGATGACACGCGAACTCATTTTTTTGGTTGATTTTTCTTTGTTAAATGGCATTTAAATATATAAAATAAATATCAAAAATATAAGTCTTTGTTTTCCTATGGTTGCAAATATCAAAAAATTTCTATATGTGACACGGCACCAGAGTTAAGTTAGGGTTTTTCAAAATGCTGACACGCCGAGCTCAAAAGGTTTGCCATCACTGCACTAGACTAATACAGGGCCATTAGCATCAAAAATTCATATTTTTTTTCATGGCATTATTAAGAGAGGAAAGACTTAAGTAATTATCTAGGCCTAGAGTGGCAAAATTATTTTAAATATATGCAAACTTTGGAAGCGTGATTCTTATGAAAATTTATGTAGATTAATGCAGGGTTGTGCTATTGGTAGTAGTTTCAATTATAATGAACCAAAATATTGAAGTAACTTGGAGTAAACTTTTAGAAACTACATTATCAATACTAGAAATGGAAATATTTTTCTGACTAAATTGTGATTAACATAAAAGTAGCATTATTTATTTTAAATCAAAACTATTTTTGCCTCCTGAATTTAAAGAGTTTGTTTTTTTTTTTTTTAGTATTTTTATTGATTTCAGAGAGGAAGGGAGAGGAAGAAGATAGAAACATCAATGATGAGAGAGAATCATTGATCAGCTGCCTCCTGCACGCCCCCTACTGGGGAGCAAGCCTACAACCTGGGCATGTGCTCTGACCTGGAATTGAACCCTAACCTCAGTGATTCAACCACTGAACCACACCAGCTAGCCTTGCCTCCTGAATTTAATTGACAGGTACAGTCTATGTTTTTGTTTGTTTCCGTTTTTATCAGAAAGAGAAATGACATGTAAGCCGATATCTTTTGTATTCTTAGCTAATGAGATCATGAAAAACAAAAATTAATCATCCACTATTTGATTGTTTATTCTTATATTATACTGATAAAAGTAAGATGACCAGGTATGAAAGTACAAAACAATTCATGTGTCATGTAACTGCCTTGTTAATTGTATATGCCATACAAAACCACTCCCAGATCTGAAAAAAATGGAAGATTCAAAAAAAGTAAACTTTGTAAGCTGGTCCCCTGCACACTTTCACATCCCTCCACATTCTTAGCAGTTCTGTCTTACACTTACAATAGTTTTGTGGAAACATTTTCTTTCATGAATAGTACAGTTCTCCCTTTCATGTTAATTTATACTTTAAATGCCACAAATATTCCCCAAGGAGGCCTGACATTATGCATTCTTTTCTAATCCCATTGAAAGACTTCTCACTAGCGTTTTATTTACTTTTAATGATTATTTTTTGGTTGTAAAGAATGAAGAGAATGAATTTTTGTATAGATAAGACAGCAGTGTTGCTGCTCTATTTAAAGCACCCAGCGTGGGTACCACGGCTGTGGCCACGCTCTGTGCACTGCCCACGTGGTTCCTGAAAGGCGGCAGCAGAGGCTCCGAGGGATTGCTCTCCGGTATATTTGTGGAAGCCTCGGTTAGATCGCAGTTCCCATGGCTCTGCTCTTTTTTCTGCAGCAATCTGTCAAACACTCGATGCAAATACGTTGAATAAGCTCATTTGCAAGACAACTTTGTCTCCTCTTTGGAAAATGTCTCTAGTGATGCATGCATATGCAAGCAACTTTAGAGTAAAGGTATAAATAAAATATCTAATCTTCTTGATGGTGTAAGACTGAGCAATTTCATAATGAATTCAACCAATATCAATGACCAACTTCAATATTTTAGATAAAAATATTCATATGCAATTTTTCTTAACCATTGAGTTCTATTTTAAGTTGGTGGGTTTTTTTTTCTATATGTATTTTATATTCTACTAGAGGCCTGATGCACAAAATTTGTGCAAGGGGCTCGGCCCTCGCAGCCCAGCTGCCTCGTGGCCCCAGCAGCCCCACGGCCCAGCAGCCCCACCCACTGGTCGTTCTGGAAGGTCGTTCCGCTGTCCAGTCTAATTAGCATATTAGCTCTTTATTAGTAGTATATAGGATTTGATCTTGTGACTATCAAAAAGTAGTATTTGCAAATACAGTTATATTATTAACTATTTTTAATGTATTAAAAAACAAAATTAAATACTTCTTTTGAAATTATTTCTCTCTATATATCTCTTGTCCCTTTAAGAAATCTTCTAAAAATATGGCATTATTTTATTCCCTAAATTCACTAATTCTTTTAACACACACCTGTGTATTTCGCAACATGTAAAAATCTTAGGTAAGGTGGAAATGACATGCAAGTACTTTTTTAAAATTTAAATTTATCAAGTTGTTAATTGATTACACTGACTTTGATATATAATTGACCAAAATTCCACATAGGTAAGAAGAATGAACACTATATTTAACGGAGGTAGAGCATGGAAGAGTCTGTTAAAATCACTGACTTCCTGCTCTAGCTGATTTGGCTCAGTGGATAGAGCATCAGCCTGCGGGATGAGGGCTCCTGGGCTCCATTCCCATCAAGGGCATATGCCAGGGTTGCTGGCTGGATCTGAGCCCCAGCCCCAGTTAGGCTCATGTAGGAGGCAACCAATCGATATGTCTCTCTCACTTCGTTGTTTCTCTCTCTCTGTCTCTCCCCCTCCCTTCCACTCTCTTTAAACGTTGTTTCTTCTCTCTGTCTCTCCCCCTCCCTTCCACTCTCTTTAAAAATCAATGGAAAAATATCCTGGGGTGAGGATTAACAAACAAACAAACAAACAAAATAAAAAAATCATTAACTTCCTGGTGTCTTCTTGCTTGGGCTGGAAGGGATTCCAAGATTCAGCAGTTGGTATAGGCTACAACCCACTGAGAAATTCTGAATTTCTCTCACTCTACACCAATTGTGTCTTTCATCCCATACTTTCAATAACTGTGCTGTCTGAAGGTCACTTGCCTTTCAGGATGAACGTGGAGCTGGACAAGGCCATATCTTTGGGGGCATGGGGCACAGCCATCTGGATGATAGATATCATCTATCATCCCTGACGTAAGTAAGCAGTTATGGTCATGGACACAATGTAAAGAAAAACTCTCTTAGCGGGTTAAGGTCAATACCTTACAAAGTTCTAACTAATGGCAGTATTAGTGTTAGAATTAGGCAGGCAAGTCCCCTTCAGTGGTGAGGTGGCCAGCGGAGGAGGACTTGTTCGCGCTGTGCACTGCGCCCTCAGGGCCGCTGGCGTGGAGCTGAGCGAGGCTCCTGGGTCTCCCGGCCCTGGACGGTGTAGTTGGAGCGTTGACTCTGGCCTCAGCAGTTTCAGCGTGCCAATTCCCACCCCAGGATCTACAGCGAAAGTCGCACTTGGCAGTGACCACTTGCAGTCCTGAGGTCTTTCCTGGGAAAAAGTGGTAACTATAAACCACAGTTCCTTTGACAGTATTTAAGGGGTAGCTGTGTTAACAGTCCAGGTGCAAACTTAGGAAGGGGCGGGGAAAATATTTAGAGCCGGAGACTTGAACACATCTTTAAATGGAGTAATTAACGCCAAAGGCAAGACTCAGGGCCCTGGTGCTGGCACCCAGCATGGAGCCCAAGCCAGAAACCTCACTTAGGGGCCTGCAGGGCACGCGGGGGCCTGTGGTCTCTCTGGACCATCTGTGCTGAGCCGGCTGCTCCCTGATGAGGTTACTGGTTCCACAGGCGGCGGCCGAGCTGTCATTGCTGACGGGCTTGAAGGGAAGCACAGAGAGACGTCTCGGGGTGATTAGCAAGCCTAGGTTTATTACACAGCTTTTCTGCAAAAGTGGTGATGGTCCTGCTTTTAGAGGATGAACATATGCAATTTTCTATGTCTACAGGTGGTCTTTTTTAAAAATATATTTTATTGATTTTTTTACAGAGAGGAAGGGAGAGGGATAGAGAGTCAGAAACATCGATGAGAGAGAAACTTCAATCAGCTGCCTCCTGCACACTCCCCACTGGGGATGTGCCCACAACCAAGGTACATGCCTTTGACCGGAATTGAACCTGGGACCCTGGAGTCCGCAGGCCGATGCTCTATTCACTGAGCCAAACTGGTCAGGGCTACAGGTGGGCTTAATACATACAATGTGAAAAAGAACTGTCCAGTGTCATACTACTGGCGTCTTAAAGCAGCATTTTACGTTGTGGGAAAGAGAACACACGTGGCAGTCCAGTTAACTGTGCATAAGTGTATTTCCCTTGTTGAAAGAGAACGTGAAATTTTCAGAATCATGATTTTCTCATCATTTGGAATTAGTTTTTCCAAAAGTAATTAGATTGGGATAATAGAACCTTAATTAAAAACAAATCACGCAGCACAGTTAAGAAACTGTATCTCCAGTACTTTGTGTACTGGGATCTGGGTCCCCAGGCCCCAATATACATCCCTAAAACTTCACTCCCCAGAAAATTATTCCAACAACTCTTAACTAGGGAGTCCTCAAATCCTATATAATGAAAGGCTAATATGCAAATCAACCGAATAGTGAAACGACCGGTCGCTATGATGCGCACTGACCACCAGGGGGAAGACGCTCAACACGGGAGCTGCCCCCTGGTGGTCAGTGCGCTCCCACAGGGGGAGCACCGCTCAGCCAGAAGCCGGGCTCACGACTGGCGAGCACAGCAGCGGTGGCGGGAGCCGCTCCCGCCTCCTCGGCAGCGCTCAGGATGTCCAACTGATGACTCCTGGACTGCTAAAGGCCGCAGGCCAGGCTGAGGGACCTCCCCCCTCCAGTGCATGAATTTCATGCACCAGGCCTCTAGTAAGAAACTAAAAACCCAAGTGACGATGAGATAGTCCTATTTGGAGACTCGAGAGATGCCTCCCTCTGAGCTTTATTTTCTCTCCAGTGTTTGCAACTCACGTGCTCCTATCACAATGCTGGGTCCCAAGTTATTTTTCGCCATTTCGTCATTTAATTTTCCTTCTAGGAGGCAATTCAAATATAATTCAGGTGCTTCCAGTGTGGCATCTCTATTTATCTATTTAAACACTGGTAAATAGTAAACCATGTTAGTGTGAAAAGGCCCCAGTTAGGAAAGGCATAGTCAAACAGTCATTTAGAAAACTTGCCTAGGATGGAATGAAGACTAACAGCAGTGGTTCAGAGCTGGCAGTCAGGCGACCCCTCTCAGACAGCGGTCGCGCACCGGTGGTCCGCGGGCCGCTGGTGGTCCATGAGTTCCGAAAGGTTGGCGGCCGCTGCTCTAGAAGGCAAAGTTTCAGCTGAGCTAGATATTCCCTAGAAGCAGGAGGACATGAAAAGCCACGCTGTCCAGGGTCTGCGGACTAGATCAGCAACTTGGTCTTTATCAGGGTGCCAACTCCAATCAGAACACATGGAGGCCAATGAGTCTTATAAGAATACCCAGGTTTCTTTATGTTGCATAACTTAGTATTCAAGGTGATTTTAAGATGTGAATTTTGTAAGTAGCTTGTTTTCTATAAAAGTGATGTTGGCTTCTGTTATGCAAGAAGACAGCTGAAGCCACGGTGGTGAACCGAGGCTGTGACACGTTCCTGAGTTAATGCATCTTGAAAGCGAGGGCGAACCAGTGAAATCTAGCCTGTCCGTGGACGGTAGTTCAAGAGGAACGCTCAGGCTCGTCCCACAAAGTATTTCCCAAGAAATAGAATGTTATATATAGATGTGTACTTGGCCATAAAGTGCATAAGAAGGCCCTGACCGGTTTGGCTCAGTGGATGGAGCGTCGGCCTGCAAACTGAAGGGTCCCGGGTTCGATTCTGGTCAAGGGCGTGTACCTTGGTTGCGGGCACATCCCCAGTGCGGGGTGTGAGGGAGGCGGCTGATCGAAGTTTCTCTCTCATCGATGTTTCTAACTCTCTATCCCTCTCCCTTCCTCTCTGTAAAAAATCAATGAAATATTTTTTTTAAAAAATGCATAAGAAGGCAGTAAAACGGAATTTCGTTAACGTACGCCCAACATCCTAATATGCAGCTCAGCAGAAACGGGCCCTTGCACAAGAGCAACTACGGACGAGAAAGCGCGGGTGTAACTCACACGTTTCAGGGGCTCCCACCAAATGGGCAGGGTTTCTCTTAAAGGACATGGACACTTCACGGCAGAAAATGTCTCCTACATATTTTAGTGAAAACTGAAAAAAAAAATCCAATCCTAGAGTCCTGGGGGTGTCGAAAAATTAAGCTCCTCACTAGGAAAGTGTTAATCCTAACAGATGACCGAATTTCTACAGGTCCTCAACCTCATCAAGTTTGAACATTAATCTAAAGCATTCAGATAGCCTAGCCGGTGTGGCTCAGTGGTTGAGTGTCAACCTGTGAACCAGGAGGTCACGGTTTGATTCCTGGTCAGGGCACAGGTCCGGGTTGAGGGCTCGATTCTCAGTGTGGGGCGTGCAGGAGGCAGCCGATCCATGATTCTCTCTCATCATGGATGTTTCTATCTCTCTCTCTCCCCCTTCCTCTCTGAGATAAAAAAATAAAATAAAATAAAAATAAAGCAGCCAGATAGCATGGAGAAAAGGTTACTTCCCAGTCCTGAAACGGAAAAAATTCTATTTCTCTACTTGCGACCAAGCGCACCCCCTTGCATTGTGGGCCTGGCTAAATCTGTGGAGATATATATATATATATTTATTTATTTCCTATTTTGTTTTTTTTCTGCATCAATGCTCCAAAGCCACATCAAAGAGACTGGGAAGCGGAGAATCAATATCTTCGTGGCGGCAGCAGCAGAACCGGGGAGATGCTGTTTACTGTCGCTCAGGTTACAGCCTCTCCATCCAACCCTGAAAGCCCAGCGCCCGAGCCACAGGCAGCGCTCTCTCCGCTGCAGCCCTTGAATGGCTCCCACTTTCATCTCACAATGGAGGGCCCCGGTGAGGAAGAAACAGATAAAAACAAGCCTGGAAAGGCTTCTGGGCCGCGCATGAAGTGGCACTGTTTCAAAACAGCACCGCCCGGCCATTGTGCCTCTGACGGGGCTGAGCTGTGGAACAGCTAAGTGGGGGGGGGGGGGGGGCGCATCATCAGTCTCGCTGGGCTACACAATGGGTGACCTCAGCCCAGACACCCACACTACACAGGGGAAATGGCGAGGACTGAGAGCTGCATCAGAAGCATCGCAAAGGACTGCCGCCCAGTTTATACCCACACGGTCATGCATGGATGGCACCGTTTAATGTTGCCTATCCTGTATTTTAAACAATATTCGCTCGGTTAACTTTAAAAAGCAAGGCTACAACTGATGATTCTACCAGATCATACTGCTTCAGCGTAACAGTGATAACAGACTAAATGTCTAATAGTTTTAAACAGACTTTCTCATCTGACAAAGGAAAAATCCCTTTTTTTTAATTCTTGCTATTGTTTTTTTAATTTATCTTCATTGTTGAAAGTATTATAGATGTCCCCTTCTTTTTCCCCCATTAGCCCCCTCCACCCAATTCCCCTGCTCCCAGCCCTTCCCTGCACTATCGTCTCTCCATGGGCTGTGCATATAGGCAAATAAGTTCATTGGTTCATCTCTCCCCACCACCACCTCCCTCTGGAATACGTCTGTCTGTTGCATACTTCAATGTCTGGATCTATTTTGTTCATCAGTTTATTTTGTTCAGTAGATTCCACCTAGAAGTGAGATCATGGGATACTTGTCTTTCTCTGGCTGGCTTATTCACTTAGCATGATCCTCTCCAGGTCCCTCCATGCTGTCTCAAAGGGTAAGAGCTCCTTTTTTAAAAAAAAAAAATATTTTTTTTTTTATTGATTTTTTCCAGAGAGGAAGGGAGAGGGATAGAGAGTTAGAAACATTGATGAGAGAGAAACATCAATCAGCTGCCTCCTACACACTCCCTACTGGGGTTGTGCCCGCAACCAAGGTACATGCCCTTGACCAGAATCGAACCTGGGACCCTTGAGTCCGCAGGCCGACGCTCTATCCACTGAACCAAACCGGTTAGGGCACTCCTTTTTTTACTGCTGCATAGCATTCCGTGGTGTAAATGTCCCACAGTTGGTTTTTCACCACCACCACCCCCACTCGTCTACTGATGGGCACTTGGGCTGTTTCCAGATCTTAGCTATTGTAAATAATGCTAGATAAGAAAACTTTATTCCAGAAATAAGATGTGTTTATTTTAATAACCAAGATTGAATGCTCAGGTAAAACCAGTAGCCACAGGTAATTTGAGCTACATAAAAATGATATTCCTTGAATGAGAGGCAAGCAGAATTGGATGTTTTATGAAAATGAAAGCGCAATAAAATGCCACAGGAACCCCTAGAGTTTGGCTACGATGAAACATTACTACTTAGTAGGTATACACACCATCAACATCAGAATGCCGTTCCTTATGTTCTACCTGTTTGTGCAATGAATTCAAACGGCTCGCAACAGGAACACCAAGGCTCTCCGAGCGGCTCACCTTGGAGTCAGCAGAGCTTTTTGCTCTGAACTTGCTGCCCAGGATGAGGCCTCACGGAGGTCTGCATTCGGGCACCTGTCATCACACCCTTTGCCCTATTCTTTTCACAAGTGTCTGATTCTTTAACATGTTCATTGGAACTAAGATACTTGGGACGGTAAGCATGATGGTGGCAGGGAGATGTCTCCTCCTCTGCCTGTTTGTTCACCGATCGAGGCAGGTGGAATGAGGAGGAGGAGGAGGTGGGGCTCAGTACCTGGGCTGTGGCGGAAGCTGAACCCCTCACACAAGCATCTTTGTGCCCCAGCGCCCACCTCAGCGCCTGCCACGTGAAGACGCAAAGTGGTTTCATTAGTGAACCAGGAAGAAGAGAGGCCCCAAGAGGCCTCAGCACTCAGCTTTCTGTGGCTGATCTTTTCTTTTAAGAAAGAAAGAAAAAATACCCCTAGTATGTCACTTAGAAGATATATAACAGAAACATTCATTTTGTTCCAGGAAAGTCACCCAGATGTTCTAAACTCACCGTTCCCTCCTCTGTGCTTAGGAGAATTTCATGTTGCAAATGTGGATGAGCTACCTCAGGGCAAAGGTCAGACCCTAAAACCACTAGAACCAAAGGCTCACATCTGACCCGTTCCCAGGAGCAGCTGCTCTTTTTCTCTCCCGATTTCAGAGGGAAAGTGTAAAACTGAGTTTTAACTTCATGGCTGACTTGTATAAATGTATAAAAATGTAGAGTAAAAAAAAAAAAACGCAGCCAAATTATAGGGGTTCCTCTGGCATTTTATTTTGCTGTCATTTTGGAGCTGTTAGTGATTCCACAAGAGGTTCTTGCCAAAATGAAGGTTCAAAACCCCAAATGTGAATCCCATGTGCCATTGGCACAAGGCTGTCAGAGAATAAATAATACAAGTGATGGGCGGGTGTCCTGGTCAACACGGCCAGTTACAGCCACATGGGTGCTCTGTCAAAGACACGAATTGCTCTGAAAAGTTCATGCGTAATTGAAGCGCAAAATAGTTCCCTGATTAAGTACATTGATTGAAGTGAAATGAATATAAATATTTGTCATCTTAGCAGGAGATCATTAAGATACATATCACCTAATTTCCCCCAAACCTGTTTTCCTGTCTTCCTCATCCCCTAGCACAGCGGTTCTCAACCTGTGGGTCGCGACCCCTTTGGGGGTCGAACGACCCTTTCACAGGGGTCGCCTAAGACCATCGGAAAACACATATATAATTACATATTGTTTTTGTGATTCATCACTATGCTTTAATTATGTTCAATTTGTAACAATGAAAATATACCCTGCATATCAGATATTTACATGACGATTCATAACAGGAGCAAAATTACAGTTAGGAAGTAGCAACAAAAATAATTTTATGGTTGGGGGTCACCACAACATGAGGAGCTATATTACAGGGTGGCGGCATTAGGAAGGTTGAGAACCGCTGCCCTAGCAGGTCTGTCATTGAACAGCTCAGGCCGAAGGCCCGGGAGGCACCCTGACTCACCCACACCCCCAGCAGCAGCCCCGGGGTCACTGCTGGAGAGGCTGCCCCTCTGTCCCACCTGCGCGGGACTCTGCTAACTGGCCTCCCTGGTCCTGCTTTTGTCCCTTGGACTTCTCCTCAGTCTGCCAGTCAGAGTGACCCTTCTCCATCCTTAGCTGAACTGTGTTTCCCACAGCGCCGACCTTCAAGCAGCATCTCTATATTCAATAAAAACTAGTGCAGTGATGGCGAACCTTTTGAGCTCGGCGTGTCAGCATTTTGAAAAACCCTAAGTTAACTCTGGTGCCGTGTCACATAGAGAAATTTTCTGATATTTGCAACCATAGTAAAACAAAGACTTATATTTTTGATATTGATTTTATATATTTAAATGCCATTTAACGAAGAAAAATCAACCAAAAAAAATGAGTTCGCGTGTCACCTCTGACACGCGTGTCATAGGTTCGCCATCACTGAACTAGGACGTGAAAAAAGAAGGCACAGGTAGGTGGAGGCACAGAAACCCAGAGAAAGAGGACATCCTGAGGTCATAACTTCTAGCATTTTCCATTGACCAGGTTTTAAGTCTACCTATGACCAGGTCCCTACAGCTAAAGGGACAAAGGGTTCAGTTTTAAACAGGATCTGATTCCAAGAAAGACAGAAAACTGAGCGCAGTGGTGGAGGAGGGAGAGCGGGAAGGGGCCAGGGGGAGGAGGGTGGCCTGTGGCTGGTGCTGCTACAGCTTTACAACTTGCCTGCCTTAGACCGGCGCGAAATGCCCCCTTTAAAACTGGAGATTTTATCTGGTCTTTTCTGAATAGTTAGGGCTTCAAACATAAAGTAGAAGTAGAAAAACTAGAGGTCATATAGATTTTTTTCAACTGCTTAGTTGAATAAAGTAATTTATACCTTATACCCTGATGTTTCACCATGTAATAGAAGGAATTTCACTCCTTGAAGGTGAAAACAATCTTTTAAAATTAAACTTCTTATTTGGATTTATTTTACTTATGCTATGAATGATTATGATATAAGTCATGCAAAACAGTCATTACAAACAATACATTTTTAAGGAAGTAAATGGTAAAATTATGATTCCTTTTGCTTGGGGAACATACACAATACATATAAATTATATATATACATATATATATATGTCTATATACACACACACACACACACACACACAGATACTTACATACATATATATTTAAGTGAATATGCTTCACTTAAGTGAAATGAAAAAATAAAGCATATAAATTCTATGCAGTATTTATATGTATAATTATAATTAATATTTACTATTAGATATATAATTTTAATATTGTGAAAAGGAAGTAATTATATACTGTTATAAATAATTCATGTTCCAAGGTCAGTATAGGAAGATAGTTAAAACTTTAAAGAGTATTTTAAAGGACAGTTTGAAATAAAGCTTTGATAAATAAAAGCAAAATGGAAATAGACTTAGTCTATAACTATGCGGCATCTAATATTTTTCTGAAAGGTTTTTTAAAGCATATTTTGGGAAATGCTTTTAGATATTCGAGCAAATTGAAATGTTACACACTTTAAAAAATCTTCTTTTTGGAAATTACACTGAACTGTAGCTAAAGGATAGTGCCTCTCTTTTTAGAATAGTGAAGTTACAGAAAGAATGTTTTAAAATGTGGTGGATAAGTACCTGGAGGTTGAGAGCAGTTAGATGGTTTGATTCCAGGAATAAGTACCATTCTATTAGGGACATATTAGAAGATAGACATTTAAAAGGTTCATTTTAATTTCTTTTTGAATCAAGCATTACTGAGTCAATAACAATTTGAATTTAAACGTAAAGATACATTCATTTCCAGAAATTGAGGTAATTTGGCTGAAACCAATAGTACATTTCTACCAGTGAATGAAGAAGCTAATATATATGTATGGTATTGATATAGATATAGATATGAATATAGATACAGATATAGGTAGATATATAGATATTAGTAAGAAAATATCTGAACTATCCCTTTCATATACCTTTAAAGCATTTTTTGAGCTCACTTGTGTTCTATTCTAAAGCCATTTAAAGTTCTAAAAAATAATGATCGATAACTTGTCATCACAACCTCATCTTTTCCATTTCTCTCCTTTCCTTACTCCTTTGTCACCTCCCTCTTTTGCTTACATCAACAGAGCAGACACCAGGCCAGGCCATTCAGACAAAATGATGATTCTAATGCACATCACAACCCAGAGAAATTAATAGTCCCAGGAGAAAGACAAACAACGATTTCCATTCAAAGTCAGCAACATCGTGATGGCGGCACAGGGAGCCCCCTGGGCATGTGGGCACGCAGGGTGGCCAGGAGGCAGAGAGGGGGCCCAGGAGCGGCTGCACCGGAGCAGGCGGCAGCAGGTCTTCCCGGCAAGGACTAATGGTGTTTATTACTTTTCTTTTTTCATTTTATTTTCTTGTATTACTTTTGAACATAGCACTTCGTGGTGGCGATTTTAATGTGAAATCGTTACACATATCATTATGTTATATGTGTTATGTTTTTATTTTTAACTAGTTTTCGAGTTTTAGTGTTGCCTGTGACTTACTGTAGTCACATAGCCAGTATGTACCATTGTGGCTTCTCTCCCTTTTAAAATCCTGCTTTGAGAGGCTATTGCCCTGAAAAAGTGAATAAGAGAATAAATGAATAAACATATAAATAAATATAGTAACATGAAATATTTTAATATATAGATGCATGCATCTGCATATAATAAATTCATATGTGTATATCTACCAAATGTTTACACAGATTTAGCAATTATAGAATGTTTAATTAAATATATACTACATAATTATATAAAACATAAGACATTGCATTACATACTACCATATATATTTTTTTTGTTTCATTTTCATATATATGGCATTATAGTATTGTATTCTATAATAGCCTATTATGGTTTTTCTTTTTCTTAAATCATTCTTTGAAAGGCCACCTCTCTCTTTCATATGTGTTTACATATAATTATAAGCACATACTAATTTAAATATGTAATTGCCTTCTGTTAATTGCTCATATATTATATAATTGTAAATATGTAATTTCTTAAGAGAAGATACTTTTCAAATTATGCCATAACAACATAAGAAAATATGTTATATTTTAACATATATATAATAACATAATAAAATAGATTGGTTGAACGGCTGACCAGAAAATGAAAATATGTATATTATGTATGTAATCCTATATAATAAAAGCCTAATATGCTAAGTGTCTGACCCTTCCACCATTCGGCCAGTCACTATGACATGCACTGACCACCAGGGGGCAGATGCTCCAACCGGTACGTTAGCTTGCTGCTAGGGTCCGGCCAATCAGGACTGGGTGAGACAGGCCGGACTGCCCTGGAGACCTCCTGCAGTCCCTCCACGGCCCCAATCATGCACTGGTGGGGTCCCTCGGTCTGGTCTGCGCCCTCTCACAATCCGGGGGGATGTCAGAGAGCCAGTTTCGGCCTGATCCCTGCAGGCCAGGCCAAGAGACCCCACCGGTGCACGAATCCGTGCACCAGGCCTCTAGTACGTATATAATGTGTAGTATGTATCATGTGTCATCCAGATATCACACATTTGCATATGTGTATATACCAGAGAGCACAGCATGTAGGTGAATAGGTACCTATAATCAATGGCATTAATTAAAATATTCAAACCATCTTTATTTTCTTCATATGTCAAAATCTTAGAGGGATTGTTAAATCTGCTGCAATTATTGTGTTTTCATCAATTTTTTAAAAATAGTTTTTGTTTATATAATGCAACATAATATATGGGTTGTCTAGATAGTTATATTTTACTAGAGGCCAGGTGCACAAAATTCATGCACTGCGGGGGAGCGGGGAGCAGGCCTAAGCTGGCAGTCGGACATCCTTAGCGCTGCCACGGACCTGGGAGAAGCTCTGCCACTGCCGTTGCACTCACCAGCCATGAGCCCGGCTTCTGGCTGAGCAGCGCTCCCCCTGTGGGAGCACACTGACCACCAGGGGGCAGGTCCTGCATTGAGTTTCTGCCCCCTGGTGGTCAGTGAACATCATAGTGACTGATTGTTCCTCCGTCGGGCTGAAACCAGCTCTCCAATATCCCCTGAGGGGTCCCGGATAGCGAGAGGGTGCAGGCCAGGCTGAGGGACCCCACCAGAGCACAACTGGGGCCAGGGAGGGACACGGGAAGTTGGCCAGCCGGGGAAGGACTGCAGGAGGGCTCCAGGGTGTGTCCAGCCCGTCTCACTCAGTCCCAATCAGCCAGACCCCAGCAGCAAGCTAGCCTACTGGTAGGAGCATCTGCCCCCTGGTGGTCAGTGCATGTCATTGCAAGTGATTGAGCAGCCTTAGCATATCATTAGCATATTACACTTTGATTGGTTGAACAGCCGACCGGATGACTGGACACTTAGCACATTAAGCTTTTATTATATAGGATTATGCATTTTCTCTATTGATATATAATGACTGTTTCCATTTAACTTGATGTATATATACATATTGCAATTCCTTTTTTGTTTCTTACATTTCAGATATAATTTTGTTGGTAAATATCATTAAATTTGATATTACATTTTGAGCTAATCTGAGATTCATTATCTTTTAACGGGACAATATAGCTCACTTTCTTAAAAATACTTTTGGTATTGTCCTTTTATTTGTCTAGCATGTTTTCTTATTTCTTTTACCAATTTGGTTTTTGTCTCTTTTTCCTTAGCTTTTATCTTATCCAGTATATGCAAAATAGTTTTAAAATGAGCAATAAACTTAAAGAATCATTTTGGAATCCTCACATAATATCAATGTTAATTATCAAATTCAACACACAGTCTTTTAGGTTAAATGAATTGACCATTTTCCCTGTGAGGAACTCGTTTAGCATTAGAGACTCTCCTACGCATTCCTGGATGATGAACACTCCTGGGAGGATGTTATAATGAATGAAGGACTGGGAAGGAAGGCGCAGTGGGAGCCGAATGGATCTGGATGGACATTGGGGGAGCAATTTAACAGCAGCGAGTTTGGGACTAAGGCTGTCAAGTCAAATGGAGGTGCCTCTCTCCTCTATGATCTCACAAATCTTAGTACCTCCCCCAGGAAAATCCTGAGATGACTGTGCTTATGCTGTTCTTTCGCTCTCCCTCTGACATCCACCTGCAGACCATCCTCACGAATCCGGTACCTAACTATTCACCCTTCAGCGCTCAGAGCGCACCAGGGAGCGTATTCTGAAAGCACCCTATTTTCTCTCTAGAATCTAAGAGAGCCGCAGTTCATGTTTGTGCAGTTCGGTCTGCCTCTCCCAGACTCTATAAACCCTGGCGGGCAGGAAGGGAAGTAATTTGAACAAATCCTATAGTGTGTTTTTCCTAGAAAATAAAGATACCAATTTATATGCATGAAGAATTCATACAAGGACAGGACTCTGTTTAATTTGTTCCCTATTTGTTCACTGGAGCATAGCACAGAGGTCAAAATCATTGAACATCCATTGAATGAATATGTAACTATTAAATAATGATGTATATTTATTGACATGCAAATACATGCGGACGTATAGGTAAAAGAAAAAGCAGTTTATAAAACATTATGCATTTATAACTCATTTTAAAATAGTGATATGGAACATATAAATGCATTTAAAATGTACAGCATTTTAAATCTGAAAAATATATTTAAAACTATTCATTACATTTATGTTTGGAGGATTGGAGTAGATGTGGTGTTCCTATTCTTTTGTTTCTTTACACTGCCCAAACATATTATGAACATGTATTACTTTAAAATTAGAAAATCAAAATTCCATTTGGAAAAAAATACCCTGTTGGTAATAGGATTCAACTATTATGAAAAATAGAGATTTTCCCAAACACAGCTTCCAAAAACAAAGAAACACAATTTTGAAATCCCTGAGTGATGGACTGAAACAACTTTTAAGAAAGAGGCAGTTGCCACAGACCAGGTCATTGATGGTCACAGACTTAACAGAGAGGTGATGCTACCTTTTCCACCTCAGCTCTGCACAGGTGGACAGACACCAGGGGTTGCTGAGATGAAACTGACAACACGGTGGGCCTGGTCCTTGGTTGGGAGATGGCAGGGTTTAAACAGAACTGTTACTGCAGGCATTTCTTACATCCACCTCCCAATGACCCCCCCCACCCATGCAGGTGAGCCACGCCTCTTAAAATAGCTCCCTCGATACCTATGAAATCTTTTGTCTCTTTTCCTGACTTTCCCTCAACTGATAGAAGAAAAATTTCACTCCACTTGCCAGACTGAAAATTCAAAAGAAGCAAGTTAATAACAACTATTAACTCAGGCACCCAAGTCCTCATACAACACACTCAATTTTGCTTTTTTTCTGTGTTAAAAAATGTAGTGTGATACATACATATTTCGCTTACTTTTAAAAACATATTCTGTATTTAATAGCCTGGTACATGCCTGATACCATATTTTTAAATATTTTCTTTCCAAGGGGAAATGGACATAGAGAATTCCCTTCCATATCTACTCTACTGCTCATTAGTATCATCAATCTAATGGCAAAGATAATATTAGCGAAATATGATTATGCAATGCTCATATATCTGGTGTTATAATAAACTGTATTGATTACTGCTATTTTATAGATAATTGAGCAACTTATCCTAGCTTGCACAACTGAAGAACAAGCATTTCATCTTAGAGGAACCAAACCCCAGTTCCTCTTAAACTAGTTCTTCCCTCATCCTCTCTAGTTCCTTCACTCAAGGTAACTAGTAGTTTCATATCATAATTAGTGCCTCAGGCAATTCTGAACAATAGAGCCGATGGTGTGGGAAATTATCCCCCTCCCCGCAAAGAATGTCAGGAATATGAGCTCTGGCCAGAGAAGGTTCTGGGAGAACAAGAGCTACTACTAACATCAACAGCAGTTGATATGAACCAGAGATGGTGATGTTTCTTCTTTTCAGATAAAATGAACATTCCACCATGGAGCTCAGAGTAGAAAGAGTATAAAACCGGCTCCACAATTAATTAGCATGATCATGCTGGGTATCACATTATATGACACCACATTGCCCAGCGCCTGTCTGGCACATGACAGCATTTAAATATTTGCTTAATGATTTTTTAATGTAATGTGAGCTCATATATGCATCCTTGCTACTCTTTCTTAGTAGTCAATGTTAAAGCCTATTGGCCCATGGTATGTCCAATTAATAGCTACTGAATAAACTGATGATTTAGAATTATTTAGAGACACATCTTCTTGATCCCTGCAATGGACATAATGTTGCTAATAACTGATTGGTTTAACATATTTCAAGTTCCTAGCCTGGTGTTTAGAATATATGGGGTGCTATATTCCGGGAAATGTTATCTTTCTACCCTGCCCCTATTCCCAGCTAACGGAGGGTCTCATCACTGTATTCGTGTTTATTTCTAAGCGAATTGAAAGCCTCTGACAAGTGCAGTCTTAAGCTCGGTGCTTTGGATGGGTTTGAAATACAAGAAACGGCTCAGCTAAGAGTGTCTCCATTGCACTGAGTGGAACACATGAAAATTCTAATTAGCGAAAGTTATGCAGTGGGCAACTACCGAGTATCCTAAATTATATTTATCCATTACAACTTTGTCATCAAATATTGGATGCGGCCTATGGTTAGCGTCACTGTGAATTTGCATTTCAGCTGGAGAAAAAGACACCTTCTTTTTGTCTTCCCTGATTAACATTTCCAAGCTCTGTAATTTTCTAGCTGCTCACAGAAACAAAGCCAGCCAAGCTCACGCAGAAAGCCTATTCTCCAAGATATAAATATTTGCTATTCAGAAAACCTCAATGAGGGCTTAGTTATTTTAAACTGAAGAAAGAAAATTACTAGTAATGATTGGTTTCAGCTAACGAAATGCTTTTATGCAAATATGTGAACCCTAAATATGACCTGGAAACAAAGGACTGCTTAACAGTTACTATTAAGCAATGCATTAGTAGATCAATTAAACAGAACTTCTTTCTAATGAGTGTGCGGTACAGAGGTTGCCACGGAATCCTGGGAAGGAAAGGCCCTTGAATGCTGACTGATTGTTGTAAGACTGCAAAATGCTCTCTGTCTGTTGGTGGCTGGTTGTAACTCAAGTTGAAATAAGTCACTTCTGAAAAAAACGTCTTGTCTATAGGTGGTGGCTTTGCAGAGATGTTTATTCGGTTCTCCTCACTCTTCTACTCCTTAGATATGCCATACAGATATACCGTCTGTCTGTGTGGCCCCACCCACCAGATCTGTGTCTGCAGAGACCTACGCTAGCTAAGAACCATGTGCCTAAACTGGAGGTGGTTCCACTAGGAGAAACAGACAGACAACTGAATATAGCCTCCTTTCTGTGCTGTGCTGGTGAAGCAAGTGTCCACCATGACATTGGGCTTTATACCATGCGCCACCTTGTGCTGGAGAGGAGACACACAGGACTGGGTGGAGAAAGGCCAATGAGAGCGCCAATGAGAGACTTGGCCAACCCCACAAGCACATCTGTGATAAAATGGTTCTTCAGAGTTATAGTGGGTTAGACCAAGCGACCTGGGACTTTACTCCACTCACTGATGAGTTACTGAATGCAGGTTGTCCCAGGAATGGTGTGGCCTTAGGCAAAGTGGCTGCCACCGAGCCAGAAGCCGACAGCTGACCCTGACCGCTCTCCTGACTGCACTCAGCTCACTGAAAAGTGGGCAGGGACTCTCCATGCTCCACAGAATGCTTAAATCCAACGCTTACAAGCAATGACCAGCCGGCATCCATAATCACTTCCTTGTCTACGTAATATTATCTCAACAAATGGTTAATGATTATATGATTCGATCTTTAATCATTAAAATATTGAGAACTAATAAAAATACCAATATGGGTTGCGATATCAGTGTATGATGATATCAAGTGCGAAATTCACATTGGCAAAAGAGAGTGTATGAACAAAAAGCTCACATGTCTATTATATCAAAATGTGGAAACTCTAATTCAATAGGGAAATGGTAAAATGGGTATTTCCAGATACATTCCACTCAAAAAAAATCATATCTGGTTAAATAGAGGTAAAGAGATTACTATAGTTGCATAGGTACTTAAAGGACATCCATTTGGGAAACACATAGGTGAAAGCATATAATATGTTATAACCGTGTGAGGACACTGGAATTAAGATGATTATTTCATACTGAATATACCTGAGAAACCATGAAATTAGAGAGGGGATGTTGCCACCAATGACTGAACCTCTAATGTTGTTCGAGTTTGTATGAAGGTTAAGGAGGTTAAAGAGAGTGACAAAAACATTTATCAGAACAATTATTAAAAAAGATAAAAAGCAAATAATTACTCAGGGGTCGTGGGAGCTCTACACTCACCAGATTGACCTCTTTCCTGAAAATGGTCAAGGAATTTTTGCATGAGATTCAAGTGTAAGAAATAGTAGGCTACCATCTGACAACCCGGGGCTTAAAGGTGGTGGGAGTTAGGAACTTCATAAAATCATTCATAATTGTCAAATACTTGCTAGGATAAGTCACCTTACTGATTTTAACTTAAACATTCATCTTAAACTTTCACCATTAAAATGTGCAGGCCTCAGAGAGTGATGAGGGAGGCAGAGGGTGCCGACAGTGGTCCTGTAGAGTTAGTAGACACCTGACTCAGCACCTGACTAGTTAGAACAATCTCAAATGTTTCTATTAAAACGTTTCACCTTCAAGTGTTAAGTATCTGAAAAGAGCATCCTCCTGATGTTCTAGAATTAATCTTATAACAGTGTAAGCACTGATTGTGAACACATTCTCAATCTTACATCATTTGGGCAGATACACCAATGGACTCAATGTCAGAGTATGATGAGATAAAGAAGTCATTTGAATTACTTAGTTCAATAGTGTCCAAAGATCCAAATAGACAACGAGAAAGCTCCAAGGAATAATTAATTTCATGTGCTGGCCAACAACTTCTGGAGAAGCTTTGAGGCAGGCATTTGTCTAAACTTGGAAATCGTATGCAAGTGCACTAACTGTTTGAAAAAGAACCGCATTGCCCATCAGTCATAGCAGATAAATTCCAGAGGGTTCCACGTGTCAGTTTTAGAAAACACGTGGAGCAATCTCACTTGAAATTCTGCCTTCCTTCCCTCCTTGAGGAGATGGTACGGAGTGATGGATAGCTCTTCACGGCGGGATATGTATTAACGAGCTGCCTCACCTATAGTCTCTTCGTCCTTTTCCTTTGGTGTGTGCACAGGAGCAACCCTACCATCGTGTTCAATATGAGGGTCATATTGCTGAAACAGTCACCATAGGCTATTAGGCAATTCTGTAATGATCATGCAATACGACAGAATTTCATTTACAAAATGTTATGCAAGTTCTACTTGTGTGTGTGTGCATGTGTGTGTGTGCGTACGCACACGTGTGCGTGTGTATGAACCACTTTTCCTTTAAAGTTGAGGTTTTTATGTGTGGTTCAAATGAAAACTAAAATCAAACAAAATATATTAAATTATATGAACTCTACTTATGAAACAGCTCTATGTTTAATAATAACCTATGCCACAGTGATACAATTTACTTAAAGAGCCTACAAAAGAGCCAGTATAGCCACCTTTACCTTATTTTAGAATACCTTCATCATTAATATTTTCCTCTATATAAAATTATATAAATATTAAGATATATAACATTTGCTAAGAGCAGAACTTAACAGTTGAATCACACAAAAAAGATAAATATGCAAGATGATGAATGTGCTAATTTACTCAATGAGAGGAATCCTTTCACGATATATACATTATCACATTATCAAATTATCACACTGTACAGTTCAAATATCTCTCCATTTTCTTAGTTATACCTCAATAAAAGCAGGGGTAGGGGGCTTGTGGTGGAAAAAATGGCTAGTAAAAAATGGATCAAATATGTAAATCAAAACAAGACAAAAATGTGAAATAATTCTGTTCATCCATATATTAAAGAAATATTTAAAGCACTAAAATAGGTTTTTGTATATAAAATATCAAAAACCTTTTTTAGACTTGGTGTCGCTTTGAGTTGTAATAAGAAAGTTAAAAATTACGCGTTGTAGAGAAACAACCTTCAGGCATTCTTCGAAAGAAAGGCAAATACTAGTACCGAGCTGGTCATTTGGAAGCAGGGAAACCGTTTTCTGCTCAGAAATGAGTAAGTTCTACGTTAAAAGGGTCAAAACCAGAGAGCGACTCTGAACAGCGCTGTTACAGTGAACGGCGTTACAATAGCAGCTGCGAGACCCCAGGGTAAGGCATGACATTTGATTCAGTCTGAAAAGTTCAAAGACTAAATCATTACCGCTAACCACGGACTGACCGCTGTCGCCCAGCACTAACAGATAATTCCACAGGGAAGAAGATCTTTATTTTAGGGAAAATGTTAGGGGTGGTGCTGAAGCCCATGTGATGGGAGGTTAGGGAGACCTTTCAGAACGGGCACCAACCCCCATTCGCTCTCGATTTCTCGCTATCACTTGCTCTCTCTTTCTGAGGTTATTTTTTCATAAAACTTTATTCAATCATCCAAAAACTAATTTTGAGAAAAATTTAAATAGCATGAAATAATTGTTTAAAAATAATTTTTAAAGCATTCTTAATGACTTTGTGAACAACATTCTCTTTTGCCCGTGGATCTGGTGTCTATGAATTTTGTAACTGCCCAGTTAATTTTGTGCCGGATGATATTTTTTAAATGCTGTCTTATGTATTTCCCCTTCTCATTTTTCCCTCATTTTCTTTCTCCCTTCAGAGCAGAAGCCCACGTTTCTAGAACTCTGCCTTTAACCTTGCATCTGCTTGGAGAAAGTCCTCCTTCTACTGCAAGGGAAGGTGTGCCTACGTGAGGGTTGCTTTGCTCATGTATGATCAGATAATCAAAAGCTTATTATTTTTTAAAGAAGTAAAAGCAAAACAGGCAGCGCAGAGTACAAGATTGTCTCCGCTGTAAAAATCCTGTGAATTTGAAATATTATAAGTTGAGCTATTCAGAGAAGTTTCTAGGCTTTTCCTGCCATGGCAGCATGAAGGCTAAAGTAGGCCTAAATGTGGTTACAGATACACATATAGATACAGACATAGATGTAGACATTCTAAGTCTTCTGGGGCTGCCATTGGCCAATGAAAGTGGAGGCAGGCCTGTCAGACAGAGGAGCCCGCATCAGCCAGGAGCATGCGATGTCACTTCAGTAAAGTCAGAGCAATACGGGCGGTCGGGCTGATGTTGGAAAAGGCCTCTCTTTCTTTGTAAAAAGTCAACAACGCTTCACATCGGATTTGAAGACAATGAGCACTGCGGATCGCCAAAGCTCGCTCAAGAAGCAGAACGTTTCATCATTACAGCGAGGACGAACCACAGCAGGAACACACGCCCCCCACAGATGCAGCCGCACAGTGATGGGTAAGGAGTCAGTCGGAAGCGTGACTCGAAAGTGCTTTGTGTCCCATAAAGACATTTTCGAAAACTTTTACTTGCTATCTTCTCTAGGGAAGTTTATTTCAATATCCGTATGGAATAATAAAATACGCATATTTCAAGTCAATAAAAGAGCAATCTTGCTTCGGCAAATGGGGTTGCACTACCTAAAACTGGAGCTTTTCCCTTAATTCTCTTTCGTTAATACCAACATGAGCTGCACAATGTACATGACATATTCACGTATGTCTCTCATGCCAGACATAACTACAGAGTTAAAGTAACCCGTGTGCAATAAGGAATTATTTCTAACTGCTGGGTGTTGTGTTCTGCTCTGCCAGTTTGCCTGTGACTAAGGGGTTTCTCTGGCTGCAGGACACTCAGCACTAAAACCAGGACAGGTTCAGGCACACGGAGACAGCTGGTCATGCAGCGACAACCAGCAGGGGGTTTTATCACCAGGAAGGACAACAACCAACCAACCACCAACACACAGCACCAACAGTGAAGTTACGTCCTAGAAAAGCAGTGCGTACTCACCCAGGCGGCAGTGTCCTGAGAGAGGAAGCGTGTCCCTGGAAGGAAATACGAGGTCCTCTCTGCCTAGAATGCCGACGTTCCCACCAAAGACGATCACGCTGCTAAGGACACGAGGGGCGCTCCCTGTGGCCTCCTCATCATCTGAGTCCTCACTGACATGACTGCAGCAGTCACCTTTACCTCACACACACCCGTGTTTTCGTTGCTTTTGTTTTTCGCTTTGTTTTGTTTTCATAGGGAAAAGCTATCAAATTGGATTTTTTCGATCACTGCAGAGTTATAAGCTTTGCAAGACAAAATGTCCTAGAATGATGAATTCCAACAGTACATCGGTCCTCCCAACTTTTTTGCTCCAAGAGCAGAATATTAGTCCGTGATAGATAATGCTTACACAGTTTTAATTTTAGTTATCTAATGCCATCTAAGCATGCTTTAGTGCTGCAATCACATGTAAAAATAGATATCATTTATAATGGGACAGTTTTTCTAATGTTCAATATAACAATTGAAAAATACTTTGTAAATTGTTATATGAATAGTCACTGCCCAAATAATCATCTTTTTGTTGATTATCTTTTCGATCACGCTGCTAAGGACACGAGGGGCGCTCCCTGTGGCCTCCTCATCATCTGAGTCCTCACTGACATGACTGCAGCAGTCACCTTTACCTCACACACACCCGTGTTTTCGTTGCTTTTGTCTTTCGCTTTGTTTTGTTTTCATAGGGAAAAGCTATCAAATTGGATTTTTTCGATCACTGCAGAGTTATAAGCTTTGCAAGACAAAATGTCCTAGAATGATGAATTCCAACAGTACATCGGTCCTCCCAACTTTTTTGCTCCAAGAGCAGAATATTAGTCCGTGATAGATAATGCTTACACAGTTTTAATTTTAGTTATCTAATGCCATCTAAGCATGCTTTAGTGCTGCAATCACATGTAAAAATAGATATCATTTATAATGGGACAGTTTTTCTAATGTTCAATATAACAATTGAAAAATACTTTGTAAATTGTTATATGAATAGTCACTGCCCAAATAATCATCTTTTTGTTGATTATCTTTTACCTTCATATTTATCTGTTCATCTTCCTCTTACAGATTATAAGTTCCCATTAAACTAAAGTTTTAAAATTGGAAAGTGATTATCTTCACCATTTGACTAAACGGTGAGATGCTAGTATAGCAACACGCTCACTGCAGTACAGCGGGGCCACTGTGGATATCTGAGGCCAGAGCCCTGCCTTTAATACCAGTTTACTAGTTTTAAAGTGGGAAACATATTTAGCATGCACTTTTAAAAAATATATTTTTATTGATTTCAGAGAGGAAGGAGAGGGAGAAAGAGGTAGAAACGTCAATGATGAGAGAGAATCATTGATTGGCTGCCCTATGCACTCCCCACACTGGGGATCGAGCCTGAAACCCGGGCATGTGCCCTGACCAGGAATCAAACCATGACCTCCTGGTTCATAGGTCAACACTCAACCACTGAACCACACCAGCTGAGCCTTAGCATGCACTTTATAAAACACTAATATTTTGAGAAAAAATGATCTTCAAGGAAGAAGGCAGCATATCTATATATATAAAAGCCTAAGCGACCAGCCGACCAGCCGACTGACCAGTAGCTATGATGCACAATGACCACCAGGGGGCAGACGCTCAACGCAGGAGCGGAAACTACAGGCATGGAAACATGGAACAGACTGATGAATCTCAGAGAGAAGGGGAGAGGGGGAGGGCGGGAAGAGATTAACCAAAGATCATATATGCATACTAGAGGCCTGGTGCATGGCCCAATCCCCACAGGCCAGGCCGAGGGACCTCACTGGTGCACGAATCTGTGCACTGGGCCTCTAGTATTCATTAAATGTTAACCCTAATATTTGATTGTTGTAAATTAAACTAAACTAGAAGAGTTGGGTGTAACTTACAAAACAGGCTCCAGCTACTCACTCCTGTCTGTACCTGGTCTGTTTCCTGAGTGACTCTGCCCCGAGCACTGCGTGAGGTGGGGCATTGTGGCTAATACTTCAACTCTGGACTTAGTCACGTGACTTGCGTTGGCTGGTGGAATGGTAGGGAATGTTGATTCTTGAGAAAGTCTCGCACAGTTGGGCTCCCCTTCTCCTACCTCCTGCCGTCACTAGGAGAATGTGCCCCAGGAGCCAGTTGGAAGGGGAGATTCACGGGGCACACACCCAAGTCTTGAAGGTCATTCCAGGTAAAGCCACCCGAGGCCAGTCAACACCAGCCGACACCAGATCTCAGAGCAGGCGATGCCGAGCCTCCACACGGGAAGTTTATTTAATAGCAACAAATCTTAACACAGATTTCCTGCTGTCTACATTCTTTTTTTTTTAAATATATTTTATTGACTTTAGAGAGGAAGGGAGAGGGATAGAGAGTTAGAAACATCGATGAGAGATAAACATTGATCAGCTGCCTCCTGCACACCCCCTACTGGGGATGTGCCCGCAACCAAGGTACATGCCCTTGACCGGAATCGAACCCAGAGCAGGCGATGCCGAGCCTCCACACGGGAAGCTTATTTAATAGCAACAAATCTTAACGCAGGTGCCCTGCTGTCTACTTTCAATCTGCCTGCCAGTGCTGGGGAGGGAGAGGGTCATCAGTTCTGCTAGAGTTCATGCTCACAGGTAGACACTGTTCTTTTCAGAGTGGATCAAGAATATGTCAAGATTTCCCCCAGGACCTGGTCTACTCACAAAGGGGCAAAGCCACGCCCGACGTGTCTTTAGACTCCATAGCCTGCACCAGCCTGCATCGTTACCACCCTCGCAGCTTCTTCAGTCTCGATCTCTCGCCACAATGGTGTTAAATGAGATGACTCAAGTGCTAGAATCTTATTTTATTTCTTTTTCCAAACAACAGGCTTCATAATTTGATACATTTGATTTCTGATTGATCTCAATGTTCCTTTTCACAACACACCCTATAGCAGTGATGGCGAACCTATGACAGGCGTGTCAGAGGTGACACGCGAACTCATTTTTTTGGTTGATTTTTCTTTGTTAAGTGGCATTTAAATATATAAAATAAATATCAAAAATATAAGTCTTTGTTTTACTATGGTTGCAAATATCAAAAAAATTTCTATATGTGACATGGCACCAGAGTTAAGTCAGGGTTTTTCAAAATGCTGACACGCCGAGCTCAAAAGGTTCGCCAACACTGCTCTATAGATAACTCTGTCCTATATGATTGGCTTCCGTATTGCTGCTACTCATGACTTTCTGAGCCCCCACCGCGCCTTTAGAGCAGAGCTGGATGCAAAGATGTTGTGACAACAGCAGACAGAGGCAGCGAGGAAATGCCAAAGGAGAGGGCGACTGCTTCTCCAAGAGGTAAATTCACCAGGCCGTACGCACTGCTCTGGATATTTCAATATTATGATCCTTGTTTTACCCCATTATCTTTGAAAGGCACTTTGCAAAATAAGGAAGAATTGTGCAGGGTTAACCCATGGATGCAATTTTTCTGCAGTGACTTTAAGGAAGTGCTTTGAAGAAATGGTTGCCGTCTCAGGTGTTTGTATCTTTCCTGCTAGGCCTCAAATACCCACTCTGAGTGCAGAAAATCCATTTACATTTCATAAGTAGCCTGTTCTCACTTCTCCCTGATTCCACTTAAAATATGGACACATTATTTTACTTTCCTTAAAAAATAATCATACCACTAAGTGATATTTAGAAAAGTATAAGAATCACATAAATTATTAAAACCATTTTCTAAACATTCAATTTTTCATTATTACAACTTCATGTGGAAGCCTGGATTACATTATACATAAGTTATAAATTATGACATCTGTTAAATTAAGTATTTTTGATACCCAAAATGTATGAAATTATTAATAATGTTTAAATATGTAGATTAATGTATAAAAGATTTTTCTCTCACAAAAAGGATTTAGGAAAAATATTAATCTACTCCTATTTATTTTGTAACCTCTATATATGTCTAGAGATTATAAAAAAAACAATTCAAGTGATGGCTCTTGTAAAGAAATTAATTTTATATAAAAAGTGTAGCTTTGCAGAAATAACTGTTCCTAAATAAAGAAATGGGATTGAATTTCTTGTTTTTTGTTTTGTTGGCTTGTTTCTATTTACTTTTGATTCTACTTTGAAAATGTGACTTCTTCCTTAACATTTCCTCTAATTTATTCAGAAATATACTGACCATGGAAATTCTCAGAAAGAACATGGTCATGAAAGCGTTTGTGAAGTAGAAATTCTCTACCTCCCCAAGAAAGGTACAGAAAATGTCAGCATAAAAATTCAAAGAATTCCTACAAAAAATACCAACTCCATCTGGATTTACCTAGGGTTTACTATAATATATCTGATTCCAAATCACTTTTTTCTCTACCATCTGATATCCAATTAATATCTTACCAAAACCGTGCTCTATGTAAAATTATTATAAATATCAATAGAGAACAGGCTTTTTTTTGAACTATTTAAAAATCATCTTTGCTAGTATACTATCGACTACTTAAACATCAATGTTCCTGTTTTGCTATATAACAACACATTTCTACTTTTATTTTAGTGACTAAGTCCGTACAAGAAACCAGTATCCTCCCAGCCTTTAATACTGAGTGCCACGGGCTCACACCTCAACTCTCTCCTCACTCCCTCGGTGAGCGTATCCAAGCGCATCTTTCTAAATGCCGTCTGTTTGCAAAACATCTCCGAATTTATATCTGCAGCCCAGACCTTTCTCCCAGCATCCAGAAGAATGCATTCATCTGAGTCTTTGAAGCATTTTTTCAGTAACAGACATTTTTAAATCTCACTAAGTAAATGTTTTATTTGTTTGTTTTTTATTGAGGTATAATTGGCCTATAATATTATGCTACTTCCAGGGTGAAATGCAGCGGGCCCCAAGGTTCAGCCTGTATTGAGCGGCATCGTAGGGGCCAGCACGGTCTATCGCTGAGCGGGGGCTTTCTGCAAAGGTGCCCACCTGAGCTCTCTGCGCTTTGCTTTTTAGTCAGATGTGCACTCAGTCTGCCAAGCAAAAGTAATGCTCCAACTAGAAAACGGGCCAGAGGTTTTAATAATAAACATGCATATTAACAGAATAGCTTTTTAGAAAATGTATTTTCCAAACTGGGCATAATATGATTTCTTTCCAAATGTAGACTGACGTCCCTAAAAGCAAATGATTTCATTTCTTGGTAGGAAATAAAAATACACAAAGAAAAGTATTGTGCAATGTATCACCATAGAGAGTTATCACAAAATACTTCTAAAGCAGCGCTCTCATGTGCCGTAGAAATCCGAGAAACTCGTGTGTGGTCCATGAGAGAGCCACGAAAGTTCTGCATAATTTAAAAATATATGAAGTTTACAAGAAAGAAAGCAAATGCATTAAATATCTTCCTGAAAGTACAGAATGAATGTACTCTGTGTATATGCAAAGCCTTGTGTCTTCCAAAGCAGAGCCTGACCGTCTAAAGAGAATAATACAGAAAGGTCGCCTCCCTGTCGCTCCGGCTAGCCTTGCTGTCCCCCAATTATACCAAAGTCATCAATCCCTATGTCCACTGCTCGCACACAATCCCCACTCATGACTCCATGGCCTACTTTTTCTTTACGGGAGAAGCCTTCTTGGGCTATATTACCGGAAATCCCTCCATGTAATGTAGGACATGATTAGGTTCATAACATAATATATTTTATATCGAACCAATTTTATAACTCGCATATTAGTGATATCACCTAAAACACACTCAAACTTTCATGATGAGAAGCACATGTTCTACTGTCCCCCATTTCCTGAAAAACCTAAAATTTTATAGAATTCACAATTGGTTCATACATGTCACACACAGTTGACTGATAGCTTTAAAAAGTATAATTATAAAAATAGAAGAAAAACAAAGTCACATAGCACTTAAATCCCATTCATCATTTTGATCCGAATCACATTGAAAATTTAATGATGCAAATTATAATATCAAAGACCTATAAAACCCTCCAATTAGTTCTTTCAGGTATAAGAATAGGATCTATTTAAGGCATACTTTAGAAGTTTTTCTCAATGATACTGAAATGCTTCAAAGTTTTAAATAAATCGTATTTCTTCATGTGTATCAAGAGGTAGGTCATTGAAAGCAGGGGTGGGGAACCTTCTCTCTTCTAAGGGCCATTTGGGTGTTCATAACATCATTCTCAGGCCATACAAAATCACCCACTTAAAAATGAGCCTGCTGTACTTGGTCAAACATTTAATCAACTCACCCCTAATGCTTTGGCAGGGCCAGATCAAAAGATTTTGTAGGCCTTATATTTCAAATAATATTTCTTTAAAAAATGTTCCATTTTTCATTGCGTAGGTGGCATAATTCATTTTAGAGTGTGCGAAAATGCATATGATAAATCCTGGCTGTTTGTGGAAATGGGCTGTAAAAGGAAAAAGACTGCAATTAAAAGTCTGACTCACATGTACCATGTATTGTTTACATGATGATCTATATGCACGGAGGTTAGTCATTTAAGAATAAGGGTAGAGAGTGAGGAGGTTACATGGTTTTTGGAGGGCAGGTTAAGCGGGTGTCACAAGCTGTGATGGGAAAGTCTGGAGTGGATAGAAAGGTGGGGAAAATTCCCCAGGATTGAAACCTAGGAATTGTTAGTGATACGACTCTGAGTTATATTGTGAAATAACCCATTGCTGCTCCAAACCTTCAAAAATTTAAGAAGCAAGACAAATAATAAAAACTGTTGGGAGGTTTTGGAGAAAAAGGAGCCCTCATTCAATGTTGGTGGAAATGTAAACTGGTACAGCCGCTCTGAAAAACAGTATGAAGGGTCTTCAAAAGATTAAGGATCGAGTTACCATAGGGCCCAGCAACTTCTCTTCTGGGCATCTAGCCAAATAATTGGAAAACATTAATTCACAAAAATGTAAGTACCCCTATGTTCATTGCAGCATTAATCATGGTGCGCAAGATACGGAAACAACCAAAGTGTCCTTCGATAAAGGCTGGATAAAGCAGATGTGGTCCATGGACACAGTGGAATACTACCCACCATAAGAGAAGGTGAAGTACTGCCATTTAAGACCACATGGATGGATCTTGAGAACATCATGCTAAGTGAAAGACATCAGACAGAAAAAGTCAAGAACCATATGATTTCACTCCCATGTGGAATATAAAACTGAAAGCAACAAGTGAACAAACAAGAAAAAGGAAAAACAAAAACTCAGACACAGACAGTAGTGCGGTAGTTACCAGAGGGGAAGAGGGTGAGGGAGTTGTAAAAGGGCTCAAATCTATGGTGAGGGAAGATTTGACTTTGGTGCTAGCCCTATAATAAAATATAGAGATGATGTATCAAAGAATTGTACACTTAGAACCTATATAATTTTTTTAACCAATGTCACCCCAATACATTATTTTTAATTAAGCAGCAAATACCCTATGTATAGTGGAAGAAAGGGATGCTGGATTATGTGAAAATCAAGGGGAATAAACTAAATATCCCTGTCTAGACCCACACCAAGAAAAGAAGATAAAAAAAAGAGGAGAAATGTGAGAGAGATCAAAAGTTCAGGAAGCACATTAACTGGACCAACGGATCCTGGGTTTGATTCCGGTCAAGAGCACCTACTTTGGTTGCAGGCTCCTCCCGGCCTGGGCCCTGGGTGGGGCTCCTGCAGGAGGCAACCAATCACTGTGTTTCTCTCACATCCATGTTTCTCTCTGTTTTTCCCTCTCTCTTGCACTCTCTCTAAAATTCAATGGAAAAATATCTTTGGGTGAGGAAGGAAGGAAGGAAAGAAAGAAGGAAGGAAGGAAGGAGGGGTTTGCTATGTATAGGTAAGAGAAAAATTCATTATTTGAAGAAAAAAAATAATGAAAATTTAAAAATTGAAATGCCTCATAGACACTGTAAAACATAGGGAAACAATTACTTCAATCACTAGAGCGTGTGTCTCTTCCTAACTCTATTTGTACTTAAGGATTTCTAGAGTTCATACTGAGTAGCAAAATTGATATCCAACATTTAGCCATGATATATACTGATCCCATGACATATACTGAAAAGATATCTTACAAAAATCACCTGCACTTTGCCACTAGCTTTAACTTTCCATGCCAAGACACCAAAGCCGCTTCATTCATCACGCTTACTATTACCATTAACATTATAACATTGAGTACAGTCTAATTTGTCTAAAAAATTCCTTATTTCTCCTACAAATCGATCACTTATTTCCACGCACGGAAAACCAGTTTGGCAGCACTTTTTCATACTCATTTCTTTCTCACAGTTTTATGGAAACTATTATCTTCCCTTTCATGTTCACTAATGATTTTTGACGCATAGATTATGACTCTACCTCTCAATGATGACATTCACTGACTGCCAACGTCTGAATGGAACGCAGTGTTGATTAGACACACTCAATTGTTTCTTGTTTTAATCGGATGAACTAACTTGCAATAGACAGGCTTTGTGTCGAGTTGGGAGACGCTCCTGGGGTGTCTGTGTCCTGTGCCCCTGGCTGGGCGCCCCACCCTGAACGGGGAGACCGAGGGGAGGGCAGGGTGAGACCCAAGCTCCTGGGACTGAAGGACCCTCTGACACTGCGTTTCAGAGAAGCGGCTGCAAGAAGGCAACACACTTAGAGCTGCTCGGAGCTCAGGGCACGCCTGTCCCCCGCCCCCTGGGCCAGCCGCTTCAGAGCAGGAGACGGAGTCTGTTTCTCAGAAGTTGGAAAAAACAACAAACGCGCCTCCACCCTCAGGAGCCTGGATGACTTACATGTGACCTCGGGCCGGCACATCGCAGCGAGGGCCAGGCCGCCCGCAGGAGCCGCCTCGGGCGTGGGATGGGCTGGGGCCTCTCCAGGCCCTTCCCTCCTCGTCTGCTGATGGGACTTGGCCTTGAAGCCTCCGAGTCCCCCAGTACCTGATGGCCATGGGTGCGCTCGGATCTGCGCCTGTTTACCGGGTGCTCCGCTCGTGCCGCATGAAAGGGAGCCGCCGGGATGTTTTATCTCTGGCCTGGGCTTTTGCTTCAATTAAATTAATGGACCCATTCAGCGCACTCTCCCCACTCTCCCTTTCAGAGGCACCCCGATGAATACATTAAAAAGATCTTAAGTCTCAAGATGGTACATCATGGCATTAGCCGGGGCACTCATTGCCCGCGGCCTTCTTTCTCTGCAAATCAAATAATTAATGAGATCTCCACCTCAATCAAGCGCTGCATCAATATTTCGTGGCAAAGGGAAAAATGCCCTCTTCGCTCGCAGGAGAGCTTTTATCTCCATCTGTGGAGGGTTCTGGGCACGTGTGGCGATACTGAAATGACAAAATATTGACAGCTCCGCACAGTTAGTTCCTCGGAGCTGAGGGGCAGGTGAAGGCTGTCTGTGCTGGTCCATAGAGAAGCGAGCGGCAGGCTTGCCAGCGTG